>NC_052075.1:50823889-51146701 GCF_015852505.1 Tachyglossus aculeatus | reverse complement strand
CTGTGTTACCTTGGGCAAGTCACTTGACTTCTCTGTTCCCCATTTATCTCATCTGTAAAATGGGGATTAAGACTGTGAGCCCCATGTAGGATCTGGATTGTATCCAACCTGATTCGCTTCTATCTACCCCAGTGCCTAGAACAGTGCTTGACACACGGTAAGAGTTTAACAAATACCATTATTATTACCAAGGGGAATCAGTACTGGGCTTGGGGAAGAGACCAAGAAGCAGGGATGTGTGGTTAGAATTAGGTTTGCAGGCTCTGAAAATCTACCTCATGTTCAGGAAACAGACAACGACACTGGAGAAGTAGTGTTCGAGGAAAAGGTAATAACATCCGTGGAAGAAGACGACATGGGGAAGGTGAGTTGGTGCCCCTCCAAATCTCCCTCCTTCTACTTCCCTGCTCTGTACCCCTTCCCCAGTCTCTCCCCCTATGCCTCTCCATCATCCCCCTCTTCAGTTGTTTGGTTTTTCCGTTCCTCATTGTAACACCTAAAACGCCCCTAAATCCAGCTGCCCACCCAGACCCCAGGGACCTGCACTGCATCCCCCTTTCCAACACATTCTTCAGGACCCAGGCATCCTGCTACCCCTAGCCCCCATCAGGGACACCGGCCTTTCATCCACAACACTGGTCCTCTCCAGGGCCTCAGGATCTGCTCCTCCATCTCCGTTCCCTCTCAAGATTCAGGCAGCTGGACTTCCAGTTCTAAACCCTTTTTACCTACACAATCCCTCAATCCTTCCAGCTCCTTCTCCCCTCCCAGCTCCCTGCAGCGATCCAGACATCTTGCTTCACAGCCCTACCTAATCCTCTCCTCCCTGTCTTTCAGAGTGGCTGCCGCTAACTTCCTCTGAAGGAGAGCGGGGGCTAGGGAGAGGATGGGGGCCAGGGAGAGGAGGGGGGCCCAGAGGCCGGGGAGGGACTGACGAGGAGGGGACACATGGGAACGGGCTGTTAAAGAGGGATCTGAAGGAGTAGCTGTCTGTCCTGTCTCTCTCAGAGCCCATCCATCAAGGAGGAGGTGGAACACCGCCAGATCCAAAGACCCCAGCTCAGCTCTCCACCCCACATTGCCTTCTTTTTTGTCCCACTTCCTCGACGCCTGGCAAGAACTGACCCCCCTCCTTCGGGCGGGCTGAAGGATCACTGGTTAGACAACCACCAGAACCGGCTCATGGCCCTCCGCGCTGGACTCCGCCAGGCCCCTCGTCTCCACCCCATCTCCCCGAGGTCTCATTTCCTCTACTTACTGCGGCCTCCCCGCCCACTCTAGAGAGGCTTGCAGGTTGGGGGCCCAGAGGCACGAGTTGAGATTACTGGCCGGTGTAAACCTTTTGGAAAGAGTAAAGTTTTAATGTGAAAAGTCAAATAGTGTCATCATTTCGTAGTATCAGTTTCTCTGACCCTGATTCTCCCCATCCCGATTTTTCTCTTATGTTCCTCCCCATCTCTCTGCCCTCCCCCATCTTGCCTCTCTCCTCCCTCTACCTCTCTTTTTCATCTCTGTCTCTCTCACCTGGACAATTACCAAATTAAATCATTACTTTTGCTAGTCCACAGATGTTTCTAAAAGGTTTAATACTTGGTTTTATGCCAGGCCATAAATATTTACCTAGTGCTTAGAAACAGGATTAGAGCTTGAAGAGACACAGTTCTGATCATCTCGTCTTATTTTCCTCAACACCTATGTCCGCCCCCTCGTTAGAGGAGCAGAAGCCTCACACTGGCAATTTTAAACATTTCCAGAGGCTTACAATTCCAGCACAATCCAGTCAAAATGGCATGAGAAGCAGTGTGGCGTAGTGGATAGAGTACGGGCTTGGAACTCAGTAGGACCTGGGTTCTAATCCCGTGTCTGCTCTGTGACCTTGGGCAAGTCATTTAACTTCCCTCATCTGTAAAAAGGGGATTAAGACTGTGAGCCCCATGTGGGACAGGGACTGTGTCCAACCTGATTAACTTGTATCTACCCCAGTGCTTAGAACAGTGTTTGGCACATAGTAAGCACTTATCAAGTACCATAATTATTTAAAACACCATATTTGTCAAGGGCTAAACAACATCAAAGGGCCACTTTTTAGCTAGAATAATGAGATTTTGTATCAGGGATTCCCAAATTTAGATCATGAAGGAGCATATTAGCACCCCTTCGGGGAGCTGAAGGAGTAAGGAGGAAGCCAAGATGAAGACCAAGGGTCTGCAGGTGAACAAAGTTTAGTCAAAGTACACCAAGTGTGTTAGCATTTCACTTTTATATTTTCCTTTTCTCAACATTTAGATCCAAACTTGGGCGTGATCCTAGGGTGACCAGTGTGTTGGAGGTTTGTTCATCCAATCCTCTTTATTGAGCACTTACTGTGTGCAAAGTACTGTAATAATATTGATGGTATTTGTTAACCACTTACTATAATAATGATGGTATTTATTAAGCGCGTACTATGTGCCAAGCACTGTTCTAAGCGCTAGGGTAGATACAAGGTTATCAGGTTGTCCCATGTGGGGCTCACAGTCTTAATTCTCATTTTACAGATGAGGTAACTGAGCCACACTGCTTCACTATGTGTCAAGCTCTGTACTCTGTATAGGGAAGCAGTGTGGTTCAGTGGAAAAGAGCACGGGCTTGGGAGTCAGAGGTCATGGGTTCAAATCCCAGCTCCGCCAATTGTCAGTTGTGTGACTTTGGGCAAGTAACTTAACTTCTCTGTGCCTCAGTTACCTCATCTGTAAAATGGGGATGAAGACCGTGAGCCCCACGTGGGACAACCTGATCGCCTTGTATCCCTTCCCAGCACTTAGAACAGTGCTTTGCACGTAGTAAGCACTTAACAAATGCCATTAGTATTATTATTACTAAGCGCTAGACTAAAATCCTGGGGCAGTAACAGTAAACAGACACATTCCCTGCCCGCAATGATCTTACAGTCTAGAGGTTACAGTTATTCAGGTGGAAGGGTGAAAGGGGTAGCATCATTTTGAATTTTGAGGCCCCCCCCATGGGACAACCTGATCACCTTGTAACCTCCCCAGTGCTTAGAACAGTGCTTTGCACACAGTAAGCGCTTAATAAATGCTATCATTATTATTATTATTATCCCCTCCCAGATGGTTCTAATTGGCCAAAAAGAGGAAATAGGCCTCAAAATTCAAAATGATGCTATATTTGGCTACTTTCATTCATTCATTCATTCAATCGTATTTATTGAGCGTTTACTGTGTGCAGAGCACCGTACCAAGTGCTTGGGAAGTCCAAGTCGGCAACATATAGAGACGGTCCCTACCCAACAACGGGCTCACAGTCTAGAAGGGGGAGACAGACAACAAAACAAAACATGTGGACGGGAGTCAAGTCATTCATTCAATCGTATTTATTGAGCGCTTACTGTGTGCACAGCACTGTACTAAGCGCTTGGGAAGTACAAGTTGGCAACATATAGAGATGGTCCCTACCCAACAACGGGCTCACAGTCTAGAAGGGGGAGACAGACAACAAAACAAAACATGTGGATGGGTGTCAAGTCATTCATTCATTCAATCGTATTTATTTATTTATTCATTCATTCAATCGTATTTATTGAGCGCTTACTGTGTGCAGAGCACTGTACTAAGCGCTTCGGAGGTACAAGTTGGCAACATATAGAGACGGTCCCTACCCAACAGTGGGGTCACAGTCTAGAAAGTCTGAACAAGTCTTCAGAACAAATAGAAGTAAAGCTAAATGCACATCATTAACAAAATAAATAGAATAGTAAATATGTACATGTAAAATAGAGTAATAAATCTGTACAAACATAGATACAGGGCCTTCTCAGACTGAACCCCCTCCTTCCACTCCCCCTCCTCCCCCTCTCCAACCCCCCCCTTTACCTCCTTCCTCTCCCCACAGCACCTGTAGATATGTATATATATTTGTACGTATTACTCTATTTATTTATTTTACTTGTACATATTTATTCTCCTTATTTTATTTTGTTAATATGTTTTGTTTTGTTCTCTGTCTCCCCCTTCTAGACTGTGAGCCTGCTGTTGGGTAGGGACCGTCTCTAGATGTTGCCGACTTGTACTTCCCAAGCGCTTAGTCCAGGGCTCTGCATACAGTAAGCGCTCAATAAATACGATTGATTGATTGATTGATTGTTGGGTAGGGACCGTCTCTATATGTTGCTGACTTGTACTTCCCAAGCGCTTAGTACAGTGCTCTGCAATCAATCAATCAATCAATCGTATTTATTGAGCACTTACTGTGTGCAGAGCACTGTACTAAGCGCTTGGCAACAAATTGGCAACATATAGAGATGGTCCCTACCAAACAGTGGGCTCACAGTCTAAAACGGGGTGACAGAGAACAAAACCAAACATACTAACAAAATAAAATAAATAGAATAGATATGTACAAGTAAAATAAATAGAGTAATAGATATGTACAAACATATATACAGGCGCTGTGGGGAAGGGAAGGAGGTAAGATGCGGGGATGGAGAGGGGGACGAGGGGAAGAAGAAGGAAGGGGCTCATTGTGGGAAGGCCTCCTGGAGGAAGCAGTGAAGCAGTGTGGTTCAGTGGAAAGAGCCCGGGCTTGGGAGTCAGAGGTCATGGGTTTGAATCCCGACCTCGCCACTTGTCAGCTGTGTGACCTTGGGCAAGTCACTTCACTTCTCTGGGCCTCAGTTCCCTCATCTGTAAAATGGGGACTAAGACTGTGAGCCCCACGTGGGACAAACTTGATGACCTTGTATCCCCCCCCCAGCGCTTAGAACAGTGCTTGGCACATAGTAAGCGCTTAACAAATACCACTATTATTATAACCGCTTAGTACAGTGCACTGCACACAGTAAGCGCTCAATAAATATGATTGATTGATTGAGGAGGTGAGCTCTCAGTAGGGCCTTGAAGGGAGGAAGAGAGCTGGCTTGGCGGATGGGCAAGTCACTTAACTTCTCTGAGCCTCAGTTACCTCATCTGTAAAAATGGGGATTAAGACTCTGAGCCTTACGTGGGACACCTTGATCACACTGTATCCCCCCCAGCGCTTAGAACAGTGCTTTGCACGTAGTAAGCGCTTAACAAATGCCATTATTATTATTATTATTATTATTGGCAGAGGGAGGGCCTTCAAGGCCCGGGGGAAACACAGTAAGCACTCAATAAATATAATTGAATGAATCATCATCATCATCATCATCAATCGTATTTATTGAGCGCTTACTGTGTGCAGAGCACTGGACTAAGTGCTTGGGAAGTCCAAGTTGGCAACATATAGAGACAGTCCCTACCCAACAGTGGGCTCACAGTCTACAAGGGGGACGGGAGGGGAAGGAGGGAGGGCGGAGGGGATGGGGGACGTTGACCAAAAGGGCGAACTGTTTGAGGCCCACTAACGGTCTTCAAACTGCCAGCCATTAACGGCCACTCCCACCCCACCCCCCTTCCCGGCTTCATCGCGTCCTTCCCTTCCCCACAGCACCTGTATATATGTATATATGTTTGTACCTATTTATTACCCTATTTATTTATTTATTTTACTTGTCCATATCTATTCTATTTATTTTATTTTGTTAGTCTGTTTGGTTTTGTTCTCCGTCTCCCCCTTTTAGACTGTGAGCCCACTGTTGGGTAGGGACTGTCTCTGTATGTTGCCAACTTGGACTTCCCAAGCGCTTAGTACAGTGCTCTGCACACAGTAAGCGCTCAATAAAGTCGATTGATGATGATGATGATGATGAAGGGCGCCGTGAAGGAAGGCGCGAAAAAGAGGCCCCCGCCTTGCGCGCGCGGGAGAAGAGCTAGAGCGCATGCGCCAACGAGCCGGGCGCGTGCGCGCGTGGTTACGGAGTCTGCGCAGAAGGGAGTCCGAGCTCGTGCTCCCTTTGGGCGGGAAAACGGCGCCTCGTGAGCAACTCCCGCCCCCCCTCCGCCATTTCGCACCTCCTCGTCCGTGGCAACGCTGAGGTAACGATTTCCACAGCTCTGGATGATCAGGCCCCACCTTCACAGCCCTCGTGCCCATCAATCAATCAATCAATCAATCGTATTTATTGAGCGCTTACTGTGTGCAGAGCACCGGACTAAGCGCTTGGGAAGTCCAAGCTGGCAACATAGAGAGACCATCCCTACCCAACAGTGGGCTCACAGTCTAAAAGAGAAGCAGCTTGGCTCAGTGGAAAGAGCAAGGGCTTTGGAGTCAGAGGTCATGGGTTCGAATCCCAACTCTGCCACATGTCTGCTGTGTGATCTTGGGCAAGTCAACTTCTCTGGGCCTCAGTTACCTCATCTGTAAAATGGGGATTAAGACTGTGAGCCCCACGTGGGACAACCTGATCACCCTGTATCCTCCCCAGCGCTTAGAACAGTGCTTTGCACATAGTAAGCGCTTAACAAATGCCAAATGATTATTATTATTATTATTATTAAAAGCCCATCAGCCTTCTCAAAATGGCTGCAAAACCCCGTCATAATAATGATAGCATTTATTAAGCGCTTACTATGTGCAAAGCACCGTTCTAAGCGCTGGGGAGGTTACAAGATGATCAGGTTGTCCCACGGGGGGCTCACAGTCTTAATCTCCATTTTACAGATGAGGGAACTGAGGCACAGAGAAGTGACTTGCCCAAAGTCACACAGCTGACAAGTGGCGGAGGCGGGATTTGAACCCTTGACCTCTGACTCCAAAGCCCGTGCTCTTTCCACTGAGCCACGCTCCATCATAGCCCACGACCTCGAGGTTTAGGGATCGCCGAAAGAGCCTGGGCTTTGGAGTCAGAGTTCACGGGTTCAAATCCCGGCTCCGCCAATTGTCAGCTGGGTGACTTTGGGCAAGTCACTTCACTTCTCTGGGCCTCAGTTCCCTCATCTGGAAAATGGGGATTAAGACTGTGAGCCCCCCATAGGACAACCTGATCACCTTGTAAACTCCCCAGCGCTTAGAACAGTGCTTTGCACAGAGTAAGCGCTTAATAAATGCCATCATTATCATTATTATTATTATTCCCCGGCCCCCTTCCTAAGGGAAAGCTAACAAGAGGCCTAGGGCTCCCAAACGCAAGGAGCTCGGGCCCTCTGAGGGAGGCTCCAGTCGACGATGAGGATGGCATTTGTTAAGCACTTGATGATGATGATGATAGCATTTGTTAAGCGCTTACTATGTGCAAAGCACTGTTCCAAGCGCTGGGGGGGATACAAGCAGAAGCAGCATGGCTCTTCCCTTCCCTTCCCTTCTGGGCATTTCTCCTGGCTCAGTGGAAAAGAGCACGGGCTTTGGAGTCAGAGGTCATGGGTTCATATCCCAGCCCCGCCAATTGTCAGCTGGGTGACTTTGGGCAAGTCACTTCACTTCTCTGGGCCTCAGTTACCTCATCTGTGAAATGGGGATTAAGACTGTGAGCCCCCGTGGGACAACTTGATCACCTTGTAACCTCCCCAGTGCTTAGAACAGTGCTTTGCACATAGTAAGCGCTTAATAATAATAATAATAATGGCATTTATTAATAAATGCCATAAATGCCATAATATGGCAAGTCGGCAACATGTAGAGACGGTCCCTAACCAACAACGGGCTCAGCCTAGAAGGGGGAGACAGACAACAAAACAAAACAGTACAATAATGATAACAAAACAATAATGGCATAAATGCCATTAATAAATTTATTAATGGCATTTTATTAATAAAATGCCATTATTGTGATTGTGGTTGTTACAAGGTGATCAGGTGGTCCCACGTGATGATGATGATGATGGCATTTATTAAGCGCCTACTATGTGCAAAGTACTGTTCTAAGCGCTGATAATGATGGCATTTATTAAGTGCTTACTATGTGCAAAGCACTGTTCTAAGCGCTGGGTAGGTTACAAGGTGATCAGGTCGTCCCACGGGGGGCTCACAGTCTTCATCCCCATTTTACAGATGAGGGAACTGAGAAGTGAAGTGACTTGCCCGGAGTCACACAGCTGACAATTGGCGGAGCTGGGATTTGAACCCATGACCTCTGACTCCAAAGCCCGGGCTCTTTCCACTGAGCCACACTGCTGGGGAGGTTGGGAGGAGTAGCTTTAGGGTAGAAGATGAGCTGTGCTGTTTTAGACACTGAGTTTGAGGAATTGGCAGGATATCCAAGTGGAGGTGCCCTGGCTGCGATTCTGCAGTGGCGGTGAATTGTGTAGCCCACGGTTGATTCTTCTGCCCTCCATACTGAGCCATGATGGAGGGAAAATGTCTTGGCTGGTTTATCTTCTTTCCCTAATCTGGCCCCAACGGCTTCCTCTGTCTCCCGGCCGGGGCTCACAGTCTTAATCCCCATTTTACGGATGAGGGAACTGAGGCTCTGAGAAGTTAAGTGACTTGCCCAAGGTCACACAGCAGACATGTGGCAGAGCTGGGACTCGAACCCATGACCTCTGACTCCCAAGCCCGTGCTCTTTCCACTGAGCCACGCTGCTTCACTTACTAGTTGCCAAGCACTGTTCTAAGCGCTGAGGTAGGTACAAGGTCAACAGGTGGTTCCCACGTGGGGCTCACGGTCTTCATCCCCTGTTTAAAGGTGAGATGGCTGAGGCACAGAGAAGCTAAGTGACTTGCCCAAAGTCACGCAGCTGACAAGTGGTGAAGTTGGGATTAATAATAATAATGATGGCATTTGTTAAGCGTTTACTATGTGCCAAGCACTGTTAAAAGCCATAGAGTAGATACAAGGTAATTAGGTTCATTCATTCATTCATTCAGTCGTATTTATTGAGTGTTTACTGTGTGCAAGAGCACTGTACTAAGCACTTGGAAAGTACAAGTTGGCAGCATATAGGTTGTCCCACATGGGGCTCATAGTCTTAATGCCCATTTTACAGATGAGGTAACTGAGGCACAGAGAAGTTAAGTGACTTGCCCAAAGTCACACAGCCGACAAGTGGTTTAGCTGGGATTAATAATAATAATAATAATGGCATTTGTTAAGCGCTTACTATGTGCCAAGCACTGTTCTAAGCCATAGAGTGGATACAGGGTAATCAGGTTGTCCCATGTGGGTCTCACAGCCTTAATGCCCATTTTACAGATGAGGTAACTGAGGCACAGAGAAGTTAAGTGACTTGCCCAAAGTCACACAGCTGACAAGGGGCAAAACCGGGATTAGAACCTATGACCTCTGACTCCCAAGCCCGTGTTCTTCCCACTAAGCCACACTGTTTCTACAGTTTCTAGTCCTCGCCTAGGTTGGCTTGTGGACCTCAGAGCCTTAATGATGATCTTAATGATAGATGGTACAGTATATGCCATTACCTGCACAGTTTAATCATTTGGAGCCAATATGACCTCATAGAGATTAGATTTTTCATGGCAGTCGTGGAGGGTAAGAGCAGTTGTTTCAGGTAGTCAGAACTTCAGCCCATGGAGGCTATCATTAGAAAGGGAAAATCTGTTGAAAAACTTTTAATATAATTTGTCTCCAACTACCACTCACCCCCTCCCATAGCTGTCTATCAGTAGGGATACTGTATCACAATTATTTTTCAGCGTGTGAATGGGGTAATGTTAGACATACAGAATTGACTCCTGTTTTTGTAGGACCTGCTGAAAACCTGGCAGGGAAGAGCTGTACTCCAGTGATTGGCTCTTGGGCTTAAGATCTATTCCACTTCTACCTCATACTCCCAAAATAAAGCTGACAAATGCTACTTTAGGGCAGGCTTCCATATTCCCTTTGTCCTGGCATTCAGCATGAATGCTTAGATGGGCCAGGACGGTGGGAGGTGTGACTACTTCAACTTCTTCCTCCACCCAAACTGTCTTTCAGCAATAGGTTGGGAGCTTGCTTCCCTTTTTTTTTCCCCTGCCTGCCCTTCCCAAGAGACCCTGAGACAGGAGAGAGAATAAAAAAGGAAAAAGGACTTGAAAACTCATTTGGGGACTATTACAAGTTAGCTTTGTCAACCACTATTTACCCAAATGCTCCTACCTTCTCCCACCTGCCTCTCCTCTCTCAACCGTCCAACAATCCACCGTTCCTCATCCGTCCATCTATTTTTGATAATAGTTTCTGTCTCAAAGTGCCTCTTTCTGCCCCATTTTTGCATTTCTGGCCCTCTGGACTGTAAATTCCCCCTAGACTGTAAGCTCATTATGGTCAGAGAATGTTTCTAATTCTGTTTTATTGTACTCTCCCAACCACATAGCGCAGGGCTCTGCATGTAGTAAGCGTTCAATAAATACCATGGACTGATTTTCCTCTTCCTGCTGCTTTCTTTGTTTCTCTGCTTCTGGGTGTCTGTCACCGTTTCTCTGCCCATCACTGAGTTTCTCAGATTGCCTCTCCAAGCTCCACTCTCTGTCTGTTTTTGTCTCTCCACCTCTCTAGGAGAGTGGAAGGGGAGCATTTTGTGGAGATTGCGAAAGAGACATAGATAGGGAGCTTTAGAGGAACCAGTTTTGAGACTGACATCTGCCTTTGACTTATCATTTGTCTATGTGCTTTAGGATTGGGAAAGAAGTAGCTCAAGTTCTTCCCAAAGGCAGCCGGCTCCTTTCTCTTCGTGAACCAGCGTGTCACAGCCAAATCACTGGACAAGCATACAGTCTGCTGAACAGCATTTGGATGAAATGGAACCGCCACCAAGAAGTATGTGTTGGCACCAGGAATTTTCAAAACACATTCACTCCATGAACCTCCTGTCTCCATGCCTGTGGGCTTTCTGTGGAAGGGACAAGGAGAAGCAGAGTAATAATAATAATGTTAATAGCGATAATAATGATGGTGGTATTGATAATAACAATGGCATTTATTAAGCGCTTACTATGTGCAAAGCACTGTTCTAAGCGCCGAGCACTGTTCTAAGCGTCAGTGCATACTATGTGTCAATCACTGTTCTAAGCAAGCGCTGGGGAAAATACAAGTTAATCAGGTCTGACACAGTCTCTAGACACAGAAAAGGAATCGAATCCCCATTTTACTGATGAGGAAACTGAGGCCCAGAGAAGTTGTGACTTGTCCAATTTACCCGTTAGGCAAGTGGCAGAGGCAGGATTAGAACCCAGGTCCTCTGGCTCACAGGCCGATGCTCTTTCCACGCCGAGGGGGGACAGGAGAGGTCGGTGGGGAAAGTGACTCCAGGAGAAGCGTCAAGCAACTCCTGTATGGCTAACTGTCAGCAAGAGGGAGAACCCAAGAACGGTATGGGAGAACAGGGTTATATTTGTGATCAGCCCAAGATTAATCTGATTTCATTTGTGTTTGAAGTAACTGGGAGGGGCAGGGAGGTCTGATCTTGGAGAGCCTGAATCTGGACAGACCATTTCAAACCCTGCACCCCAAGGACAGTTAGTCACTGTTTCCTGGGACATCCATTTTAAACATTTTCAGCCCCGTGAAATGGAACCCCCAGAGGCCCTGAATCACCCAATCTGTGATCCTCAGGTCAGGAATTATATGGATGCCTCCCTCTGAAAACCTCAGGGAGCCGTCAATGGGCATAGAACCCCTTGAAGAGATTCAAGGTAGACCGCTTGGGCCAGTAATAGTAATAGTGGTGGTATTTGTTAAGCGTTTACTATGTGCCAAGTACTGTCGTAAGCACTGGCTAGGCTGATACAGGGTAGTCAGATCGGACGCAGTCCTTGTCCCACATGGGACTCACCATGTAGGTGAGAGAGATAGAATAGGACTGTAATCCCCACTTTACAGGTGAGGAAACTGAAGCACAGAGAAGCAAATTGCCCAAGGTCACACAGCAGGCAAATGGTGGAGCCAGATTTAGAAACCAGGTCTCCTGATTCTCAGCTTCAGGCACTGTCCATTAGAGCCCGGGCTTGGGAGTCAGAGGACGAGGGTTCTAACCCCGACTCCGCCACTTGTCTGCTGTGTGGGCAAGCCGCTGCCACAACTTCTCTGTGCCTCAGTGACCTCATCTGTAAAATGGGGATTAAGACTGGGAGCCCCACGTGAGACAACCTGATTACTTTGTATCTATCCCAACACTCAGAACAGTGCTTGGCATATAGTAAGCGCTTAACAAATCAATCAATCAATCAATCGTATTTATTGAGTGCTTACTATGTGCAGAGCACTGTACTAAGCGCTTGGGAAGTACAAATTGGCAACATATAGAGACAGTCCCTACCCAACAGTGGGCTCACAGTCTAAAAGGGGGAGACAGAGAACAAAACCAAGCATACTAACAAAATAAAATAAATAGGATACCATAATTATTACGAGAAGCATTATGAGAAGCAAGAGAAGCAGCGTGGCTCAGTGGAAAGAACACGGGCTTTGGAGTCAGAGGTCATGGGTTCCAATCCCAGCTCCGCCGCTTGTCAGCTGTGGGAAGTCGCTTAACTTCTCTGTGCCTCAGTTACCTCATCTGTCAAATGGGGATTGAGGTTGTGAGCCCCCGATGGGACAACCTGATCACCTTGTAACCTCCCCAGCGCTTAGAGCAGTGCTTTGCACTTAGTAAGTGCTTAACAAATGCTATTATTATTATTATTTTCTTGGGCCAGGATCCAAGCACACTGTCTGGGACCAGAATTGTGGGGCGGGGAGCAACAGCCAAACCCCCTTTGGCAGTGTCTGGCTCGTGGTCTGGTAATGCCCATCCAGCACATATCTTCCTGGCCCTTTCCCTGTGTCCTTTTGGGGATGGAGATGGAGAAGCCAGCCGAGCTTCTTAAGTCACTTCTGTTTCTGTATATTTTGTCAGGGCCAGAAGAGGGCGAGGAGGACCTAGAAACAAGGCTGTTGCCTTAGCGTGTGGAATGGCGAAAGTGTCCCGTTCCCAGAAAGGGGACCCGTCTCCATGAGCGGAAGACCTGCCTCTTCCTTGCCAACTGGCCTTCTGTCCCCTCAGGTCCCCGGAGAGTGGAGGGAATCAGAGCGATGGTCTGCTGGCCCCTATTCCTCCCAACTTCCCACAATCAAATCCCGGCTCCACCAGTTGTCAGCTGCGTGACTTGGAGCAAGTCACTTAACTTCTCTGGGCCTCAGTTCCCTCATCTGATCTCATCCAGCAGAGGAAACTGTTCTCTCCCCCATCTTCATCCCAGTGCCGAGGAGGACTGGGCCTGCCTTCCAGCTGATTCTGCGGCAGCCACGGCCTCATTTTATTCTAACTGGAACGGGAGAATTTGGGCTACGGAGAGAGTGGGGAACAGAGGAAGTCGGGGCAAAGTACATGGGTGAGGAGGCTTGGGAACCCCCTCCTCCGGACAGTAGCCCAGCTCCTCCTCCGCTCTCCCGTAGATGCTGATGAGGTCATTTTTGCCGCTGAGCGAGGGAAAGGGGGTGGGGAGGAGAGGGCACAAGTATGGAGGGAGAGAGAGTGGAGCATGGCAGGAAAACAGTGGCTGAGGGTGAAACCAGAGATGGCGGCATCCGTTATCGGATTGTCCTTGTCCCAGCTCTCAAGACCTTTTCCAGGCCTTCTGTAGGATGGGGGAACCCTCCTGCTCCCCACCCCCACCGTTGGCCCTCTCACTGGGCTGCGGTTACTTGGGCCTGGCTGGATCCTGCCGGTTAAAAAAAAAAACAAACCTCCACGGGCATGTCACAGTGAGCTGCCCCCTTGCCCGCTTACTGTTGCACGGTCCTCCATGCCCTGGTGGGAGACTGACTGGTAGCAATGGGAGTCTGCGGGTAGTGCCGTGCAAACCACCGGCTAACTGACTCCTTCACGTGAGTTCCTGGTTCTGAAGCCTCAGGCCCGAGGCCTGTCCACCGTGCTCGACTACACACTCCACCAGCATCTGCAAAGTCATCCCCTTAGAGTCAACATGTGAGCCCCGCGATCTGATGATAAGGATAATACCAATTCTGGTATGTGTTAAGCGCATACTCTGTGTCAGGTACTGTGCTAAGTATAGGCGTAGATACAAGCAAATCGGGTTGGACACAGTCCCTGTCCCACGTGGGGCTCACAGTCTCAACCCCCATTTTACAGATGAGGTCACGGAGGCACAGAGAAGTGAAGTGACTTGTCCAAGGTCCTATAGCAGACAAGAGGTAGAGCCGGGATTAGAACCCATGACCTTTTGACACCCAGGCCCGGGTTCTGTCCACTAGGCCTTGCTGCCTTACCATAGGAAAGGGTCGAGTGCGCTTTTGACCCTTGTGGCATCGGAAGGACTCGGGGCTCAGGAGACCCAGCTAGGGAAATGGGACGGGACTGAGAGGTGTTGGGTCTGAAAAAGTGTTGGGCAAGGGAGGCAGAGGAAAATACAGTGAGAGGGAGAGAGGTTAGACTGAAGGCAAGGTGAAGGGGAGAGGGGGCCTCTTTTGGAGAAGCCGCCTCTTCACTGGGGTCAAGACGAAGGCAAGAGAGGTCAAGCCAACCTGCAGGGGGATGAAGAGGTCGGAGGGAAAAGGCGAGGGACGTTGTGTCCCTAAAGGGGGTCCCTCATGCTTCAGCCACACGCTGTCAAGACCCTTCTTCTCCTTTCTGTAGTGATTCCCAGACGTAGGCCATGTGATGCGCTGGGGAGCCCTGTCAGCCTGGAGGAGCAGGTGCTCATCTCCACATTCAGAGCGTGTGACCTGGAAAAGACAGGTACCGGCTCCAGGGGAAGGAGGCGGCGGGGGGCGGGAACCCCCGGGGAGTGAGAGAGAGTGTGAGGTGTGGGGAGAGAGCAGGGCCTAGAATCACTAGGGGTGGGGGTGGGGAGGAGGACAGGGGATTGGGGACACTGTGGGAGCAGAGGCCGGGGAACCTGCTGAGACAGAGAAGGGGGTCGGGAGCCCTTGGGGGCGGGGGGGCCGGAGGGTGGCCCTGACTCGGTGGTGGGTCTGCAGGAAAGGTTCCCGTGGCTCAGATCCTGTCATACATCGAGGCCGTGTCCGGGCAGGGCGCCGGGGACGCCCGGCTGCAGTCTCTGGCCAGCCAGCTGGACCCCGAGCGAAAGGGGGCCTCTGTCGACCTTCGGACCTTCCTCGCCGTCACCGGGGACTGGATCTCCTACTGCCAGCAGTACAGGTGAGCCCAGCCCCTACCTACGGGCCTGGCCCTCCGTCCCCCGGAACCTCAGCCCCAGGCCCTCTCTGCCCTGCCCCCCTCTCCAGCGGTCCCCCGTTTCCTACCTCACTTCTCCCTCCACATCTGCGCCTCGACCGGTTCCCCTGGCTCCAGTCCCCCTCCTCCTCCGCCCTCCATCTGGCCCCACAGCCACACCATATGGCCCTGCCGCGCCCTCCCATGGGGGTCAGCCACCCTCCTTCTTTCTCCCTGTGGCAGCCCTGCCTTCCCCAACCCTGTCCCCCCTACTCCCCCCGCCCCCCCACACATCCCCTCCCTTCTAGGGGAGCAGGATTGATCTCCCCTCTGCTGTCTTCCGCAGGGGGCCCGAGCACGCCGAGGAGGCAGAGGAGGGAGCCACGGTCTCCACTGACCTCCTGCCATCTGGTGAGAGAGCCGGAGCCCGGGCCGCATCTAAATATAGGCCGCTCAATAATTCAGGAGCCTGGAAGGAGGGCCGAGAAGCTGAAAAATCCACTTCTGCCTCACCTCCTCCCTCTCAGGGAAACAGCCTATCAGGATCCTTTTTCTTGCTTCTGGGTAACCCTCTCGACTCCCCATGAAGGATCTGTTCTTGGATCTTGCCCCCATCCCCAGGCTCTTCATCTGGGACACCAGCTCCTCCTTTCATGGTATCTCCTTCAAACTCTAGTTCTTTGCCTCTTCCTCTCTTTTTATGTCAGTATCTCTGTTCTCTGCCTTTCTATCTCTTCAGTTTTTTATCCTCTCAGTTCTCAGTTCCCTCATCTGTAAAACGGGGATTGAGACTGAGCCCCACGTGGGACAGGGACTGCGTCTAACCCAGTTTGCTTGAATCCACCCCAGTCTCTCTCTCTCTCTTTTCCCCATGTCCTCTGTCCTGAATCTCTGTTTCTGTGTCTCCATCTTGTTCTTTCCAAGTCTGAAGCACTCCTGAACTCTGATCAACTTCTGGTTTTGTCTTGATTTCTCCCAGTCTTTCTCCAGAACCAGTATGGGATTCCCCTAGGGCCTTCCCATGTCTTTGGATATCTCAGGACCTGCCCTCCTCTCAACCTTCTAGGCACAGTCCATCAAAGAGGCTGAGGACTGATCAGTTCTTATCAAATCCAAAAAAAAAAAGCAGAACTGGAGCCCTTTTTTGAGTCATTGCCTAGTTCAGTGTTATCTTTTTTTGAAAAAATGATATTGAAGCGTTTACTATGTGCCGGGCACTCTATTGAGCACTCTGCTAAGCCCGGTACAAGCTAATCAGGCTGGAAAATCAGTCTCAATCTCCATTTTTCAGATGAGGTTACTGAGGCACAGAGAAGTGAAGTGATTTGCCCAAAGGCATAGCAGACAAGAGACAGAACCAGGAAGATCTCATCCTTTCTTAGATTCTCATAATAATAATAATCATAATAATAATGATAATAACCGTGGTTTTTGTTAAGCACTTACTACATGCCAAGCACTGTACTAAAAGTGCTGGAGTAGATAAAAGATCAACAGGTCCCAAATGGAGCTCGCAGGCTAAGTAGGAGGGAAAACAAGTATTGAATCCCTATTTTCCAGATGAGGGAACTGAGGCAAAGAGAAGTTAAGTGACTTGCCCAAAGTCACACAGCCTGTAAGTGGCAAGCCAGATATTAGAACTCAGGACCTCAGATTCCCAGGCCCAGGCTCTTTCCAAGAGGCCACAAAGCTTCTTATATCCAAACCTGAAAGTAGTAAGTTTAAAAAACAAACAATAGGAAGCACCTTTTCACACAGGGTGAGGTCAACATGGAATGTGACAGGAGCAAAGGTACGCAAGCGGAAAATATCGAGGGGTTCAAGAAAAGTTTGGATAAATTTGGGACAGAATAGTGGAGGAAAAAGTTAAGTATTTGGGGGGGACAAAAGTGACGAATGACAGGGCACCTGTCCCTGTAGGTTCACAGTGTCAGTGTCACCAACAGTGGTGTTTATTAAGAGCTTGTTGTGGGCAGAGCACTGTACTAAGCACCTGAGAAAGTTCAGTCCAACAGAGTTAATAGTAATGATGGCATTTATTAAGCGCTTACTATGTGCAAAGCACTGTTCTAAGCGCTGGGAAGGTTACAAGGTGATCAGGTTGTCCCACGGGGGGCTCACAGTCTTAATCCCCATTTTACAGATGAGGGAACTGAGGCACAGAGAAGTGAAATGACTTGCCCAAAGTCACACAGCTGACAAGCGGCAGAGCCGGGATTTGAACCAAAGCCCAGGCTCTTCCCACAGAGCCACGCTGCTTCTCAGAGTTGGTAGACCCGATTCCCGCCCTCGAGGATATTACAGTCTATTCTAGTGGCAGCCCGAATTCATGTACTGGGCGGTCGCTTGTCCGACCTCGGAGAGCGTTGCTTGGTCTTACCTTCCCTTCACCTTTCCGGCAGCCCCGAAACCTGCCACGGAAGGGGCGTCTTCCAAGTTGTCCAAGTCACCGCTTTGGCCAGGGGAGCCTGAAGGGTGGAAAGGAGAGTCGGGGGGAAGTGCCAGTTGAAAGGAGGCCGTGTCTTCTGTGGAGATGGTCCCTGAGGACCGATTAGGCTTCTCCTGCCATTGCTGCCCACCTCTAGCTGGGCTTGCGGGGACGAGGTGGGCCAGGCTGGGGGACTGCCGCCCGTAATGTCCCTTACTGCCAGCGGAGGGAGCCAGAACCCACGGTTCGTCTAATAATAATAATAATAATAATAATAATAATAATAATAATAATAATAATAATTTGTTAAGCACTTACTATGTGCAAAGCACCGTTCTAAGCGCTGGGGGATACCAGGTGATGAGGTTGTCCCACGTGGGACTCACCGTCTTCATCCCCATTTTACAGATCAGGGAACTGAGGCACAGAGAAGCAGCGTAGCTCAGCAGAAAGAGCCCGGGCTTTGGAGTCTAGAGGTCAGGGGTTCGAATCCCGGCTCCGCCAAATGTCCGCTGTGTGACCTTGGGCAAGTCACTTAACTTCTCTGAGCCTCAGTTACCTCATCTGTAAAAGGGGGATTGACTGTGAGCCCCACGTGGGACAATTTAATCACCCTGTATCCTCCCCAGCGCTTAGAACGGTGCTTTGCACATAGTAAGCGCTTAACAAATGCCATTATTATTATTATTATTATTATTATTATTATTAAGTGACTTGCCCAAAGTCACACTGCTGACAATAGGTGGAGCCGGGATATGAACCCATGACCGCAATAAGGGCCCAACCTCGGCGCTCAGTTGGTCCTGCTCACCTGGATGGGCCCGGAGAGGGGAGGAGGACTACCGGGATCTGGGGCCGCCAAATAAACAACTCCCAAATGGCCGTACAGGCCTCGGTCGGGGGCGGACAGAGACCCCCGACGTCTGGTCTCCACTGATGTTGCCTTCCGTTCCTTGGCTCTCCGTTGCCCTCCTCAGGGACCTTCCTCTTTGAAGTATTTCCCTCAGTCAAGACCTTTCAAATCTCATTTCATCTCTTCCCCCGCCTCAAGCGGAGATTCAGTCAATCGTATTTATTGAGCGCTTACTGTGTGCAGCGCACTGGACTAAGCGCTTGGGAAGTACAGGTCGGCGACATATAGAGACAGTGGGCTCACAGTCTAGAAGGGGCAGACAGCAAAACAAAACATGTGGACAGGTGTCAAGTCGTCAGAATAGAATTAAAGCTAAATGCACATCATTAACAAAATAAATAGAATAGTAAATATGTACAGGTAAAATAAACAGAGATTGCTCGTTGCCTAATCAGGAGAAGGCCTACAAGGATTTGGTTGGGAATGATGAGGGGGAAATCCTTCAAGTCCTTCAAGTGTCAAGTCGTCAGAATAGAATTAAAGCTAAATGCACATCATTAACAAAATAAATAGAATAGTAAATATGTACAAGTAAAATAAACAGAGATTGCTCGTTGCCTAATCAGGAGAAGACCTAAAAGGATTTGGTTGGGAATGTTGAGGGGGAAATCCTTCCTAAAGCAAGACCTGTGCCTCTCGGACTGCCAGATAAGAATTATCAGGGAGTTTGGTAGCAGAGGGTGGGGGGTTCCCGATAGATCTTTTGGAGAGGACATTTTCCTGCCCTGGCTCTCCCATGATTGGAAAGTTCCTTCTGTTTTCTGTCAGTCTGCCCCGAGTCCCTCCCGCTTAAGGGTTCTATTGGAACTGAGGTCTCCCTCTTCCTTCACAATCTTCTAGCCTGTACTGCCAGCCTCTGCCTATTTCCCCTGTCCCGGGACAT
Source organism: Tachyglossus aculeatus (assembly GCF_015852505.1). NCBI lineage: Eukaryota > Metazoa > Chordata > Mammalia > Monotremata > Tachyglossidae > Tachyglossus > Tachyglossus aculeatus. Next base: position 51,127,514 of record NC_052075.1, on the reverse strand, counting down.
AAAAGCCACTTGGGTCCTCCCTTCCCTTTGCCCCTTTTCCCAGGCCCTTTCTTTAGCCTTAGGCTCCCCAGGCTTGAATGTAGGGTTTCATGTTGTATGGGGTGTAACGGAAAAATTCATATCTCTCTCTCTCGCTCTCTCTCACTCTCTCACTGTCATTCCAGGGACTCTGAATCATTCAGACATTGCCCAACTGGAGAGTTATGGTGGAGAAGACCTCAGAGCTGCATCGTAAGTTAGACCCCCCTCCCCAATTCAGGCACTCCCCCACTTTCAGAGTCTCTCGTCCCCTCCTCCCTACCAGCCACGAGCCTGTGTGGCCCGACACCCGGGGCACCAGCAAGCCCAAATTGCCACCCAGGGCACCAGCGAAACCATCATCCCTTCTGTGTTTAATGGGTCTTGGTCTCACCTCCAGGAAGGCACTGGGGTAGATACAAGCCCACCCCTCAGCACTTAGGCACAGATCCGTAATTTCTTTTAATGTCTAACTCCCCTTCTAGACCGTAAGCACCTCGTGGGCAGGGAACATGAGGCTGTTGTATTGTCCTCTCCCAAGCGTTTAATAGAGTGTTCTGCACACAGTAAGCACTCAATAAATACCACTGATGGGGTAACCTGTCTGAGGGAAGCAAGAAGAAGAGTGGCTAGGCTTCAGGCTGAGGGGTGGGGAGAGAGAGAAGCAGAAACTGGGGAGGGAGAGGGAAAGCTGGCTGAGTTAGAGAAGCAGTGAGGGTGGGGAAGGGGAGAATATGGACCCAGGCCTTTACACCCCCTCTCTCTTCCCCTCCTGCCTCCCTGGGAGATCAGAGGATTAAACTAGCATGGCCCTGGGAGTAAGAAGGACCTTGTTCTAATCTGGGCTCCACCACTCATCTGCTGGGTGACCCAGCGTGGCTCATGAGAAGCAGCATGGCTCAGTGGAAAGAGCAAGGTCTTGGGAGTCAGAGGTCATGGGTTCAAATTCCGGCCCTGCCGCTTTGGGCGAGTCACTTCACTTCTGTGTGCCTCAGTTACCTCATCTGTAAAATGGGGATTAAGACTGTGAGCCCCATGAGGGACAACCTGAACACCTTGTATCCTCCCTAGTGCTTAGAACAGTGCTTTGCACATAGTAAGCGCTTAACAAATGCCATCGTTATTATTAATCAATCAATCGTATTTATTGAGCGCTTACTGTGTGCAGAGCACTGTACTAAATGCTTGGGAAGCACAAGTTGGCAACATGTAGAGACAGTCCCTACCTCCTCTGTCCCTCAGTTACCTCACCTGTAAAATGGGGATTAAGCCTGCGAACCCCGGGAGGAACAGGGACTGTGCCCAATCCGACAACCTTGTATGTATCCCAGTGCTTAGTACAGTGCCTGGCACATAATAAGCCCATAACAAATACCACTGGGAAGCATTATGGCCTAGTGGGTAGAACAAGAACAAGGGCCTGAGAGTCAGAAGGACCTGGGTTCTAATCCCGACTGCCACTTGTCTGCTGTGTGACCTTGGGTAAGTCATTTCACTTCTCTGGGCCTCAGTTCCTGCATCTGTAAAATGGAGATTACGACAGTGAGCTCCATGTCAGGATAGACTGTATTTAACCTAATTAGTTGTATCTATCTACTGCAGCACTTAATACGCTGCCTGGAACATAGTAAGCACTTAACGGATGCCAGTAAAAACACAAAACTACAAACTTAAGTCATTGTTCATTTATTCACTCCCCCTGCCTCTTCACTGGTCTTCACATCCCTTTCTCCATATCTCTGTCTCACTTCATCTCTCTCTCTGTCTCTCTCTCTCTCTCTCTCTCATTCTGTGTGTGTTTCTCTTTGTTCCTCTCTCACTGCCTATGTGTCTCTGGATCTCTCCCTGCCTCTGGCTGTATTTCAGCAGGGCAGCTTGGCTTAAGAAAGAACATGACCCTAGGAGTCTATCTGGATACCTTGGTCTTTCTTTTGCTTCTGGTCTGCTGTGTGACCTTGGGCAAGTCACTTAAGCTAATAATATTAGTTGTGGTACTTACTATGTGCCAAGCCCTAAACTAAGTGCTGGGAGAGATACCAGATGATCAAGGCAGACAGAGTCCTCGTCCCTGGGACTCACAGCTTAAGGGTCGGAGGCAAACTCGTTTACAGCCCACCCAGAAGGTCCTCCATCCTCTCTTTTCCACAAGGGAAAAGTGATTGAGCCAGGTTCCCTGGGGAGAGGGGCAGGGCAGGGGACTCCCGAGGCAGGGGATTGGAGCTGATGACCTTCCCCCAAACCCCTCTCGTCTCTCCCCACACCCAGCCCAAATGAGGCCGAGCTCCGGAGCAGCATTGAAGACCTGGAGTTCAACAACCGAAGACTCGTGGGGGAGAATGAGAAGTTACAAAGGGCAGTGGAGGTTGCAGAGGAAGTCGGGGCCCGGCTGGGTGAGGAGATCTCCACCCTGGAGAAGAAACTGAGGAGGTGAAGACCAGGCCAGGAGACCCTGACCCTCCCCCTCCTCCTCTCCCTCCCCCCAGCCCCTGGCCCTGAGCCTTGCGGTGACCCAGACCTTCTCCGGTCACCTGTTGTCCCCTGCTCATGCTCCCTACCTCTGTCTCCAATCCCGGCCCCCTCCCTGCCCCTCTCCTGTGTCTCATCCTGTCTCTTTCCCACCCCGCCTCAATGGCTTCTGGATCAGTTAATCCCAGCTCCGCCACTTGTTGCTGTGTGGCCTTGGGCAAGTCGCTTCACTTCCCTGTGCCTCGGCTACCTCATCTGTAAAATGGGGATTGAGATTGTGCACCTCACATGGGACAGGGACTTTGTCCAACCCAATGTGCTTGTATCCACCCCAGTACCTAGTACAGTGCCTGGCACATAGTAAGCGCTTAACAGATACCAGAGTCATTACTATTATTACTATTATTTCCGTCGCCCTCCCCATCTCTGTGCACCTGTCTCCCCCACCCTCCACCTTACTCTCCCAGCTCCGTCTCTGCTCTCTGCTGCCTCGCCCCTTCTTTGCCTCTCACTCACTTCACCCGTCCCTCTCTCTGTCTGTCTGGGACTCTCTGACTCTCCCCATCTCTGTTTGCCTCGTCTCTCCCTTAGCTCCCAGCAGGCCCTCCAAGTGGCCAAGTACCGGGACGAGGAACTGGAAGACATGAAATCTCTGGCCAAGAGCCTACAGGAAGAGAATCGAGGCCTGCAGGCCCAAGCCCGGCACTCGGTGAGTGGAATAGGAGGGACACCTGGATTCACCCAGGGTCCTCTCTCTCCGACCAGTGCCCAAGCCCTTCAATGCCCCAAGAATCCTGCCTCCCAGCCTCTGTCTCTCCCTCCAAAGCCCCCCGCACCTCTTTTTTTCCTCTCCATCTCCTGTTACTTCTCTGCTTGTCATGTCTCTCTCCCCTCTGCGACCCTTTAGCAAGTGCCAATTATGAATGGAGCTGATGAGCTAATCCCCAGCCTGGCAGAGACCTTCCTCCTTCACTGAGGAAATGTTCCTCTCCTGAGAAACCCTCATTGGTCCTCTCTTCATCCTCACCATCCACATGGACAGTTCTCCCTATGGTCTGCTCTGCCTTCCCTCCCTCCCCACCGTGCACCCCACTGAGACAGACCCCATATCCAGAGGAAGGGAGACTGGTTTCTGTGTAGAAAGATTGCTTTCCCCCTCCCGTTGCCCCGCTCCTTCAGTCTACCCTCCATCCTCTCCACTGCAGGAAAGAGAGCAGCAGCAGTTTGTGGCCGAGGTGGAGACGCTCCGGGAGCAGGTGAGTTGGACCCAGGGAAAGCTCCCACTCGTGGGCTGGGACAAATTATATTTTAATGCTTCTCCTTCTGGAAATTTTTTCTGTCCTCTGGAATCGTTGGCAAGCTCTGGATTTGAAATTAGGAATGTGTTCTGGACCATTTAACTGCACCCTTTAGACTGTAAGCTCTTTGAGGGCAGGAAATGTGTCTGTTGTGTTATATTGTACTCTCCCAAGGGCTTAGTACGGTGCTGTGCACCCAGTAAGCGCTCAGTAAATACGACTGACTGAAGACCGGAAGCTCCTGTGGGCAGGGATCATGCCTACCAACTAGGTTGTATTGTCCTTTCCCAAGCGCTTAGTACAGTGAACTGCCCACAATAAGGGCTCAATAAATACCATTGGTTGATCAGAGACTGTCTCCCCCCCTGCCGCTGGGTGATCCTAGAAAAAATGGTCAGCCTCTCTGATTTTGCTTAGAACAGGGAGGGAGACAGGAAGATCGGGGAAAATGGACAGGTATTCCCCTCCTTCAACTCTTCCTGCCTCTACTCCTTGTGTCTGCTGCTTTCTCCCAAGCGTTTAGTACAGTGCTCTGCACCTAGTAAGCACTCAGCAAATGCAATTGAATGAATGAATATCTGTCTCTGTCCTTATACCCTGCCACAGACTTATGCTCTGCCATTTCCCCCATCTGTCATTTATTGTAATGTCTGTCTCCCTCACTAGACTGCAAGCTCCTTGTGGGCAGGGATCATGTCTATTAACTCTGTCATCCTCTCCCAAGAGCTTATTACAGTGCCATGCACACAGTAAACACTCAGTAAATACCATTGATTGATTGTCTCAATCATTCAAGAGTTGGTAGACACACTTCCTATCCTCAAGGAGTTTCCAATCTAGTGAGTTTACAATCTAGACCGCATCTCTCTCTGCATCTCTCTCTCTCCCTTTTTAATGGTACTTCTAAAGTGCGTGGCTCAGTGGAAAGACCACAGGCTTTGGAGTGAGACGTCATGGGTTCAAATCCCCACTCCGCCAATTGTCAGCTGTGTGACTTTGGCCAAGTCACTTCACTTCTCTGTGCCTCAGTTACCTCATCTATCAAATGGGGATGAAGACCGTGAGCCCCCCGTGGGACAACCTGATCACCTTGTAACCTCCCCAGCGCTTAGAACAGTGCTTTGCACATAGTAAGCGCTTAATAAATGCCGTCATTATCATTATTACTGTTATTATCACTATGTGTAAAGCACTGTTCTAAATAGATACAAGGTAATCAGGTTGGTCACAATCTAAAGAAGAAGGAGTAAGATTTAATCCCTGTTTTCCAGTTGAGGAAACTGAGGCACAGAGAAGTTAAGTGACTCTTTGAGTGTCCTTGTCTCTGTATCTCTCTGTATCGCTCTGTCCCTGTGACCCCCCTCTAAGCCTGTCTCTGTCTTTCTCAGTTCTTTGACTCTCCCTTGCCCTACCTCTGCAGTGTTTATGTCCCTGCATACCTCTTCCATTTAGTGTTTTCCCCTTTCCTCCTCCCACCTCCTCCGCTCTTTTCCCTTCTGGACATTCTCCAATTCCTCTCTAATAACTCCCCCTCCCTCCCTTCTTGGCCTCCCTCCCCTCCTGGCCCCATGGAGGGAGAGAGAGTGAAAAGGGAAAGAGGGGAAGAAACCGCCTCTGCAGATATCCGGGACACTTTGCCCTTCTCTGGAAACCTGAGCTGCTGGAGGAGGCCAGAGCCACTGAGCCAGCGAACAGGGGTGTGCGTGGAGTGGCAGGGGTAGGGGGAAGGGGAGGTAGGAGGGAAGAGCAAGTTGGGAGGAGAGTGAGAGGGAAATGGATGGGCAAGGGGGGTTGGATGATAGAATGGGAAGAGGGGATGTGGAGAGAGCCAGAGGAAAAGTGAAGTGGGAATAGGGGAGTGATGGAGGAGGTTTTCTGGACGAGGGCTGGCCGCCTAGGCCTCTCTTCTCTGCCTAATAATAATAAGAATAATGCCAGTAATGATAATAACTGTGGTGTTTGCTAAGCGCTTACTATGTTCCAGGCACTGTACTAAGTGCTGGGGTAGATATCAGATAATCGAGTCAGACACGATCCCGGTCCCACATGGGGCTCACGGTCTCAATCCCCATTTTACAGGTGAGGCACAGAGAAATGAAGTGACTTTCCCAAGATCGCACAGACAGATGGAGCCGGGACTAAAACCCGGGTCTTCTGACTCCCTGGTTGTCTAGAACCAACAGCACCAGCAGGGTGTGGGGTCATGACTCAAGGAAGCAGCGTGAGAAGCAGTGGGACCTAGTGGGAAGACCCCAGGCCGAGGAATCAGGACCCCTGGGTTCTAATCCTGGCTCCGCCACTAGCCTGCTGAACACGACTTCAGTTTCCTCATCTGTAAAAGAAAGCAAAATAGGGATCAGACCCCAGTTCTCCCTGCCTCTTAGATAGTGAGCCTCATATGGGATGGGGACTGTGGCCAGTCAGTTTGTCTTGGACCTACCAAATCTACCCCTAGTCTTAATAAGTGCTTAGTAAAGACCCCAGTTATTCATATTAGGGTAGACCCTGGCAAGGAGGGAAAGGTTGGGCTCTTAAGATTCAGTGCAGTCATCTAGCCCTGGAACTGGCCCCGCATCGCCTCTGGCCCACTTTTTTCCAGAATGGGAAACTACTGGCAGAGCAAGAGGGAGTGAAGATGAAGAGCGAGTTGCTGGCCGCCGAGAGGATGGCTCTGAAGGTACCTATCCTCTCCCTCTTGGGGGCCAAGAGGGGCCACAATATCTGTCCCTCTGCCTCCAGGCTGAAGCCTTTGGGCTGGAGCGGGATGGGGCTCTCCTTCGTGGGCCCTCAGTGGTCCCTTCCCGAAAGCCACCTCGGTCCTCTTGTCCCAGCATCTCCCGCATAGATCCACCAGGAAGGAAGTCTTTCTCAGATCCTGCAGCCCCATTTCTTGGCTCTCCTTTAGAGGAGCCAGAAGTGCTCCTGGCTGAGGGAGGGGAGAAGAGGGAGAGAGGAGCTGGGAGGGAAGAGGTGGAGGGGGAAGTGAGGAGCCCCTGGATACCCTGGGAAAGGTGACTCGCCTTCCCCAGGAATCCATTTCTCCCTTTTCCCCCACCCTGACAAGGCAGGATCATCTCTGCCAGGAAGGGATTCTCCTTATTCCCTGGGGGGAACTTCCCACCTGTCCACCTGTCGGAGAACAGGATAGGTACTAGTTACTTGTTCTCCAGAGACCTCACAAGATGAGGGATTCCTCCAGGACCTCAACCCCCTTGATTCTGACATCACAGCAAGTCCGATTTATGTTAGACATAAGCGAGGACTTTCCCAGGCTGGAAGGGCAAAAATCACTGGGCCCCGGGGGCATCTCCGCCCCAAGGGATTTTAGTGGGGAGTGGTCGGGGTTGGCTGCCACACAGTCTGGGAAAGGAGGGGGTAGCAAGGGCAGGTGGAAATTCTCTTCCCTTCCCCTAGCGCCAGCTGTGTGAGTACCAGACCCTCATCTGCCACAGAGACAGCGTCCTCTTGGAGGTGAGTGCCCTTTCTCCTAGCTCTACTCCCTCAGAAACATCGGCCTCCAGCCCCCGACTCCCACCAGAGGCATCCTGCCCCACGTCCCAGCTTCCAGGTCTCACTCTCCCCTGAGACTCCGTTGTCCCAACCCTCCGGTTCCCCTCAGAGCCCCGAGCCCCACCCCCGTCCGCTTCCCGATTCTGTGTTCCCAGAGAACAAGCCAGACAGAAGATCTAACGGAAACTGTGGAGCAGTATCGAGCTACAATCCAGGTAGTCACCACCCCCCATCCCCCTTTCTACCCATCCCCCTCTCTCAGCCTCCCCTGTCATGGGAGAGGAGGGGATGGTCGGAGCCCAAGCTGGACTCCACCAGGGCTCCGGGGGATAGCGGGGTCGGCTCCCTCCTTCATCCTAGGAATTGAAGTCCGAGATTGGCCACCTAGAAGAAAAACTCCTCCTGAGTCAGGGAGGCGTGGAGAGGTGAGTGCTGGTCGGAGGAAGAGAGGAGTTAGGAGGGGGAAGGAAAGAGGGGATGGGAAGCGCGAGGGGGATGGGGTCCCGGGTTGGGAGGTGAGAGGCAGATCCGCCCTCCCCAAGCTGCTCCCATGATCACTGCAGCCCGAGGGACCGAGGTTATTCATTCCTTCATCTGATCACATTTATTGAGCTCTTACTGAGTGCAGAACACTGTACTAAGCGCTTGGGGGAGTACAATACAACAATAAACAGGCACATCCCCTGCCTGCAACGAGCGTGCAGTCTAGAGGCTAGACACCAGGAAGAACTCGTTGCTGGAAGAGGAGGAGAAATTCTAGGGGAGAGTCGCTGGTGGAGAAGCTTTGGGATTGGGACTCAGGCCACCCTGACTGATGCGGGAAGCAAGGGAGGAGCAAGTTAAACCCCAGCAGGCCCTGAGACTGACCTGGGGGCTATCCGGTTTGTGGCCTAGCTGGACGAGGGACCCACCAGAGGTGGGAGAGAGAGCCCCACAGTCCATGTTCTTGGAGATCGAAGCCACCCAGTTGGTAAGCCACACCATTGTCCTTGACCCTCTCTCTATCTCTCCCTACCCGAGCTCCATCCCTGCCCTCCTATCCCAGCCTTATCCTGCCCCAGCTGCCTCCCTTTCTTCCTCTCCAGCCCCGCCCCTGCCCTCTTCCCCCAGCCCCGTCCCTTCCTTCTTCTCCACATGGCACAGTGGAAAGAGCATGGGCCCGGGAATCAGAAAGTCAAGAGTCTGATCCCGGCTCTGATGCTTGTCTGCTGTGTGACCTTGGGCATGATATTTCACTTCTCTGTGTTTCAGTTCCCTCATCTGTAAAATAGGGATTAAGACTGTAAGCCCCGTGTTGGACAGGGACTATGTTCAACCTGACTAATTTGTATCTACCCCAGCGCTTACAGCAGTGGGTGGCACATAGGCAGTGCTTAACAAACACCATAATTATGATTATTATTCCCCCAGCCCTGCCTCCAACCCATCCCCAACTTCCTACCGCCCCACCCAACTCCAACCTCATAGTGTACTAGCCCCATCCCCAAGCCCTGACCTTTTATCCCCTGTGGCCTTAGCTCTAGTCCTCACCCCAGGCCGACTGCCCGCCCTCACCTCAGCCCCCCTCCTCTGCTCGGCCCTACAGAGCCTGGAGCTGGAGCTGCCCAGCCCACTGTGCGGGGCGCTGCCCGACGGGACGCCCTCCAAGCCAGCCAAGGCGGGAGACTTCAGTGAAGAGGAGCTGGTGAGCTAATTGTCCCCCGGCGATTTCCAGCATGCCCCCACGCTCCAGGGAGGAGTAGCCCCAGGCCTCTGGGGATGATCAGCTTCAGGTGGCACCCTGCCCACACTCTGCCCAGTGCCGTCCGTCTCGGGTGGCACAGATGGGGGCGGAGGGGGAGCCGGCGGTGTGGGGAGCGTGGTGGCAGCTGGGAACAACAGGCTGCTCCCCAGCAGCCGGCCAGAGTTCCGGGGAGCGGGGGACGGGGCCCCCAATAAAGGAACCAACCGGCTTGGCTGGCCGATGGGGAGAAGGTTGAAGGGCCTGGGGGCATGGCTGGCTGGGGGTCCATTAGGGGGCCAGGGCAGCGATGAATGGGAGGCTTGGGAAGAGGACGAGCGAGGGAGGTCCTAGAGCCATCTCAGATCTTGGGAATTGGCCAGGAAGGAAGACAGTCCTCTGGGGGCCAGGCAGGGAGAGACCAGCCAGTACATAGGCAGGGCTCACCCCAAGGGGATGAGAGTTTTCAATCGATAAATTAATTAGTTATGAGATTTATCCAGGGCTTAAAGCAACCCGCAGCACTGTGCTAAGCACTGAAGAAGATACAGGATAATCCAATCAAGCATGGTCCCTGTCCCATATGGGATGTGCATATCCGTAATTCATCTATTTATATTAACGTCTGCTTCACCCCCTACACCCTTGTGGGCAGGGAACGTGTCTACCGACTCTGTTCTGTTGTACTCTCTTATGCGTTCAGTACAGCGCCCTGCACACGGTAAGCACTCGGTAAATATGATTGAGCGATAAGAAGGGTCATCTTATCCCCATTTTAAAGAGGAAAATGAGGCAAAGAGGGATTCAGTGACTTGCCCACCATCACAGGTCTAGAAGGGAGGTTTCCCGACTCTCAGGCCCACGATCTTTCCATTTGCACCTTTCCCAGTCTCTGGAGCAGGGAGACCAAGAGGGGAGAACAACGTCTCACCCCGAAGCCGTGGGCCCCGAGGAGACAAGAAGGTAATCCATCCCCTGGAACCAAGGCCCCTCCTCTCCTCCCAGGGCCAGACAGCTTCCTTCCTTCAGCGACCCAGGCATCCCCACCCCTGCCAGCCCTCAGCTCTCACTTCCAGGCTGAGAGGTCTCCATGCCAGTCTGTCCAGGGGCCCGCTCTCTGCAGCTCAGTTCCCCCGCGCCACCCCCTACCTTCTCCCAGACAGTCCCAATTAGCTCCTGTCCCTGCAACCTCATTAGAGAGAAGGAGCGGCCAGTGGGGCGGGGGAGAGACCATCGAGACGGAGCCACGGCTACTGACGTCTGAGCCCGGGGGTGATGAGAGGTCTGAGTCCCCACAGGGCCCGGAGCTGGGCGGGGAAGATTCACGACCCAGAGAGCCCCCGCCTGGGTCCTCAGGAGAGCTGGGGGGGGGGGGGGCAGGGGTGTGGGAGAGAGAGGGTAGAGTGAGGAGTGGTGTGCCGGGGGAGGTGGGGGGAGAGAGGGGTGCCACAGGCTGAAGAGAGTGAAGAGGGGAGGGGGAAATGGCCCAGGGAGGCTGGGCCCAAGTGGAAGAGGAGTTATTGGATGAAGGGTGAATGGTTGGGGGTCTGGGGACCCTGGAGGAGGAGGCTGTGGGGGAGAGGGACTCCCCACAGCCCCGCAGCAACAGTGATTCGGGGTAGAGTCATGGAGTAACTCTGGACTTTGGGAAAGCTGGGCCCCAGCTGTCTCCTTCCACAGAGATCTCTCCAAGAAGGCCGTCACTCCACCAAGGCCTAAGATGTGGTAGGGTCAGCTGGCACGGGGGCAGGAGGAGGGGCAGGGCCAACTGGCAGAAGGGTGGGAGGAGGGGCAGGGTGATACTGCATCAGTGCAGGTGAAGGAGTCCAATTCCAGGAAGGAGGAGGGAGTGTGAACTCCAGGTGTGGAGAAGAAAGGTCTAACAGTTCTGGTCATCAAATTCCCTTTACCGCAACTCCTGCCAAGGCTCAGCCCCACTCCCCAGCTCCCCCTCACAAACCACAGCTACCCCCGCCCCCCAACAATTCCACAGTTCCTTCCCTCCCATACCTATCACCCTCCCGGAGCCCAGATACCCCTTTCCCCCCTTCCCAGGCATTGTCCCCACAACCCGCCTTGGCCTCCCCCAACCCAGGACTTCCAAAGCTGAGAGGGCCCATCCTCCTGATCCTCCATCCCCCCCCACGCTGCCAGCCCTGCCCAAACCTAAAGGACCCAACACTCCCCTGTCTCCTGCTCTGTTTGTTCCCTTTCAAAATCGCAGCAGATTTTCATGCGTGGAAAAGACAGAAGAAAAGATGGGAGGGAGAAGTGGGTGGGTGGCAGAGAAGGAGGGAAGGAAGAAGGAGAACATTCTGGTTTACCATTTGTCACCGCCAAACAGCTGTTGAGAAATACACACACACACACACACACACACACACACACACTCTCTCTCTCTCTCTCTCTCTCTCTCGCTCTCTCTACCCCTCTTCCTCTTCTCTTCCTCCTCCTTATTCTCCTCCCCCAGGATTCCTCTAGACTCCATTGAGGTCCCAACTACGAGTGAGAAACAATGGTTCAGGCGCACGCACACACGCACATATTCAGAGGCATTCAGTCACAGTCACACACCCACACACATATCTCAAGAAAACCTTCCATCCAGACCCAGGCCCACCCAGGGAGACCATCCAAGAGAACCCTCAGGTGTGGACGGGGATCGAGCCATGACCTGCCCTGCTGCCTCCCAACCCCCAGTACCCCCATTAGGCAAAGGCAGGGAAACGTGCTGGTGCTGCAGCAGGAAGGATCTAGGTTAGATCTGGTTTCCCCGGTGCCAACGAACCCAGCTCCATAAACACAGGCTTACCACCCCCTAGCCGGGTGGGGCAAGGCTCTACCTGAGGGGGCCAGGGAGAGACAGGACAGAGAGAATCCCAGTGTCGAACCCACTGAAGTCTTTCTCCCAACTTCTCTCCCCTCCTCCCAGAGACACGGAAAGCCCAGCCCTGACCGGGCCCTTAGTGCCGGTACAAAACCAAGTGGCCCCAGTGAGGCGGAGGACCTGGAAGCAGCTTCATCCCGACCCCCAGGCCCCTCCGGACCACAGGTAGGAAGGCCAGTCAGCCAGAGGGAATGGGGAGGACCTCCCGGGATAGACAGTTGTCATCCCCAAGCAGACTTCACAGCAGCAGGATCTCAGGGTGGGGCAGGAGATTATCCAGGATGGAGAGAAACCCCCTCCCATCTCACCCACTTGGATTGGCATTACAACAAGGAGGATTTAAGGTAGACTCTGGAAAGAATTTCCCCATTGTGGGCGTGAGCGTGAGGAAAGCCAGTAGATTTGGGGCACCACCTCAGTTCCCCCATATCTGTGCCCACAAACACCCTGTCTGCAGTGAGGCGGGTTTAGAAGCAGTGTGGCTGAGTGGAGAGAGCCTGGGCTTTAGAGTCAGAGGTCATGAGTTCAAATCCTGGCTCCACCAATTGTCAGCTGTGCGACTTTGGGCAAGTCACTTAACTTCTCTGGGCCTCAGTTCCCTCATCTGTAAAATGGGGATTAAGACTGTGAGCCCCCCGTGGCACAACCTGATCACTTTGTAACCTCCCCAGCGCTTAGAACAGTGATTTGCACATAGTAAGCACTTAATAAATGCCATCATTAATTAATTAATTTAGATCAGGCTTCACAACGGACCTCTCCGGCAAGAGGACGAGGGTGGGCGGCTACGGGGAAACGTGACCGGAGAGGAGGGGCCGGGCTCAAGGGCGAGCGACGGGGCGGGCGCAGAGGCAGGGAGTGGGACAAGGTGACCCCTGTTCCCCTCCGACCCCTCGTACAGGGCCTCGCCCCAGCCTCCGCTCCTAGGCCTGCTGCTTCTGTTCCTGCTGCTGCTGTCGCTGCTGCTCCTTTCGCTGCCCAGGACCCCGGCCCCACCCAGGAGGCCGGCCTGGCCCCACCTGCAGCTGCACTATCTGCAGCCTCCCCCAGTGTGAGCGGGCCCGTGACACCCCAGGGCTCCGGTGGCTCCGGCTGGAATAAAACTTGGTTGAACTCGAGTCTGGGCCGAGCTGCTGGGCCGCCTGTTCTGCGGGCCAGTCGCCCCCGCCGTGACTGCGCGGTTCCTCATCAGCCCTAGTGCAGTGGTGGTGGCTCTGTCGTTACTTCAGAATTCACGCTCCATTCTCCCAAAAGGAGCGTCCTCGCCCCGGGGCTGGGATGAAACGCCACTTCGGAAAGAGGGACCCTTCTTCCAACCGCATACGCCTCCCCGGAGAGGGCCTGGTGCCAGTATAACAATAATAATAATCATGGTATTTGTTAAGCAGTTACTATGTGCCAGGCACTGAACTAAGCCCCGGGGTGGATACAAGAAAATCGGAATGGACAAAGTCCCCGTCCAGTGTGGGGCTTACAGTCTCAATCCCCGTTTTACAGATGAGGTAACGGAGGCACAGAGAAAACAAGTGACTTGCCCAAGGTCAAACAGCAGACAAGGGGTGAAGCTAGGATTAGAACCCATGATCTTTCGACTCCCAGACACATGTTCTGTCCGCTCCACCAGGCTGCTTCTTACCATGCTGCCGTGTCCTAAGCGGGTGTCATGGGGCATCGACAGAGACACACAAATCTTGAGGCGTGTTTTCCTTCATGCGGGGTCTGTCCGGAAGGAAACCCGCTCCCCAGTGTGGTAGGAAAACTGCTCCCGTGGAGGGCTTATGGGGCAGAGCACAGCACTGGGCACTCGTGGGATTTCCCAGAGAACACAATTGCTGCCCTGGAGGGGCTTACAAACCAACATTTTGGGCTTCTGCCTGGGCAGCTCCCTGAACAGCTGGAGGGGCCCACAGCTAGCCCCTCTCCCTAAGGCCACACTGCTTGACATAGGGAAGCAGTGTGGCCTAGTGGATAGAGCCCGGGCCTGGGAATCGGAAAGGCCTGGGCTCTAATCTCAGCTCTGCCACTTGTCTGCTACGTGACCCTGGGAAAGTCACTTCACTTCTCTGTGCCTCAGCTACCTCATCTGTAAAATGGGGATTGAGAATATGAAGCCCACGTGGAACAGGGATTGGGTCCAACCCGATTTGCTTGTCTCTACCCTGGGCTTACTACAGTGCCTGGCACATAGTAAGCACTTCAAAAATACTACTACAGTCTGGTGAAAAATGTAGAATCCCCCAAGAGAGCCCCAGACTGGACTGGTCACCACCCTCAAGGGAGTCCCCTGGAGTCAATCCCCAGCCTGCCAACAACCAGTTGTCCAGGCACAAAGTGAGGAGGCCAAAGCACTCAGCACAAAACCTCCTGAGGGACTACAAGGAAGAGTGTTGCTCAACTCCCAGAAACACTTGCAGGAACTTCTTGCTGATTGGCCCATTGAGGTGATGCAGCTGGGCTGTGGAAGAGGAGGAGGAGGACGATGTCTTGGGTTCTTTTTGGTTTGGCTTTGCATCGGTTACTATGTGCCAGGCACTGTCCTAAGCGCTGGGGTAGATACAAGGTAATCAGGTTGGACACAGTCCCTGTCCCACATGGGCCTCACAATCTTAATCCCCGTTGTTCAGATGAAGGAACTGAGGCCCAGAGAAATGAAATGACTTGAATAAGGTCACAAAGCAGTAGAATGGCAGAGCTGGGACTAGAACCCAGGTCCTCCTGACTCCCAGGCTCTCGCTCTAACCACTAGGTCACGTTGCTTCCTGTCCCTGCCTCTTTTTGGCCCTCCCATCCCCTGCAAGGCCTACTGGCTGCCCGCCCAGCTAAAGGACCTTCAGCATCAGGCTGTGTTACATCAGAGGAACGTGCTGCTTTTTCTTGCCCACCCCTTGGTCAGTTGCTAATGAGGGTAACCTGGGAGCTTCTTGGCCAGTTTTTCCTTCTCAGCCACGAGGATCCCATTCGGCCTCAGCTTCATCCCCATCCCTGGCTCGGGGGAAAACCACCTTCCTAACTCTGGCCCTTGGCTTTGGAGGAGAGCAATCCCAGTTACAGTATTTCAGTTCTCCAAGGGTGAGGGGAGTGGTAGAAGGTGGTCCCTCTGGGGTCCTTGGGAAACCCAGACCCAATTTCCTGAGGAATGCCAAGATATAGAACGCTGGCCCGGTTTCTGGACCATCTCGAGTTCCAGAGTTGTGACCACAGAATGCCAGAGCCAGGAGGGATCTCATAGGCCTGTAGATCCAGCCCCCTGCTTCCGATCAGGTGATGTCACCACCAAAATTTTAGAAATTTTATGAAAGAGATTCCACAAACTCCACTGGTGTTGAATCCCCCTGGGGATCCTTTCTTAATCCAACTCCCTCTGACTGCAAATTAAACCCATTTCTTCTCTGGATACAGAAAACTGGCCAATGTCTCCCTTCTCCCCTTCAGAAAAACCTGCCTTTCCTTAAAGGCAATCAGCAGGCAGCCATTTGATCTCCAGGTTATAGTTTAGTCCGCACAATACTAATTCGTCCTCCCTCCCAGTTTCTCCTCAATGAACCTAGTGGCAAGTAAGCAAGAGGGAGTCTGGTTAGACTCAGAGAGGGGACTGGTGAATATGGAAAACTGAAGACAGAAGACATGGCTCCGGGAAATGCAGGGTCAGGGCTACAGTGCTAAGCGCTTAGTACAGTGCTCTGCTCACAGTAAGCACTCAATAAATATGACTGAATGAATGAAGACCCCGCTGGAGACCCTACATAAACAAGTCCTCAGAAGGTCATGGCAAAGATTCACCCATAAGTCAAGACCTCAGACCTTACTGCATCTATCCCAGCATTTGGGATAGTGTTGACACATTTTGAGCTCTTAACAAACATAAATATTATTAATTGGGCCTCAGACCTTTCCCCTGGATGATCACCTTCGTGAGGTGGATTCAATCAACCTACTAATTGTGTTTCTGTGTATAGTGCATTGTACTAAGTGCTTGGGAGGTACTAAGCCAGTGCTTAGTACAGTGCATAGCACATAGTAAGCACAAATACCATTTAAAAAAGAGATATAGTTAGAAAACACCATCCCTGTGAGCCCCATGTGGGACATGGACTGTGTCCAACCTGGTTAGCTTGCTCCTGCCCTAGCCCTTAGTACAGTGCCTGGAATATAGTGCTTAATAAGTACCACTTAAGAAAAATAGATTCCTGCCCTTGAGGCATTTCCAATCTAGCTGGGGAGCAGAAGGCCTCCCTAGCCCTGGAGACTCCCCCGGAGGGGCCGAGTGGTGAATCCGTCTTCAGAACAAGAGCCCAGGTCGGCCACGCTTGAGGAAAGGGACTCGGATGTCTCTGGGGGAGGCAGTGGGGGTGCTCAGTGGTTTGGGGACCCTCCTTCCAAAAGCCCAGATGCTCCCCAAGCAAAGCCACCTAAGAAAAGCCCTAAGAATAATAATTGCAGTCCTTCTAAAAGCCCAGACGCTCCCCAAGCAAAGCCACCTAAGAAAAGCCCTAAGAATAATAATTGTGGCATTTGTTGAGCCCTTTGTATAAACCAAGCACCAATATTTTTTAAAAAAATATTTTTATGGCATTTGTTAAGCACTTACGATGTACCAGGCACTAAGCACTGGGGTAGATACAAGTTAATCAGTTTGGGCACAGTCCATGGCCCACGTGAGACTCAGTCTTAATTCCCATTTTACAGATGAAGAAACAGAGGCCCAGAGACATGAAGTGACTTGCCGGAGGTCACACAACAGACAAGTGGCGGAGTCTGTATCAGAAGCCAGGTCTTTCCGACTCCCAAGTCCTATCCTCGAGGGCCTGCTCTATCCATTAGGCTACACTGCTTCTCTCGAGACCAATAGGCTAATACCAGGAGACAATATCCCTGCCCCAGATGGAGCTACCATACTTCATGCTGCTGCCCGGATTATCTTTGTCCAGAAACGCTCTGGGCATATTACTCCCCTCCTCAAAAGCCTCCAATGGCTACCAATCAATCTGTGCATCAGGCAGAAACTCCTCACCCTAGGCTTCAAGGCTGTCCATCCCCTGGCCCCCTCCTACCTCACCTCCCTTCTGTCCTTCTCCAGCCCAGCCTGCACCCTCCGCTCCTCCGCCGCTAATCTCCTCCCCGTACCTCGTTCTCGCCTGTCCCGCCGTCGACCCCCGGCTCACGTCATCCCCCGGGCCTGGAATTCCCTCCCTCTGCCCATCCGCCAAGCTAGCTCTCTTCCTCCCTTCAAGGCCCTGCTGAGAGCTCACCTCCTCCAGGAGGCCTTCCCAGACTGAGCCCCTTCCTTCCTCTTCCCCTCATCCCCCTCTCCATCCCCCCCATCTTACCTCCTTCCCTTCCCCGCAGCACCTGTATATATGTATATATGGTTGTACATATTTATTACTCTATTTATTTATTTATTTATTTTACTTGTACCTATCTATCCTATTTATTTTATTTTGTTGGTATGTTTGGTTTTGTTCTCTGTCTCCCCCTTTTAGATTGTGAGCCCACTGCTGGGTAGGGACTGTCTCTATATGTTGCCAATTTGTACTTCCCAAGCGCTTAGTACAGTGCTCTGCACATAGTAAGCGCTCAATAAATACGATTGATTGATTGATTGATTGATTGATTAAGCAGGAGGGAGACCAGCTATAGAATCCCCCTTCTACAGATGAGGAAATGGAGCCGCAGGAAAGTCACCGACTTGGCCGGGGTTACACCCCAGGCCAATGGCGGCGGCGGGATGAGAACCCACGTCTCCTGCCTCCCAGTTTCGGGCTCTTCCCACTAAACCATGCAGCTTCTCCACCTAAGCAAGTCCAAACGTCCCTGCTGCAGCTCGCGGCCTTGTGACTTCTCCCCGCCGCTCCCCCTCCTGCCCAGAGGCTTCGGAGACAGGGCCGGATCGATGGATCCGTTCGGAGTGGGGGTGGGAGGCAGCCAATTACGGGGGGGAGGCGAAGAGCCCGGGGGGTGGCTGGGAGAGGAGAGGCCACTGCCAGGATGAGTTAGCAACTAGCCGGGGGACTGGCGGCCGACAAACCATTCAATCGATGTTGAGACATGAGAAGCTTGCAGGCCGACAGCAGGCCCGGTTGTCGGGCAGACAGGATGCCAGGACCCGGGGAGGACCCCCATCCTCCCCAGATCAGTCAGTCAGTCATATTTATTGAGAGCTTACTCCGTGCAGAGTACTGTACTAAGCGCTTGGGAGAGTATGATATAACAGACACAGTCCCTGCCCACAACAAGCTTACAGTCTAGAAGTAGACCCCTTGACAGACCACCGCCAAATGGAGGGAGAAGCGATGTGGCCTAGTGGGAGTCAGAAGGAGCTGGGTTCTAATTCCACCTTTGCCACTTATTGGCTGTACGACCTCGGGCCAGCCACTTAACTTCTCTGTGCTTCAGTTATTTCATCTGTAAAATGGGGATTGATGCTGTGAACCCCATGTGGGACAAGGATTGTGTCCACCCTGATTAGCTTATTTCTCCCCCAGCGCTTGGAACAGTCCTCAACACATAGTAAGTGCTTAACAAACACTATAATACTAATTATTATTATTAGAATAATAATAATACTTTTATTATTATTATTATTATTATAAGATTGGACAGAGGCCAGGAACCTATAGTTAGCCAGCCAGGCCTCCGGCTCCCCACCCCCACAACCCAACACCGACTGAATTTTGAAACAGAAACTCTGAGAGGAAAGAGACCTGCTCATTCAGGGAGGCAGAGAGAGGCGAAGAGATGAGGAGAGTGAGCGGGAGAGAGCAGAGAATGAGGAGCAGGGTCAGGGGCGGCAGAGCTTGAGGTGGGGAAACACAGACCTGAAAGAGGAGGTCGAGAGGGAGGCAGTAGACAGGGGGGAGGTAGAGACGAGAGGAGGTAGAGACAGGAGAAGGTGGAGACTGGGGGAGGAAAAGCCCAGAGGGGATAGAGACGAGGTGAGGTAGAGACTGGGGAGAAGGGAGAGACGAGGGGACGGAGACGAGGGATGTAGAGGTGAAAGCAGCATGACACAGTGGATAGAGATAGGAGTCAGGAGGTTATGGGTTCTAATCCTGACTCCGCCACTCGTCTGCCCTGTGACCTCGGGCAAATCACTTCACTTCTCTGGGCCTCAGTTCCTTCATGTGTAAAATGGAGATTGAGACTGTGAGCCCCACGTGGGACAGGGACTGTATCCAATCCAATCTGCTGGCACCCACCCCAGCGCTTAGTACAGTGCCTGGCACACAGTTAAGCGCTAAACAGATAGCATAATTATTAGATGAAGGGAGGGAAAGTGGGGCTTGGAGGGAGGGGTTCTGCCTCTTAATTGTCCTCAAGCGGCCCCGGCTGAGGCTGAGGAATATATCCGAAAGACCCGTGAAGCGCTTTCTGCTTTCTAGAAATTTTGGAGCAGGTTTCTCGCTCCTTCGTCCTGGGAGCTCTGAGCCAGCCCCGCGGTGGTTGAGGAGCGGCCTGCAGTCATTTAGTCGGAGCCAAACCCCACTTCCCGTCAGTCCGTGGCCGTGGTCGTGGCTCTGTTCGCCCAACTGCCTCCCGACCCCCCCAAAACCGCCTCACCGGCCCCCGGGGGGGAAGACAGGGATGGAAAGGCAGTGTGAAATCTGGGAGTGCGAGGGGGACAGGGAGGGAAGGAACAGGAATGGAGATGGGGAGAAGCAGGAGCTTCGGAGGAATAGTCTCTTCTCTCTCTCTCCCTCTGGGAAGGAACAGGAGCAAAGAGCAAAGATTTGGAGAGGCTTCGAAGACAGAATCTATTTTCTCTTTCTCTCTGGGAAGGAACAGGAGCGTAATGGGGAGAAGCAGGGGCTTCGGAGAGAGAGTCTATTCTCTCTCTTTCTCTCTCTTTCCCTCTGGGAAGGAACAGGAGCAAAGAGCAAAGATTTGGAGAGGCTTCGAAGACAGAATCTATTTTCTCTTTCTCTCTGGGAAGGAACAGGAGCGTAATGGGGAGAAGCAGGGGCTTTGGAGAGAGAGTCTATTCTCTCTCTCTTTCTCTCTCTTTCCTTCTGGGAAGGAACAGGAGCAAAGAGCAAAGATTTGGAGAGGCTTCGAAGACAGACTCTATTTTCTCTTTCTCTCTGGGAAGGAACAGGTAATAGGGAGAAGTAGGGGCTTCGGAGAGACAGTCTATTCTCTCTCTCTCTTTCCCTCTGGGAAGAAACAGGAGCAAAGATGGGGAGAAGCAGGGCCTTCGGAGAGAGTCTATCCTTCCTCTCTTTTTCTCTCGTCTCCTCTTCCCTCCTCTCTCTCTCCCCCCCATGTCTCTGTTTCTCCGGCCCCAATTACCATCCACTCTCCGGGTTCCACCCCCGGCTCCTCGTTATCCCATCTCCGGCTTTTAATGAGGCTCCCAGGGGGGGCGTCCCTCTGACCCCGCGACCCCCAGCCCCTTGGTCCCTGCGTCAGCCAGCCAGAACCCGAGGTGGGGGGAGGCCGGAGGGGCCGGGGCTATATAACCAGAACCCACAGTTGGGGAACGGGGATGGGGAGAAGCTGGGTAGGTGGCTGAAGGAGGGGGGGTAGGGGGTTGGGGGGTTCGGGAAGGCTGAGCCCCCCCCCCAACCGACTCTGTCTCTGCCTCGCCCCACGCAGGTGATGGAGGCGACGCAGAGACGGGAGCCAAGACGGCTGCTACTGGCGCTGCTGGCGCTTCTGGTGGGGTCCAGGCCGGGGGTCGGGGCCCCTCTTCCCTCCGGGGGGGATGGCAGGTGGGTGACCGGAAGGCCCAGAGTGAGAAACTGAGGCACAGACAGGGACGGACAGAGTGAGGAAGAGGGGTGGGAAGAGGAGCAGGGAGGGGAGGGGATGGACGTGGACGGGGTGGGAGTCCTGAAAGGGGGTGGAACTGGGGGGAGCCCGAGGAGGGGAGGGGAGAGAGGGAGGAAGCAGAGGACCCGGAGGCAGGGGTGGGGAAGACATGACCTCAGGCCCGGGCCGTCGGGGGAGAATCTAGGGATGGGGTCAGGGAAGGAGGAGGGACCCGGCTGAGGCCTGTCCCCTCCGCCGCCCCCAGGCCGTGGCGGCCGCCCCCCTTGTTGGCCCCGGCCTGGGCCCCGGCCCCGTCGCTGACCCTGCGGGACTGGACCCTGCGGCTGACGGCCGAACCGGGCCCAGAGCGGCCGGGCCCGCCCGGGGGGGACTGGGGCCCCGGGGCCAAGCGGAGCCTCGTGGTGGCCGACGACACAGTGTTCCGAGAGCGGGCCAAGCTGCTGACCGCCATGGAGAGGAAAAAGTGGCTCAACTCCTACATGCAGAAGATGCTGCTCGTCAACGAGGCCTGAGGACGGGGAGCGGGCGACGGGAGACCCTCAGGGGCCCCCCGGACGGCCGCCTCCTCCTCCCCCAGCCCGCCCCCCGCCTCAATAAAGCCCCTACTCTCCCGGAGACCTTGCTGGACGTGTCGTCACTAGGTGCGGTGCGGGATGGCGGGGAGGGGAGGGGAGGGGAGGGGAAAAAAGGCCTCAGTTCCTAGGCTCCCTCGATTCCACTTTCTCTCTCTCGCTTTGTGTGTCTCTTGTGCTACTGTCTCTGCCCCTCGACCTCCCTCCCCTCCTCCCTGCCACCCTCATCTCTGCTTCCCTCCCCGCTCTAAAGACCCAGCTGGCTGCTCAGGACCCAGGAGACCGAGCCTGGGAACAGGCTTTCCTTTCCTTTCCTTCCCTCTCCTCCCCTCTTCCACCAGCACAGACCCAGGCAGTTAGAGAAGCAGCGTGGCTCGGTGGAAAGAGCCCGGGTTTTGGAGTCAGAGGTCACGGGTTCAAACCCCAGCTCCGCCAATTGTTAGCTGTGTGACTTTGGGCAAGTCACTTCACTTCTCTGTGCCTCCGTTGCCTCATCTGCAAAATGGGGATTAAGATTGTGAGCCCCACATGGGACAACCTGATCACCTTGTACCCTCCCCAGCGCTTGGAACAGTGCTTTGCACATAGTAAGCGCTGAACGAATACCAACATTATTATTATTATTCTCTGTGCCTCGGTTACCTCATCTGTCCAATGGGGATTAAGACTGTGAGCCCCACATGGGACAACCTGATCACCTTGTAGCCTCTCCAGCGCTTAGAACAGTGCTTTGTACATAGTGAGCGCTTAACAAATACCAAAATTATTATTATTATTATTATTATTATTATTATTATTGTCTGTGCCTCGGTTACCTCATCTGTCCAATGGGGATGAAGACTGTGAGCCCCCCGTGGGACAACCTGATCACCTTGTAATCTCCCCAGCGCTTAGAACAGTGCTCTGCACATAGTAAGAGCTGAACAAATACCAAAATTATTATTATTATTATTGTCTGTGCCTCGGTTACCTCATCTGTCCAATGGGGATGAAGACTGTGAGCCCCCCGTGGGACAACCTGATCACCTTGTAACCTCCCCAGCGCTTAGAACAGTGCTCTGCACATAGTAAGCGCCTAATAAATGCCATCGTTATTATTATTATTAGACGGAGGCCCCCGGAGTGGAGCGGGAGCTGGGGGCGGTGGGAGCCGGGGAGCGGGGACGGCGGCTGCGGGAGCGGATCGCGTTCTGATTGGCTGACGGGAAGCAGGGGGTGGGAGGATGCGGGCGGACGCTCTTCTGATTGGCCAAAGGAGAGACCCGGGCGGGCCGGGGGACGCACCGGACCCCAGTGGGGACAGGACAGGTGGGGCGACCCGCGGGAGGGGCCGGGGACTAGCGTGTGTCCTCACACGCCTGGGGGATGGGTGGCTTGCTGCCTACGAATTCATCGCTCGATCAGTGCTATTTATTGAGCGCCTACTACTGAGCGCTTGGGAGAGTACTGTCTGTCTCCCCCTTCAAAACTGTGAGCCCGTTGTTGGGTAGGGACCGTCTCTATATGCTGCCAACTTGGACTTCCCAAGCGCTCGGTACAGTGCTCTGCACACAGTAAGCGCTCAATAAACACGATTGATTGATTTATTGAGCGCTTACTGTGTGCAGAGCACTGTACTAAGCGCTTAGCAATTGGTAATACTAATATTTTAAGCACTTTACAATATTCCAAGCACGGTGATAAGTGCTGCGATAGATAGAATAAAAGCAGAACAGACAGAATCCCTGTCATATCAGTTTTGCAGAACTACTTCTAGTGCTTGGCACATAGTAAGCGCTTAACAAATACCAACATTATATTTATTACTCTATTTATTTATTTTACTTGTACATATTTATTTTATTTTGTTAATATGTTTTGTTTTGTTGTCTGTCTCCCCCTTCCAGACTGTGGGCCCACTGTTGGATAGGGACCGTCTCTATATGTTGCCAACTTGTACTTCCCAAGCGCTTAGTACAGTGCTCTGCACACAGTAAGTGCTCAATAAATACGATTGATTGATTGATTGAATTACAATGCAACAGAAGCAGCAGACGCGTCCCCTGCCCCTTACGATAACAATAATAATATCTGTGGTATTTGTGGTATTGCGGAGAAGCAGCATGGCATAGTGGATAGAGCAGGGGCCTGGGACTCAGAAGGTCCGCCACTTGTCTGCTGTGTGGCCTTAGGCAAGTCACTTTCATTCACTCACTCGTTTAATCGTATTTATTGAGCACTTACTGTGTGCAGAGCACTGTACCAAGCGCTTGGGAAGTTCAAGTTGGCAACATATAGAGACAGTCCCTACCCAACAGTGGGCTCACAGTCTAGAAGGGGGAGACAGAGAACAAAACAAAACATATTAACAAAATAAAATAAATAGAATAAATATGTACAAGTAAACTAGAGTAATAAATATGTGCAAACATATATACATATATACAGGTGCGGTGGGGAGGGGAAGGAGGTAAGGTGGGGGGATGGAGAGGGGCGCGAGGGGGAGAGGAAGGAAGGGGCTCAGTGTGGGAAGGCCTCCTGGAGGAGGTGAGCTCTCAGTAGGGCCTTGAAGGGAGGAAGAGAGCTAGCTTGGCGGATGGGCAGAGGGAGGGCATTCCAGGCCCGGGGGAGGACGTGGGCCGGGGGCCGATGGTGGGACAGGCGAGAACGAGGTACGGGGAGGAGATTAGCGGCAGAGGAGCGGAGGGTGCGGGGTGGGCTGGAGAAGGAGAGACGGGAGGTGAGGTAGGAGGGGGCAAGGGGATGGACAACCTTGAAGCCTAGGGTGAGGAGTTTCTGCCTGATGCGCAGATTGGTAGCCACTGGAGATTTTTGAGGAGGGGAGTAACGTGCCCAGAGCGTTTCTGGACAAAGACAATCCGGGCAGCAGCATGAAGTATGGATTGAAGTGGGGAGAGACACGAGGATGGGAGATCAGAGAGAAGGCTGATGCAGTAGTCCAGACGGGATAGAATGAGAGCTTGAACGAGCAGGGTAGCGATATGGATGAAGAGGAAAGGGCGGATCTTGGCAACGTTGCGGAGCTGAGAACGGCAGGTTTTGGTGACGGCTTGGATGTGAGGGGTGAATGAGAAAGCGGAGTCGAGGATGACACCAAGGTTGCGGGCTTTCCAAATGCTAATCCAGCATTTAGAACAGTATTAGGCACATAGTATGTACTTATCAAGTACCACAATTTTTTAAGGAGTTGGAGGCCCCAGTAAATCTAGGTTCTCGCACCCACTTCCCTCCACTATTCCTCACCTGTTCTCTCTATTAGACTGCGAGCCCTATGTCGGGCAGGGACTGTGTGCAAGCTGATTAACTTGAATCTACCCCTGAACCTAGTACAGTACATGACACACAGTCAGCACTTAATCATTATTATCATCGTTATTATTATTGTCACCCACCCTCCAGGGTTACGAGTGAAGAACTGAACTGAAGAACTGAACCCTCTATGGGACCAGACTCAGGGCTTCCCCTTCTTTGGGTCTCCCCCTTCTAGACTGTGAGCCCACTGTTGGGTAGGGACCGTCTCTAGATGTTGCCAACTTGGACTTCCCAAGCGCTTAGTCCAGTGCTCTGCACACAGTAAGCGCTCAATAAATACGATTGAAAGAACAGGTGCCTTCCCCTTGCTTCACTAACGGGGGGACTCTTCGCCAACACCATTTGCTTGCCTCCACCCAGCCTGGCCCAGCAAGTGGGAAATTCCCCCCTACCTGCCTCCCCCGGCCCCGCCAGCGATGTAAACTCGGTTGGGGCCGAGAATGTGTCTGTTTGTGGTTAAATTGTGCTTTCCCAAGGGCTCAGTACAGTACTCTGCACACAGTAAGCTCTCGATAAATACAATTCAATGCATAAACAGATCCTTGGTGAGGCCCTTTTACTAGAGAGTTCCGTTGCGTTTAGTCCGTTCCCCAAGGAGAGGGGGAGGAAATTGCTCGGTGGTCTGGTGTGGGGGAGGGTGTGGCCAGGCTCCCCAGCTCTCCGAGGGGCGGGAGTGGGATTTAGGAGAGACTGATCCTTAAAGAGACAGGGCTCACTTTCACTCCCCGACGATTCTCTTTTCTGGGGGGGCAGGACACTCGAAATAATGATGATGATAATCATAACGGTTGTTGTTATTGTTGTTAAGCGTTTGCTAGGTGTCAAGCACTGTTCTAAGCGCTGAGATACAAACAAGATAATAATAATAATAATTATGGTATTTGCGAAGCGTTTACCCAGTGCCAGGCACTGTTCTAAGCGCTGGGGTGATTAACAAGCAAATCGGGTTGGACACAGTCCCTGTCCCGCACGGGGCTCACAGTCTTAATCCTCATTGTACAGAAGAGGTAACTGAGACACAGAGAAGTGAAGTGACTTAATAATAATAATAATAATGATGTTGGCATTTGTTAAGCGCTTACTGTGTGCAAAGCACTGTTCTAAGCGCTGGGGGGGATACAAGGTCATCAGGTTGTCCCACGTGGGGCTCACGGTCTTAATCCCCATTTTACAGATGAGGGAACTGAGGCTCAGAGAAGTGAAGTGGTTTGCCCAAGGTCACACAGCAGACATGTGGCGGAGCCGGGATTTGAACCCATGACCTCTGACTCCAAAGCCCGGGCTCTTTCCACTGAGCCATGCCGACTTGCCCAAGGACACACAGCAGACAAGTGGCAGAGTGGGGATTAGAACCCATGATCTACTGACTCCCATCCCCATGCTCTCTTCACAGGGTTGGACACAGTCCCTGTCCCATCTGGAGCTCACGGTGTAGTGAGTAGGGAGTAGGATTTCATACCCATTTTACAGATAAGATTTATTACTCTATTTATTTATCTATTTATTTTATTTGTGCATATTTATTCTATTTATTTCATTTTGTTAATATGTTTTGTTTTGTTCTCTGTCTCCCCCTTCTAGACTGTGAGCCCACTGTTGGGTAGGGACCGTCTCTATATGTTGCCGACTTGTACATCCCAAGCGCTTAGTACAGTGCTCTGCATACAGTAGGCGCTCAATAAATACGAATGAATGAATAAGATCCTTAGGAGAAGCAGGGGGCGAGATGCGGTTCTTCCCATCCCAAGTGCTGGGCTCCTCAGGGTTCCTACTCCCCGGCCTCCACCTCTCTCTACTAAATCCCTGCTCCCTACAGGGATCTAGGAGTGTTCCCTCCCTGTGACCTCCGTCCGGCCCCGCCACTTGTCTGCTGGACGACTTTGGGAAAGACACTTGACTTCTCTGTGCCTCAGAGAAGTCTGCAAAATGGGGATTAATCAACCAATCAATCGTATTTATTGAGCGCTTACTGTGGGCAGAGCACTGTACTAAACACTTGGGAAGTACAAGTTGGCAACATATAGAGACGGTCCCTACCCAACAGTGGGCTCACAGTCTAGCAGGGGGAGACAGAGAACAAAACAAAACATATTAACAAAATAAATACAATATGTACAAGTAAAATAAATAGAGTAATAAATACGTACAAACATATATACATATATGCAGGTGCTGTGGGGAAGGGAAGGAGGTAAGGCCGGGGGGGTGGAGAGGGGGAGGAGGGGGAGAGGAAGGAGGGGGCTCAGTGTGGAAATGTTGCCAATTTTTACTTCCCAAGCGCTTAGTACAGTGCTCTGCACATAGTAAGCGCTCAATAAATATGATTGATTGATTGATTGATTGAAGAGGTGAGCTCTCAGAAGGGCCTTGAAGGGAGGAAGAGAGCTAGAAAGACTGCGAGCCCCACGTGGGGCCACCCGATTACCTTGCATCTACCCCAGCGTTGAGAACAGTGCTTGGCACCTAGGAAGCGTTTAACAAATGCCGTCATTATGATTATTATCATTCCCTCTCCATCCCCTCGGGTGTCAGGCCCCAATGCTGCCCCTTTAAGAGATGGCACCTTGGCAACAGGTGCCTCGGGCCCGAAGCGGTGTCGGCTGCGTCACGGAGCCCCCGGGGATCTCCCCCTGCCCCGCCCCACCCCCTGTTGTCTCCTTGTCGCCGTTCACCTGGCGCTGCTCTTCGCTTTGTTCACCTGTTGTTGCCTCCCGTCCCCGACCCCCGCCCCGCAGGTAAGGGACCCCTCCATTCTCCCCCGTCTCTTGAGCCACTTCCCCCTTGGGTCAGGAATAATAATAATGATGGCATCTATTAAGCGCTTACTATGTGCAAAGCACTGCTCTAAGCGCTGGGGAGGTTACAAGGTGATAATAATAATAATAATGGCATTTATTAAGCGCTTACTATGTGCAAAGCACTGCTCTAAGCGCTGGGGAGGTTACAAGGTGATAATAATAATAATAATAATGGCATTTATTAAGCGCTTACTATGTGCAAAGCACTGTTCTAAGCGCTGGGGAGTTTACAAGATGATCAGGTTGTCCCACATCAGGTTGTCCCACAGGGGTTGGGGAGGGCTCCCAGTCTTCATCCCCATTTGACAGATGAGGTCACTGAGGCACAGAGGAGTGAAATGACTTGCCCAAAGTCACACAGCCGACAATTGGCGGAGCCGGGGTTTGGACCCATGACCTCTGACTCCAAAGCCCGTGATCTTTCCACTGAGTCACGCTGCTTCTCTGATCCAAGCGCCCTGATCTCCATCCTTTAGCCTCCCCTCCTCAGCCCGCCCTCCCCTGAGGGACTTGGGCATCCTGGATCCCATCCGGGCCCCAGCTCGGTCTACTGCAATTCCCATTCATTCATTCATTCATTCATTCATTCATTCATTCATTCAATCGTATTTATTGAGCGCTTACTGTGTGCAGAGTACTGTACTAAGCGCTTGGGAAGTACAAGTTGGCAACATATAGAGACGGTCCCTACCCAATAACGGGCTCACAGTCTAGACAACAAAACTCTGCCCCCGGTGTCCAGCTCTCCGGGCTCCCTTCTTGTACTCCGGGCCCCACCCTCCGTCCCCACAGACACCCAAATATTTTGGTCCCCACTTTCCCCACCAAGACCCGCACCCTCCAGGGACACCCAGGCGTCCTGCCCCCAGAGTTCCTGGACCCCCTTCATCCCCAGCATCCTGCTGCTTCCCAACACTCTCCGGGGAGCATTTAACTTCAACGAGTGGAAACTCGGGGTGACTGGGGGATGAGGCCCCCCTTTCCCTTCCTTTTCCCTTCCCTTCCACCCCCCCCCCCACCTTCCTCTCCCAGCTCCAGCCCCGATCCCGGCTCTACGGTGAAGGCGTGGGAAGGTCCTCGTCCTCCCACCTCTCAGGGACCGTCTGTGCCGCGGGTCATCGGACGGACTACAATCCCCATGATGCCCGGCAGCCTCCGCTCCAGCCAGGGGACCTGGCCGCTGCCGCGGGTGCTCCTGGGAGTTGTAGTTTTTCTGGGACTAGGCCGTTGTCGCGCCCGTCTTGCCGGGGTGAAGGGGGGAGGCCCGGCCCAGGCCGAGCCACGCCCTGATGAACCTTTCCCCCACCTTGTCCCTCAGGTGCAGCGGATTCCGTGCGCTATGAGATCACACTGGCCCCTTCTCTTCTCCCTCCTCTTCCTCCTCCACCCCCTGAGCTCGGTAGCCGAGCCGAGCCCCGTCCCCCCGGGGACCTTCCCGCCCACCCCTTTCCGAACCGACACCCCCCTCTTCTCGGCTGAGCCCCGTCCAGGGACCCAGGCTTCCCTGGGCTCCGACTCCCTGGCCGGCACAGAGGCTGGGGGCGAGGGGACGAATGCCGTGACCTATAACCCCAAGCAGACCCCTGGATCGGAGACCCCCAGGCCCGGGACCCCAGCCCCAATTATTTCCGCTTCGTCTGAAACCCCTGCGTCGGAGTCCTCCAGCTCAGAAAATCCTTCCACCGATTCCGAAAGTCCCACCCTTGAGCCCGAGACCCCGACCTCCCCAACTCCCGCCTCACCCAGTTCCTCACCCCAAACCCCGGGCCGAGACCCCCTCTCCCCAGATCCTCCCTCGGCCTCAATCTCCTCTACAACTTCTCCAGCAACAGGTCCTCCCTCCCCCGACAGCCCTGAATCCAGCAGTCCCGCCTCCAAGACCTCTACTCCTGGAAACTCTGGGCCCCCAGCCCCCAGCCCCCAAACCCCTACATCTGGAAACCCCACCCCCCAAACCCCAACAGCTGGGACCCCCGCCCCTCAAACTCCTGCCAGTGTAACCCCTGCCTCGAACACTCCGGCCCCCCAAACTGCTATCCCTGGAAACCCCGGCCCCCCAACCCCTACCCCCGCGGACTCCTCCCCGAAGACCCCTTTCCCTGGAAACTCCTCCCCCCCAGGCCCTCTCCCTGGAAAGCCTTCCTTCGAGACCCCCTCCCCTTCCCTCGCCAATGAGTCCAGGCCCTTCTCCCCTGCATCCCTCGCCCTTGACCGCCCCCGACCCCCGACCCCTCCTCCTTTCCCGCCCCCGCAGCCGCAGCGCGGCGGGAGCGACCGACTCAACACCATCATCGTGGTGGAGCGCGTGGAGGAGACAGGTAACAATAAATAGCAATGATGGTACGTGGTAAGCCCTTACGATGTGCCAAGCGCTGATCTAAGCGCTGGGGTAGATCCAAGGTCATCAGGTTGTCCCACGTGGGGCTCACAGTCTTCATTCCCATTTTCCAGATGAGGTAACCGAGGCCCAGAGAAGTTAATAATAATAATAATGATGGCATTTGTTAGGCGCTTACTGTGTGCAAAGCACTGTTCTAAGCGCTGGGGAGGATACAAGGTGATCAGGTTGTCCCTCGGGGGGGCTCACAGTCTTCATCCCCATTTTCCAGATGAGGTAACTGAAGCACAGAGAAGTTAAGTGACTTGCCCAAAGTCCCACAGCTGACAATTGGCACAGCCGGGATTTGAAGTTCAGTGACTTTGGGCAAGTCTCACAGCCGCTAAGTGGCAGAGGTGGGATTAGAACCCAGGGCCTCTGACTCCCAAGCCCGGGCTGTTTCGGGGCCCGAGCGCGGGGAGACGGCCGGGAAGCTTGGGTACCGCTCGGACCTCGGTCTCGCTGCCCGACAGGTGTGACTTTGGTGGGCCGGGCCCGGAGCCCGGGGGGCGGCGCCCTGATCCTGTTCCTGTGCGGGGCCGGCCTCCTCCTCGGGGTCTTCCTCCTCCTCTACTGCCTCTACCGTCGAGCCACCCACCACCAATCCTTCGCCCACCACCGGCTGCACGAGGACGGTTACGACGAGCCAGGTGAGGCCCCGCACCCTTCCCTCCCCTCCCCTCTCCCCCACTCCTTTCCCCACCCCCCGACCCTCCTCCACCTCCCCTTCATCCCTGCAGTTCTCCACCTGGACAACCCCAAGGACCCGTACGACCTTTACTTCTACGCCCCGGACGCCTGGATCCCCTCCCACATCGCTACCAAGCAGCCTCCCCAACAGACGCCTCCGCTGCCCTCTCCGGTGCCCCCAAAGTTACCTCCCCCAGCCCCGGGTCCCCCCCAAAACGGGAAGTCGACGATCCACCTGGAGCCTCTCTCGGCCGCCGCCCTCCCCAATAACTTTGTGTGAAGCACGGGTCCTCTTGGGAGGATGAGGGTCGTCGGGAGACCCCCTCCCCAATCCCTTCCTTCCTTCCCTGGCCCCTGACTCCCTTGGCCCTCACTGCCGGGATGCTCCCTACCCCCAGGTACCCAGGGGTCTGGCTTTCCCATTGGTGCCAGGTGGGAATGGGCTGAGGAGTGGGGGACTCTGGGTTCCCCTTTCCAGCATGCTTTGCCCTGTAGTTCTGCCATATCTCTTTTTCCCCCCTCCCACAGTCCCTTTCAGGCTGGAAGAGGTCTCCGGCCAGGGGAAGGTGAAGGGGAGAGGGCCCTAGTCGTCGCTTTGCCTTAGCAGAGGGAGGACCCAACGAGTCAGTAATAAAACCACCCCTGGGCTCCAATCTTGTTCTCTGCCTCATCTGTTTGGGAGGGAAGAAGTCAGGAGAGGTGGTGGGAATGAAATGAGAAGGCTGCTTCAGAGGGCAACAGTGGGCAGTGGCGACATAGGGATGCAGTACGGTCAGAGGTTAATAGTAATAAATTGTAGGATTTGTAAAATAAGCACTGAGTGCCGAGCAGAAGACCTTACTTAGGCAGAGCTGAACGGGCCCTAGAAACCCATCCTGGGAAGACAGTGTAGACCTACCTCCTGGTAGCTGGCCACACCCATTCCCATTGGGGTGGAGGGTTCTTCCAGGGGATTGATGAGGTGCCCTGTGATGTCATGGTTGGAGACGGTGCTAGGGGAAGACCGAGGGGCTGGAAAGATGCCAAAAAATTCACTTCCCACCCCAGGCCATGGCAAAGCACCCAAGCCAAGGTAAGTATTAGAAGCCCCTTCCTAAGCAAGGGAACACCTCTGAAGTCTGAGAAGATCCAGCTTTAGCCAACCCTTTTTTTGTAAAAGCCCTTCATAAACCAGGCTTGAGCGGCCCAGGTTCCAACCAATCCATTTCTTTAGGGCCTTTATAGCGGCATCTGAAAGGTTTCTGAAAAATGATGGCGGTGGCAGGGGGGACCAGCCAGCTCTGAGAGAACCCTAGGTAAACAGGCTCATGACAATCCTATGTAAGCCAAGTCAGGTCTCAGGGGCCCAGGTAAACAGGCCACTAAAGACGCTACCTGATCAGAAAGCTGGACCTTTCGTAAACAATGTCAGGTGGGAAGAGTCCTTATAGTAAGCAAAATCAGCCAAAGACCTTAAGGTATGAACAGGATGGAGTTGGTGGAAAATTCCATTCTGGGTCCCAAGGGGCTTTTGCCTCCCCCTCTGCTGCCCCCACTGAATATCTGGGTGTTCTCTGACATGGAACCCTTCTTGGGAAACGGCAGCCAGCTCTTCTTGTGGTAATTGGGACCTCAGGGGCGGCGGGAACCAGCGTCCCTGCAAGAAGATAAGCATCAAAACTAACAGAGAGACAACAGCTCAGGAACCTGAGGGATGAGAACTCTGTCTAATTCCCACCTGTAGAGAGAAGCAGCTTGGCCTACTGGATAGAGCCTGGGCCTGGGGGTCAGAGGACCCGATTTCTAATTCCATCTCCACCACTTGTCTGCTGGGTGACCTTGGGCAAGTCACTTACCTTCAGTTCCCTCATCTGCAAAATGGGGATGAAGACTGTGTGAGACAGGGACTGTCCGTACCAATTTGCTTGCACCCTCCCCAGCACTTAGCACAGTGCCTGGCACATAGTAATCACTTAATAAATACCGCAATTTTTATCATTACAATAGTCATTCATTCAGTCGTATTTATTGAGCACTTACTGTGTGCAAAGCACCGTACTAAGCAATATTTTTTCCCAGGGCTTAGTTCAGAGCTTCTGGTCACAGTCAGCTCTTAAGAAATACTATAACTCTTCCTCCCCAATGCCAATCTCTCTTCTTCAAGTATTTCCACTTCTCCCCTCTCCCCCACCTTCCAGCAACAACCCTCTTCCCAATCCAGTCCGCAGCTCTCTTCCCTTCCTGCCTCCTCTCCCCTCTCCTTATTTCAGCTGTTCCTTCATCTCTCCCCTTAAGCCCTACTTTCCTCTCACAGCGAGCTACTCCTTCCCCCCTCCCCACTCCTGCTCCAAGATCCAAGTAGAAGGGGATCCAGGGTCCCCCATCCACAATTAGAAACTAGCAAATGAATGAGGGAAGACCAGAACAGGAAGTCAGGAGGCAGTGGTGTGAATCTGTGTTTGGAGCTGAGAGATGGGGAGGCAGCATATCCATGTTATTGGGGTGGGGGGCAGGTGTTGGCCCCCCAAGCCTGCAGGAACAAAGCAAGGAAGGAGTGGTGGGGGCTGGGACGGTGTATTTATATATTTACACAACAGCATTTTATTCAGACAAGGAAGTGGGCAAGAGCAGGAGCACAACACAGAGACACAGAGACGGAGCAGGGACCCCAGGGGAATGGGGGAAGGAGGACTGGGATCCCCGGATTTGGGGGGAAACCCGGACTCTGAGTCGTTCACCCCGGATTGGGTACTCGCCAAGGGGTGGTGGGGTATGGGTCTGGAGACCGCTGGTGAAGGCTTAGGGGGGGAAATGGATTGGAGTGGTTTAAAACCACCAGAAGGGAGGGAGGATATGGTAAAGTGCTAGGAAGTGGGAGGCCTTGAAACCACCATGGAGAAAGTGCAGGCGGAAGGGCGAGGGACGTTGAAACCGCCAGGAGGTGGGTGGCCATTTTAGATGTGGGGTGATGGGGACTGGGAACGGCCATTTTGAAAGTGTGAGTTAAAGACCATGCCAGAGAAGGGGTGAGGGGTGGCGGGCTCTTGGGCCCATAAAGGAAATGGCCATTGTGATTGGGTGTGTTGCCCAAAGGACGAATGGAGATCGCTGGGCTCAGATCCCTCAGAGCTGAGGGTGGGTGCCAGAAACATCCTCAGAGATAAATGCAAGGGGGTGAGTAGCTGTCCCTGGGGCACCATAGGCAGGGTAGGGGGCACCTGAGGGCCCCAGGAAAGAGAGCTGGCTGGTTTGGGCTCCAAACCGACCTCGAGACCAGGCCGAGGCGGGCAGGTGCGGGAGGCTAGAGGTATCGGTCTAGGGCCTGCTGGGCCAGGGCACCCGCCACTGGCTCCCCTGCGGGGAGGAGGGTCATTCCTCGCGTGTCTCCTAGAAACGCTGGTGGATGTCAGTTCCAGGGGAGCAGAGCGGCTGTGGGGATGCGGGGGCAGGGCCTCACCCTCCGTTTGTGCCCAGAGGGGGAGAGTTGGGACTCCCCCAGGAGGGAGGGGATGCTAAGTCTCGGGGGGCTAGAGACTCGGAGGACTGGGGGGAGTATCCATCAGGGATCAGAGGGAGGCCTGAAACCACCTGGGTTTTGAGGAAAATTATAGCCTTGAGCTCCCTCTTTATCCCAATCTCTGGGAGAGTTGGCATGAAGGGGGCTCAGAGTCCCAGGGCCTTCTGGGGTGTGTTATCTTGGAGAGTGGGCAAGTGCGGGGAAGCTACCTAAACTGCCTTGGCACCTGCTCTGGACCCTCATGGCTGCATTTGTAGCTGGCCTAGAAGGGGCCTGGGGTGACATCTCTCAATACCCCAATAGTAATTCTACCAGGGCTGGACCCAGGACCAATTCAAGAAGGACTTTGGCGGGCCTTGAAACCCCGGCAGGGGCTAGAGGGAGCCCTGGAATTGCCAGTCTGGAACAGAGAGGCTCATAGAGAGGATTGGGAAGAACTTGAAACTGCTGGTCAGGGGGAAAAGAGAGACCCTGACATGACTGATGAGGAGACTTGAAAGTGCTGGTCAGGAGTGTGGGGCGAATCCCCTCCTCAGGACAATTAATAAAAGACTTTCCAGTTAGAGAGGGGACTTGCCCGAGGGAGAATAAAACCCCCGAGCGGAGGGACTTGAGACTTTAGGGGTGGGGGTAGTCAGAGACAGAGGACCTTGAGAAATTGCTGGTTGGGGAGGGGTCCAAACACTTCCAAAACCCGAGCAGGAAGATTTGAAACTGCCAGCTAGGAATTGAGAGGGGCCCTGAAACACCCAAGGGAGGTCTTGTAGCAACCATTCAGAGTGGGAGGGAAGACTCCACAAACATCTGAGGAAACTTGGAATGGATTGGCCTGGTGTGGTAGGGAGGGCCTGAAACCATCGATCGGATCGAGTGCTTTGGAGAGGATCTCGTCCTGCCAAAAGAAGGGCTGGGAGTGCGGAAACAGAGGGAGCCCGGGCCCACCCTAAAGGTTCCCTCTGTTGTCTGTGACACAACTAGTTGGAAAAGGGGAATGGGGGGGGCTGGAAACACCTGAGATCAGCTGAGGGAGGATGGGGGGGGCGCTTGAAACCGTGGTTTGAACCCGATTGCAGCCTGAGAAGGGCTGGGGGTGTCTGGACACCTCCTTTTCGATCAGACGCTCCGTCTCTCACACGCACAGAGGACATCACTAGCCCCGCTCCTGGGATGGGGGGAGAGAGGGGGCTGCCTCAGAAGTCCCGGCCAGGGGCGAGAGGCCGGGAGGGCGCGGGGTCGTCGAAGGAGACCCAGTTGCTGGGGGCCCGAGTGGTGGAGCGGGTCGCCCCGTAGCCGTGAGGGGCCGGGGGCCGGGCCGGGGGACCCGTGGGGGCCGGGGGCACCCCATCTTCCTCGTCCTCGTCCTCGTCTTCCTCGCTGGCCCCCAGCTGGTCCTGGTGGATGAAGCCACACTTCTCCTCGCTCTGCTCCTCGGGCTCGGCCCATGGCTGCTTCTCTCCCGAGGCGAAGATCCCGTAGAAGAGAACTCCGCCGTAGTGCACCAGGGAGGCGATGAGGAATACGTATTGCCATTCTTCCCGCGTCTGCGGGGCCCAGAGAAGGGGAGACGTGAGGGAAAGGGGGTCCGGGGGAAGAGAGTGAGGAGAGAGAAGGAGGCAGAAGGGAGAGAAATCAATCTAGCTCAGTCTGCGGCCTTCTCCTCCCCTTCGCGTTCCCTTTTTATGGTATCTGTTAAGCCCTTATTATGTGTCCAACACTGCCCTAAACGCTTGGGTAGGTACAAGTGAATTAGGTTGGACACAGTTCCTGTCCCACCCGGGGCTCACAAGTAAGAGAGAGAACAGCAGTGCCAACATTTTATTTGTTCCAACGATTTTGACACCCGTCTACATATTTTGTCTTGTCTGTCTCCCCCTTCTAGACTGAGAGCCCGTTGTTGGGTAGGGACCGTCTCTATCTGTTGCCGACTTGTACTTCCCAAGCGCTTAGTACAGTGCTCTGCACACAGTAACTGGCCAAAGGTCATCTATCGGAATGAGAAGCAACATGGCATAGTGGATAGGGGATGGGAGCTCTAATCCCAGCTCTGCCACTTGTCTGCTGTGTGACCTTGGACAAGTCACTTCGCTTCCCTGTGCCTCAGTTACCTCACCTGTAAAGTGGGGATTGAGGCTGTGAGCCCCATGTGGGATAGGGAATGTGTCCAACCACATTTGCTTGTATCCGGTGCTTTGTACAGTGCCTGGCACATAGTAAGTGCTTAACAAATACTATTATTATTATTATTATTGTTATTAGAAGCCAGGTCCTTTGACTCCCAGTCCTGTGTTCTTTCCACTAGACCACGTGGCTTCCCACTGCTAGAGCTTGCGTGTCTGCTGTGCTTTCCCAAGCATGTAGTATGGCGAGTTGCAGTCACCAAGCACTCAACAGATGCCACTGCCCGATTTCCGTACCAGCCCTCAAAGATCCTGCCCTCTGGGCCTCCCCGGCTGCTAGGGAGGGTCTCTCTCGGACAAAGAGGCCTTGATTCGGACCCCTCAGAGAACCCTACCTCCGGTAAGTACCTTGTGCTTGGTCATGGCGCCCACGATGATGGGACAGACCATGCCGGACAGCGTGCCCACGCCGTTGGAGATGCCCATGAGGATGCTGGCATAGCGAGGGGCGATGTCCAAGTGGTTAACGTTGAAGCCTGAGGGCAAAGCCTGTCAGAGGCCCGCAGAGACACGACGGCGGGGGTAGTCCCTTGGGTTGGCCCTCCCCTCTCCGTGCCCCCACCCCGCCAGGCCCCCGCACCGGAGATGGCGAAGCCACTGAAGCCGACGGCCAGAACCAGGAAGGAGATGGCCACGCCTTTGGAGTGGGAGTAGCCAACGACCAGCAGTAGGGTAGCCTCCATTCCGAACCCTGGGAGGGGAGGAGGGGAGATCCGTCAGCCTCGTTGTGAGCAGGGGACGTGACTACCTACTCTGTTAGAGTGTCCTCTCCCAAGCGCTTAAGTATAGTGCTCCGCACGCAATAAGTGCTCAATAAATGGCATTGATGATGATGGCAGCGTGGCAAGGTGGGAGAATTGCAGGCCTGGGAGTGGGAGCCCCGGGGGTTCTAGTCCCAGCTCCGCCACCTGTCTACGGTGTGGCCTTGGGCTAATCACTTAACCTCCCCATACCATCTGTAAAATGGGGATAATGCCTGAGCCCTACCACGCAAGGGTGTTGTGA
Source organism: Tachyglossus aculeatus (assembly GCF_015852505.1). Lineage (NCBI taxonomy): Eukaryota > Metazoa > Chordata > Mammalia > Monotremata > Tachyglossidae > Tachyglossus > Tachyglossus aculeatus. The sequence goes on along the minus strand of NC_052075.1, from coordinate 51,090,416 downwards.
GGAGCAAATTGCTTGGCAATAAAAGTACCAGAGCTCCCTCTAGACGGTAAGTTCTTTTTTTTTTTTTATAACGGTACTTGTTTAGCGCTTTCTATGTGCCAAGCAATATTCCAAGCACTGGAGTAGATATAAGATCCTCACATGAGCCTCACAGTCTTACTCTCCATTTTACAGATGAGGTAACTGAGGCATAGAGAAGTGAAGTGACTGGTCCGAGGTCACACAGCAGACAACTGGAGGAGCCGGAATTAGAACCCAGGTCCTTCTGTGTTGTGGGCAGAGAATGTGTCTGCTAACTCTGTCCTCTCCCAAGCACATAATACAGTGCTCCGCACATAGTGAGTGCTTAATAAATTCGACTGATGATGATGGTGAGGCCTTCCCTGACTAAGCCCCTCTTTCCTCTTCTTCCATGCCCTTCTGCGTCACCCTGACTTGTTCCCTTTTTTCATCCCCACTCCCAGCCCCACAGCACTTACGTACATATCCGTCGTTTATTAATTTATGTTAATATCTGTCTCCTCCTCTCTAAACTGCAAGCTCGTTGTGGGCAGGGAATGCATCTGTTTATTGTTGTACTCTCCCAAGTGCTTAGTACAGTGCTGTGCTCTGCGCTCAATAAATACAACAGAATGAATGAGTGAATGAATGGTAAGGTGTGCTCCGCACACAGTAAGTGCTCAATAAATATGATTGAATAAGAATAAGAGTAATAATGATGGTATTTGTTAAGCACTTACTAGGTGCCAAGCACTGTTCTAAATGCTGGGGTAGATATAAGGTAATCGGGTTGTTCCACGTGGGGCTCCCAGTCTTAATCCCCATTTTCCAGATGAGGTAATTGAGGCACTGAGAAGTGAAGTGACTTGCCCAAAGCCACACCGCTGACAAGTGGCGGAGCCGGGATTAGAACCCAGGACCTCTGACTCCCAAGCCCGGGCTCTTTCCATGGAACCACGCTGCTTCCCTGAATGGTGATGGGGGCAGGCCACCCCCCGCCCGGCTCTCACCGCCGCAGTTCATCATCTTGCGCACGTTGGTGGTGGACATGATGCGGCGCGTGCGGAGGAAGTCGGCGATCTGGCCCCCGATGGGCACGATGATGGTCATGACCAGGTGGGGGAGGGCCGAGACCAGCCCCACCTGTGGGGGGGGGGGGCACGGACAGGTGAGGTCCTAGGGCCACGCCCACTCTACCTCAGGCCAGCCCACTCCATCCCAGGTCACGCCCACCCATCCCGGGTCATGCCCACTCCATCCCAGGTCATGCTCACCCATCCCAGGTCATGCTCACCCATCCCAGGTCATGTTCACCCATCCCAGGTCATGCCCACTCCATCCCAGAGCACGCCCACTCCATCCCAGGCCAGGCCCACCACATCCCAGGTTACGCCCACTCCATCCCAGGTCACACCCACTCCATCCCAGGTCACGCCCACTCCATCCCAGTCATGCCCACTCCATCCCAGGTCACGGCCACTCCATCCCAGTCATGCCCACGCCATCCCAGGTCACAGCCCCTCCATCCCAGGCCAGGCTCACTCCATCCCAGGTCATGGCCACTCCATCCCAGGTCATGGCCACTCCATCCAGTCATGCTCACTCCAACCCAGGTCATGCCCACTCCATCCCAGGTCACAGCCCCTCCATCCCAGGCCAGGCCCACTCCATCCCAGGTAACAGAAACTCCATCCTAGGCCAAGCCCACTCCGTACCAGTTCACACCCATTCCATCCCAGGTCATTCCCACTCCATCCCAGGCCAGGCCCACTCCACCCCAGGCCAGGCCCACTCCATCCCAGGTCAGGCCCACTCCATCCCAGGTCAGGCCCACTCCATCCCAGGCCTCCACCCTGACTTGACCCCGCCCCTTTTCTTGTCTCCCCTCGGGGGGTCAGTGGGGGGGAGCACCCTGGGCATCCCCGGTGGCCGGGGAGAAGGCGGCCTGACCTTGCTGATCTCAAAACCGAACACCTCCTCGAAGTAGGCGGGCTGGGAGATGAGGAGCAGGTAGAAAGTCCAGCTGCGGCAGAAGTTGGCCACGATGATGGCGTAGACGGGCATGGACGTGAAGAACTTGCGCCACGGAGTGCTGAACTTCTGCGGGGGCGGGGGGCGGGAGCTGGGGGAGGGGGCCCAAGCCGGTCTCCCCCGCAATCCACCCTCAACGCTCCCCTCCCCCACCTCCTCCAGCCCCCTGCTCCCTTTAGCCCCAGGGGGCCCAGCCATCAATCCCCCGGCCGCCCCCTGACCGAGACGGGGTTCACGAGGTTGGCGCTCTCGCCGATGGCCTCCTCGATGTAGCGCCTCTCCTCCTCCGAGATACTGGGGTGCAGAGCGGGGCTCTCGTAGGAGACCAGGAGCCAGAACAGGTACCAGAAGATCCCGAAACTGCCTGAGAGCCCGGACCCGGGAGCAAGTGAGGACCCAGGCGCTCCAGCCCGTCCTCACCTTCTGACCCCATCCCCCTAGAAGATTCAAGCCCCCAGCCCCTGGTCCCAACCCGCCCATGCACCTCAGGGACCCAGGTGCCCAGTTCCCAGCCCCATCCCACCCTCACCTTCTGACCCCCTTCCCCTCAAAGCCCCCAGCCCGCCCCTGCCCCTCAGGGACCCAGGTGCCCAGTTTCCAGCCCCAACCCACCCTCACCTTCTGACCCCCTTCCTCTTAAAGCCCCCAGACCCTCGTCCCAGCCTGCCCCTGCCCCTCAGGGACCCAGGTACCCAGTTCCCAGCCCCAACCCACCCTCACCTTCTGACCCCCTTTCCCTCAAAGCCCCCAGACCCTGGTCCCCCCCCACCCCTGCCCCTCAGGGACCCAGGTACCCAGTTCCCAGCCCCAACCCACCCTCACCTTCTGACCCCCTTCCCCTCAAAGCCCCCAGACCCTGGTCCCACCCCACCCCTGCCCCTCAGGGACCCAGGTGCCCAGTTTCCAGCCCCAACCCACCCTCACCTTCTGACCCCCTTCCCCTCAAAGCCCCCAGACCCTGGTCCCAGCCCGCCCCTGCCCCTCAGTGACCTAGGTACCCAGTTTCCAGCCCCAACTCACCCTCACCTTCTGACCCCCTTCCCCTCAAAGCCCCCAGCCCCTGGTCCCAGCCCACCCTTATCCCTCAGGGACCCAGGTGCCCAGTTCCCAGCCCCAACCCACCCTCACCTTCTGACCTCCTTCCCCTCAAAGCCCCCAGCCTCTAGTCCCAGCCCGCCCCTGCCCCTCGGGACCCAAATGCCCAGCGCCCAGGTAGTCACTGACCGTAGACGTAGAAGACAGAGCTCCACCCTGAGTATTGGACGAGGACTCCGGCGAGAGGCATTGCCACCACGGCCCCCGCGTAGGAGCCTGTGGAGAAGGACCCCCAGAGGGTTCACCCGGGAATGGCTTCCCCCCGACTTTCCCTTCACTGTAGACAACACCACCTGTCTCAGAAACCTTCCATCATCCTGTATTCATCTATCTCATTCAAGCAACATATTCAATCTGTCACCAAATTCTGCAGATTCTACCTCTACAATATCTCCTTTCCTGTCCCCACAAACTGCTACAACGCTGGTCCAAGCTTTTATCCTATTTCGTCTCTACGCTGACTTCCCTGTTTCCTGTCTCTCCCTACTCCAGTCCATACTTTGCCTACGGGATCATTTTTCTTAAAAAAAAAAGTTCAATCCACATCTTCCCACTCCTCTAGAACCTCCTGTGGTTGCTCTTCCACCTCGGCGTCCAACAGAATCGCCTCGCCATCGACCTTAAATCATTCAATCTGCTCTCCCCCTTCTACTCAGCCTCATTCATTTCCTATTACGACCCAGCATATATAATTAATCCATCAGTTGTATTTATGGAATGCTTATTGTATGCAGAGAACTGTACTAAGTGCTTAGGAAAGTAATGATACTGATGGCATTTGTTAAGTGCTTACTACAAGTAGAAAACAATTGAGTTTGTAGTCAGGATCCCTGGCTTCAAGTGAGCTGGAGGTAGATATAAGGTAATCAGGGTGTCCCACTTGGGGCTCACAGTTCTTAATCCCCATTTTACAGATGAGGGAACTGAGGTGCAGAGAAGTTAAGTGACTTGCCCAAAGTCACACAGCTGATAAGTGGCCAAGCAGGGGTTGACTCCCAAGCCCGGGCTCTTCCCACTAAGCCACGCTACTTTTCTATATCCTCATATCCTAATATCATTATATTCTCCCACTTACCCTACCTGTGATTTGCTTTAATGTCTGGTTTCCCCACTAAACTGAAAGCTCCTTATAATAATGGCATTTATTAAGCGCTTACTATGTGCAAAGCGCTGTTCTTGAGGGCAGGGACTGAATTTACCGACTCTATTGTATTGTACTCTCCCACGCGCTTAGCACAGTGCTCTGCACATAGTAAGTTTTCAATAATTATCAGTGATTGAGCACCCTAGCCCTAGCCTCAGTTGCTTCCCATCGAGCATCAGACATCCTTTTCCTTACTACAGTGATAATAACAATAAAATTATTGCCTTGTGCCAAGCACTGTGCTAAGTGCTAGGATGGATACGATACAATCAGGCCAGACACAGTCCTTGTCCCACGTGGGGCTTGCAGTCTAAGGGTGAGGGAGCACAGGTGTTGAATCCCCATTTTACAGATGAGGGAACCGAGGCACAGAGGAGCTAAGTAACTTGTTCAAGGTCACACAGCAGGTTCCCAGGCCCAGACTCTTCCCACCAGACAGGGCTGCCTCCCCAGACCACCACCTGGCCCAGTCCCCACGCCCTTCCTTAGTAGCCCTGGTGCCCGTTGCCCCCATAATAATAATGATGGGATTTGTTAAGCGCTTATTATGTGGAAAACACTGTTCTAAGCGCTGGGGGGGATACGAGGTGATCACGTTGTCCCACGTGGGGCTCACAATCTTAATCCCCATTTTGCAGATGAGGTAACTGAGGCCCAGAGAAGTGAAGTGACTTGCCCAAAGTCACCCAGCAGACAAGTGGCGGAGCCGGGATTAGAACCCGTGACCTCTGACTCCCAAGCCCGTGCTCTTTCCACTGAGTCACGCTGCTTAATAATAATAATGATGGTATTTGTTAAGGGCTTACTATGGGCTGGGGGAGGTACAGGGTAATCAGGTGGTCCCACGTGGGGCTCATAGTCTTCGTCCCCATTTTGCAGATGAGGGAACTGAGGCCCAGAGAAGTGAAGTGACTTGCCCAAAGTCACCCAGCAGACAAGTGGCGGAGCCGGGATTAGAACCCGTGACCTCTGACTCCTAAACCCGGGCTCTTTCCACCAAATCACGCCCCATCCCCACCCCCGCAGCCCCTCACCGCAGAAGGCTGTGGTGGCCAGACGACTCCGCTCCAGTGGGGGGGGCCCACTTGCTCCAGATCCCGTGGCACGCTGGGTAGGTGACCCCCTGAGGAAGGAGGAAGGGGTAGGGGGGCATTCAGCACCAGGGTGGGGGCCTGGGCACAGGGGAGGGGGCGTGGGCCAAAGGGTGGGATGGTGGGCAAAGGGGCAGGGCCAGACCTCCACCAGGCCCTGCAAAATGCGGACGAAGATGACGCAGCCGTAGTGGACGCGTGCAGCGGAGGGAATGAGCATGTTCAGCGTGGACGTGGCCACAATGGCGAAGCCGAACACCCTGTGGGCACACAGGGAAAAGCCATCAGTCGTGGTAGACGGAGGTGGAGGGCCCAGCCCAACCCCGGCCTCCTCCCCCAGATCCAGCCTCCTCCCCTCATTCCTGGGCCCTGGTTCCCCCCAATCCCCGCACCTGTTGGCAGCGAATTTCTGGCAAATGAACCCGCCGGGGATCTGGGTGACGATGTAGCCCCAGAAAAAGGAGCCGTGGATGAGGCCTACCGTCTCGGGGTCCCAACCGAACTGGGCTTTCTGGGGAGACAGGGGAGAGAGGGGCGTGCCAGAGGGCCGGCCCCCGCCAGACCACAACCCAGAGGTCTCCTTCGTGTCTGGGCTGGCTGGGGACCCCGCAGGCTTGTCCCCTCCTCGCCCCTCAGCCCCCACGGGGCTCCCAAATCCCAGTTGAAGAGTCTTGTCTTGTGCAGATGCCCCCACGGGACGCCCGGAACCGACCCGCAGCTCGTGTCTGGCCTTTGGGTTCCTCATAATAATAATGGTAATAATAATAATAATAATAATCAAGTGGTTAGTACAGTGCTTTGCACACGGTAAGCACTCAGTGAATGAATAATACTTGTTTTGATGCCTGTCTCCCCCCTTCTAGGCTGTGAGCCCGTTGTTGGGTAGGGATTGTCTCTATTTGTTGCTGAATTGTACTTTCCAAGCGCTTAGTACAGTGCTCGGCACACAGTTAGCCCTCCATAAATACAATTGAATGAATGAATGAGTAATATTGTTAATAATAAATAGTCGTCGCATTTAAGCGCTTACTGTGTGCCCAGCACTGTATTAAGCGCCAGGGATAGATGCAAGATCATTTGGTGAGATAGTCCCTGCCCCACACGGAGCCCAGAGTCTAGAGGGGAGATAATAATAATGATAATAATAATAATTATTATTATTATAGTATGTGTTAAGCACTTACTGTGCGTCCGGCACTGTACTAAGCGCTGAGTTGGATGCAAGCAAATCGGGTTGGACACGGGCCCTGTCCCACGTGGGGCTCACAGTCTCAATCCCTATTTTTAAGATGAGGGAACCGAGGCCAAGAGAAGTGAAGTGACTTGCCCACGGTCACACAGCAGACATGTGGCGGAGCCCTGATTAGAACTCAGGTCCTTCTGACTCCCAGGCCCGGGCCGATAGAACAAGTAACTCATAAGCGTTTAGTACAGTGCTCTGCACTCAGTAAGCGCTCATTAAATACAATTGAATGAATGAATCCTCAGATGACAGTGGAGGAAGGGGAGGCCCAGAGTAATAATAATAATAACGATGGCATTTGTTAAGTGCTTACTATGTGCCAAGCACTGTTCTAAGCGCTGGCGTGGGGGGGAATACAAGGTGATCAGGTTGTCCCACGTGGGGCTCGCAGTCTTAATCCCCATTTTGCAGATGAGGGAACTGAGGCTCAGAGAATAATAATAATAATAATAATAATAATAATAATAATAATGGTATTCGTTAAGCACTTACTATGTGTGAAGCACTGTTCTAAGCGCTGGGGGGGATACAAGGTGATCAGGTTGTCCCATATGGGGCTCACAGTCTTCATCCCCATCTTACAGATGAGGTAACTGAGGCTCAGAGAAGTGAAGTGACTTGCCCAAGGTCACACAGCAGACACGTGGCAGAGCTGGGATCAGAACCCCTGCCCTCTGCCTCCCAAGCCCGGGCTCTTTCCACTGAGCCACGCTGCTTCTCAGAGAAGTGAAGTGACATTTTGCAGATGAGGGAACTGAGGCTCAGAGAATAATAATAATAACAACAACAATAATAATAATGGTATTTGTTAAGCACTTACTATGTGTGAAGCACTGTTCTAAGTGCTGGGGGATACAAGGTGATCAGGTTGTCTCACATGGGGCTCCCAGTCTTCAGCCCCATCTTACAGATGAGGTAACTGGGGCTCGGAGAATCAATCAATCGTATTTATTGAGCGCTCACTGTGTGCAGAGCACTGGACTAAGCGCTTGGGAAGTACAAGTTGGCAACATCTAGAGACAGTCCCTACCCAAGGGAAGTGAAGTGACTCGCTCAAGGTCACACAAGCAGACACGTGGCGGAGCCGGGATCGGAACCCCTGCCCTCTGCCTCCCAAGCCCGGGCTCTTTCCGCTGAGCCAGGCTGCTTCTCAGAGAAGTGAAGTGACATTTTGCAGATGAGGGAACTGAGGCTCAGAGAATAATAATAATAATAACAACAATAATAATAATAATAATAATGATAATGGTATTTGTTAAGCACTTACTATGTGTGAAGCACTGTTCTAAGTGCTGGGGGGATACAAGGTGATCAGGTTGTCTCACATGGGGCTCCCAGTCTTCAGCCCCATCTTACAGATGAGGTAACTGGGGCTCAGAGATTCACTGTACTGAGCGCTTGGGAAGTACAAGTTGGCAACATCTAGAGACAGTCCCTACCCAAGGGAAGTGAAGTGACTCGCTCAAGGTCACACAGCAGACACGTGGCGGAGCCGGGATCGGAACCCCTGGCCTCTGCCCCCCAAGCCCGGGCTGTTTCTCAGAGAAGTGAAGTGACTGGCCCAGGGGGACTGGGCGGGGGGGACGACGGAGAAGGGCTCCCGCACCTGGATGAGGACTTTGTCTCCCTGTCGCACGGTGCTGTTGTTGACCATGCTCACGATGGCCACGCCCAGGTTGCAGCGGATGCCGAAGCTGATGCAGAAGCCCAGGCCGCTCATGATGGCGATGATGTAGCGGCGCGGCAGGCCGAAGCACGTGCAGTCCAGCACGGGCCTCCGCCGCTCCGACACGGCCACCGGCCGGCCCTCCTCCGTCAGCTCCAGCCTCTCCGAGCCCTCCTGCCGCTTCTCCAGGAGCCTGGCGTCCAGAGTGGGCTCAGACGGGGGCTGCAAAGAGGGGACCCCCCTCCTCTCCCCGTAGCCCGCCCCCCAACCCCGACATCTGCCCCTCCCCACGTCTCCCGCCCCCTCAGACAAGCAGCGTGGCTCAGTGGAAAGAGCCCGGGCTTTGGAGTTGGAGGTCGTGAGCCCACTGTTGGGTAGGGACCGTCCCTATATGTTGCCATCTTGTACTTCCCAAGCGCTTAGTACAGTGCTCTGCACACAGTAAGCGCTCAATAAATACGGTTGATGATGATGATGATGATGATGATGATGATGATGATGAGCCCGGCTCTGCCAACTGTCAGCTGGATGACTTTGGTCACTTCGCTTCTGCGGGCCTCAGGTTTTTTTTTATGGCATTTATTAAGCGCTTACTATGCGCAAAGCACTGTTCTAAGCGCTGGGGAGGTTACAAGGTGATCAGGTTGTCCCACGGGGGGCGCACAGTCTCCATCCCCATTTTACAGAGGAGGGAACTGAGGCCCAGAGAAGTCAAGTGACTCGCCCAAAGTCACACAGCTGACAATTGGCGGAACCGGGATTTGAACCCATGACCTCTGACTCCAAAGCCCGGCCCCTTTCCACTGAGCCACGCTGCTTCTCTAGCCTCAGTTCACTCATCTGTCAAATGGGGATGAAGACGGTGAGCCCCACGTAGGACAACCTGACTCCTCTGTATCCCCCCGCCAGCACTTAGAACAGTGCTTAACAAATGCCACCATTATTATTATTCTTTGTGCCTCAGTTACCTCATCTGTCAAATGGGGATTAAGACTGTGAGCCCCACGTGGGACAACCTGGTCACCTTGTACCCCCCCCCCCCCAGCCCTTAGGACAGTGCTTTGCACATAGTAAGCGCTTAACAAATACCATCATCATTATTATTATTATTATCGCCATTCCCTTGAGGCCCGGACCCCGGAGTCTCCGAGGGGAGCTGGGGGAAGGGCCCCTCTAGACTGTAAGCCCGTTGTGGGCAGGGATTGTCTCCCTTTATCTCTGAATTGTAATAATAATAATAATAAAATGGAATTTCTTAAGCGCTTACTATGTGTCAAGCACCTTTCTAAGCGCTGGGGGAGATACAAGGTAATCAGGTTGCCCCACGTGGGGCTCACAATCTTCATCCCCATTTTACATATGAGGTAACTGAGGCACGGAGAATAATAATAATAATAATAATAATGGCATTCGTTAAGCGCTTACTATGTGCCAAGCACTGTTCTAAGCGCTGAGGTAGATACAAGGTAATCAGGTTGCCCCACGTAGGGCTCACAATCTTAATCCCCATTTGACAGATGAGGTAACTGAGGCACGGTGAATAATAATAATAATAATGGCATTTTTTAAGCGCTTACTCTGTGCCAAGCACCATTCTAAGCGCTGAGGTAGATACACGGTCATCAGGTTGCCCCACGTGGGGCTCACAGTCTTCATCCCCATTTTACAGATGAGGTAACTGAGGCACAGAGAAGTGAAGTGACTTGCCCAAAGTCACACAGCTGATAAACGGCAGAGGCGGGATTAGGACACACGACCTCTGACTCCCAAATCCGGGCTCTTTCCACTAAGCCACGCTGCTTCTAAATTCCGAGCGCTTAGTCCAGTGCTCTGCACACAGTAAGCTCTCAATAAATACGACTGACTGAATGAATGAGGGGCAGGGCACCAGGGAAAACAGAGGCTGAGGGGGGCGGGGAGTGCTGGAGGCTGGGACGCCGGGGACTCCGAAGGGAGCAGAGGCTGCTGGGCTGGGCTGGGCTGAGGAATTGGGGTGGGGGGCGTGTTCAGACATCCACTCTTGGGTGGGGAAGGGTTATTTTTAACAGCAGCGTCTGACTAGCATCTGTTCCTGCGACACCTTCCTCTTTGCATCTCGTTAGCACCTTGAGCAGTTTCAAATAGAGCGTGTCAGCCTGGGGGGCTGGGGAAAGGGGGGACCCGGGAGTCTTGGCCTCAGTCTCCCCGGGTGGGCCCCCGCTCCGCTTCCCATGCCAAAGACGTAGGGCGTCTAGCGGAGCTGGGGCCAGGCAGCGCCCGGCAAAGGTCGGGGCACGAAGGCCCTCACTCCCCCGGCCCAGGGCGGAGGAGGGACCCGGGAGCTCAAAAGAGGGAGAGGCCCAGAGGGGAGAAACGTCGGGAGCGCGATCCCCCGGACTGAGGGGGCCGAGATGGACAGAGTCCGAGAGAGATTCCGACAGATAGAGGGAGGGAGAGATGGACAGACAGACAGACGGTCGGAAGGACGGAGGGACAGAGCCGGAGAGGGAGGCAGGGAGGGAGGGAGGAAGGCAAGAAGGCAGGCAGGAAGGAAGGAAGGGAGGGAGGGAGGGAGGGAGGAAGGAAGGAAGGAAGGAAGGAAGGAAGGAAGGAAGGAAGGAAGGAAGGAAGGGAAAGGAGGAGGGATGGAAGGAGGGAAGGGAGGAAGGAAAGAGGGGAGGAGGGGAGGAGGGGAGGAAGGAGGGAGGGAGGAAGGAAGGAAGGAAGGAAGGAAGGAAGGAAGGAAGGAAGGGAAAGGAGGAGGGATGGAAGGAGGGAAAGGAGGAAGGAGAGAGGGGAGGAGGGAAGGAAGGAGGGAGGGGGAGGAGGGAAGGAAGGAAGGAGGGAGGGGGAGGAGAGAAGGAAGGAAGGAGGGAGGGGGAGGAGGGAAGGAAGGAAGGAGGGGGAGGAGGGAAGGAAGGAGGGAGGGAGAGAAGGAGGGAAGGAAGGAGGGAGGGAAGGAGAGAAGGAGGAAAGAAAGAAAGAAAAAGAAAGAAAGAAAGAAAGAAAGAAAGAAAGAAAGGAAGGAAGGAAGGAAGGAAGGAAGGAAGGAAGGAAGGAAGGAAGGAAGGAAGGAAGAGAAAGAGGAAGGAAAGAAGGAGGGAAGAAAGAGAAAGAAAGAAGGAAGGAAAGAAGGAAGAAAGGAAGGGAGGGAGGGAGAAAGGAAGGAAGGAAAGAAGGAAGGAAGGAAAGAAGGAAGGAAGGAAGGAAAGAAGGAAGGATGGATGCAGGAGACGCCGGCCCTGCGCCAGGCTTGGAGCGTTGGGGAACAGATGGAAAGAAAGACGGAGCCGGGGGAGGAGGGGGCGAGAACAGCCAGGCCTGGTGGGGGGGGGGGGAGAGGAGGGGGGCGTGAGGCAGCACAGTGAAGAAACGTGAGGGGATGGGGGAGCCGTCGAGGGAGAGAACATGGGAAGGGCGGGGGGACCAAACGTGTCCATTTCCACTCGCCCACTTTTGGTCACGGTGCATGGGGGAAATTGGTGGCTAAAGGGGGTGTTTTATTTCTCACGTCTAGCTCACATACACATGCACAACAGCCCTTCAGAGGATTGCGGAGAGGGCCGGGGAAGAAGAGCCCTCCACTCCTCTGAAGTCTCCTCTGTCCCACCCTTTCCGGAAGTCCCTCCTCGAGTCTTCCCCAAGTTCCTCACACTTCAGGATCCACTTGGCTCTCCAGGAAGCAGGGTGAGCACTAATTCCTCCTTGTCCAGGTCTAATGACAATAATAATAATGTTTTATAGTGCACTATATATAATATAGCAATAATTATGGCTTTGTTAAGCGCTTATGATGTGGGAAACACTGTTCCAAGCGCTGGGGTAGACACAAGTTTGTCAGGTCAGACACAGTGCCTTTCCCACTAGGGGGCTTCCACTCTAAGTAGGATGGAGAACAAGTATTGGGTTTCCATTTTACAGTTGAGGAAACTGAGGTAAGGAAAGTTAAGTGACTTGCCCAAGGTCACACAGCAAGCGAGTGGCAGAGGCGGGATTAGAACGCAGGTCTTCTGATTTCCAGGGCCGGGCTCTTTCCACTAGGCCACGCTGCTTTTCTAATCCAGCCAAGCATTGGCCCCACTAAACCCAGCTTCTCACCTTCCCTCAACACTGCGAGGCCGCAGTTCTGATCTCTTCTCATTACTCTGAGTCCTGACGTCCCGATTCCAATGACTAAGAGCAAATACGGTCTTCTGATGCCAGAGCCCGTCCTGAGAACGAACCTGTCATCTGCAGCCTGGCTCAGTGGAAAGAGCACGGGCTTGGGAGTCAGAAGTCGTGGGTTCTAATTCCGGCTCCGCCACGTCAGCTGTGTGACTTTGGGGGAAGTCACTTAACTTCTTTGTGCCTCAGTTACCTCATCTGTAAATTGGGCATTAAGACTGTGAAACCCACCTGGGACAACCTGATTACCCCCAGTACTGAGAACAGTGCTTGGCACATAGTTTGTTAAGCGCTTAACAAATACCATTGTTATTATTATTATTATCATTATCTGCCGAAGAGTGGAGTCTCACGTTCAATCTCGGAGTCTTAGAGCGAGCTAATCATTTCTCCTAATATAGGGATGCGATAGATCAATATCCGGGATCAGAGTCGGATATCTCTAAATGTCCTCGCCTGTTATCAGTTTCTCATCTTGGAGTCAAATGTCGAATTTCCGAGCTCCGGCCTGCCACCAGTACTAATCTATGGAGTTTAATCGCACACTCCCACCCCTCTCTGGGTGTCTATTGATTTGCCCCCTGCCGCCCCCAACTCCCAGCCTGCTCCCCGGGGTCCACCCTGGTTTCCCGCTCCCTGGAAGCTTGGGGGGCCCGGACCAGTCGGAAATGATTACTGGGATGGGGAGGTAGAGTGGACATGGCTCCCAAAGCTTCGGTCCCTGCCCTGCCCTGCCCTTCAGAAACCTGGTCTATTCAGTCGGCTTTCCCTTCCCGCAACGCCCGCCCCCGCCACTCCCGCATCGCCAGGACGTTGAGCTGAGGGGAGGCTGAGAAGGCCTGGGGGTGGACTGAGGGAGGGCCGGGAAAGGGGGGAGAGGGGCCTGAGAGCAAGCTGAGGACCAGCTGAGGGCGGCCCGAGGACAGGTTGGATGAGGGCCAGGGTGGGCTGAGGGAGGACAGAGGGAGGGCTGAGGGCGGGCAGAGGGAGGACTGAGGATGGACAGAGGGTGGGCTGAGGAAGGGCTGAGGGAGGGCCGGGCCGGGCTGAGGGCGGGGAGAAGGAGGGCAGAGGGAGGTCTGAGGACGGGCTGAGGGTGGACTGAGGGATGGGCTGGAGGAGGGCAAGAGGAAAGGCAAAGGATGGGCAGAGAGCGGGCTGAGGGTGGGCTGTTAACGGGTTGAGGGTGGCGGGGTTGGGTTGGGTTGGGCTGGGCCGTGCCATATGGCCAGGGATGTGCCTGGGGGCCGCCAGGGAAGAGGTCAAGACAGAGGGACGGAGACAGAGAGAGGCAGAGGCCGAGTTAGCCCCACCTCGACCTCCAAATGGCCGGAGCCCTCTACTCTAGGCCCCACCACCCCGACTCCTGCAGCCAAGGCCCGGCTCAGCCCCGGTGACTCTCCCTCCCCTAGGCATCCGGCTCCGAGGGGATTTCTCTCCCCGCCACCAAGGAATCCTGAGGGGAACTTGGTGGGGGAATCGGGTCCGAGGGGACGAAAGGTTCCCTCCATCCCCTTCTGGTCCCGGTGAATTCAAGGGTCAGTCCAATGGGGGCACTAGGGTCTGTCCAGCTGGCTCTCCTCTGCTCTCCCCCCGTCATCTGCTGTCCGGGGATAGCAGGTCCAGGTGGGGAGTTGGAGAAGGGGGAAGCGCTTCGGTTTTTAACCTGGAGTTCGGGGCTCTGGGCTTCCTCGGGGGCCGGAAGGAGCCCCCCGCCCTCTCCCCAAGCCCCTGAAGGAGGCCGAGGAGACAATGAAATAGCCGGGGGCTTTAGGGTCCAGTTAGAGAGCGGTGAAGAGACAAAGGAGAGGTAGAGACAAAGGCCAAGAGAAATGGACAGGGAAGGAGATCGCCCGATAATAATAATAATGATATTATTATTACTGTGGCATTAGCTAAGCACTTACCATGTGCCAGGCACTGTACTAAGCGCTGGGATGGATCCAAGCAAATCGGGCTGGGCACAGTCCCTGTCCCACATGGAGCCCACAGCCTCAATCCCCATTTTACAGATGAGGTCCCTGAGGCCCAGAGAAGTGAAGTGACTGGCCCAAGGTCACACAGCAGACAAGCGGCAGAGCCGGGATTAGAAATCATGACCCCCAGGCCCGGGCTCTTTCCACTAGGCCACGCTACCTGATCTCTGGCCACTCCCCATCCTGCCCGTTCCCCCCCTCTCCTGCTGGAATAGATGGGGTGGGGGGATTCTGACCAGACCCCAGTCCCAAACCCCTCCCTTTCCCCAGGCATGTCCCTTCCCAGCCTGGGAGGGTCGGGGGAGGCGTCCCCAAAACGGGGTCTCTCTGGCTCACTCGTTCTCTCGCTCTCGCTCGGTGCTCTCTCCCGAGTTCACGCCTGGAGGTATATATATACCGATATATATCGGGCGTCGCGCGAACCGAGGTGTAGAGAGCTGGGAAGAGGTGGCGGCGGAGGCGGCGGGGGCGGGGGGCTTGGACTCCCTGGGAGCCGATCTGACCTGCCTTTCCAAGGCCTGCCTTTCCTTCCCTTCCCGAGGCCCAAGCCCCGACCCTGCCGGAAAGAACTAGAGCTTCAAGAAGGGATCCCCAACCTCCCCGCCCCGCGTGGGACGGGGGCGCAGACACCCCATCAGACATTCCTCCCATACTCTGCCCCGCTTCCCTCCCGCTGCAGAGCCTGGGGGGAAGGGGGAGGAGCTGAAGGTTGGCCGGTTCCCCTTGTCTGTTGTATTGTCCTTTTACCAAGCGCTTAGTACAGTGCTCTGCGCACTGTAAGAGCTCAATAAATACCATTGATTGAGTGATTGATTGAGAGGTGCCCCAACCCGGTTTGATTGCTGGGAAGGGGGAGCAGGAGCTTGGGGGGAAAGGGTCCTAGATGGGAGAGGGATGCTGAGGTGATTTGCCCGCACTGAGAGAGGCCTGGTGGCGGGGCGGGGGGGGGGGGCGGTCTCCTAACTAGGAGAGGGTCCCCAGCTCCGCCCTCCTCCCCCAGCTGCAGCGAGCTGGACCCCGATTATACCTCAAGAGCAGGGATTCCTTTTTTTCCCATGGTATTTGTTAAGCGCTTACTATGTACCAGGCTCTGAACTAAGGGCTGGGGTAGATACAAGTTCATTCGTTCATTCAATCGTATTTATTGAGCGCTTACTGTGTGCGGAGCACTGTACTAAGCTCTTGGGAAGTACAAGTCGGTACCATATAGAGACGGTCCCTCTGACGGTTAATCAGATTGGATACAGTCCCTGTCCCACTTGAGAAGCAGCGTGGCTCAGTGGAAAGAGCAAGGGCTTGGGAGCCAGAGGTCATGGGTTCTAATCCCGGCTCTGCCACATGTCTGCTGTGTGACCTTGGGCAAGTCACTTAACTTCTCTGAGCCTCAGTTCCCTCTTCTGTCAAATGGGGATGAAGAGTGTGAGCCCCACGTGGGACAACTTTTAGACTGTAAGCCCACTGTTGGGTAGGGACTGTCTGTATGTGTTGCCAACTTGTACTTCCCAAGCGCTTAGTACAGTGCTCTGCACACAGTAAGCGCTCAATAAATACGATTGATGATGATGATGATGATGACAACCTGATCACCATGTATCTCCCCTAGCGCTTAGAACAGTGCTTCGCACATAGTAAGCGCTTAACAAATGCCATTATTATTACTGGAGCTCATAGCCTTAATCCCCACTTCACAGATGAGGTCACCTAGGCCCAGAGAAGCAAAGTGATTTGCCCAAGGTCACACAGCAGACGAGTGGCAGGACTAGAAGGCAGTTATGTCAAGGGGCAGCCCGAGGGACCCTCCTCACCCCCACTCCCTCCCTCCCCTACTCCCCACCCCGTCTTCCAGATGGATAGGGAATCTCCAGGAGGCCTGCGAGAGGGCATTGCGGGGGCAAACTCGGGAGAAAGGATTTTCCAAGTGCCCAGAGGACCATCAACCCACTCCCGGAGGGCTAGGCAGAGGGAAGGCTAGAATGACCCTGGCCACGCTACCTGAGGGGTCACTTGCCCTCGGACTCTATCTCCCCACCCCTGGGCCCGGCCCAACCCTCGCGTGGGATATTTATAGTCGGTCTCTGCAGTTTTGAGTAATACCTCTGATACGGAGCCAGACCACAGAGGGGAGTGAGGAGGGGAGCGGGCAGAAGAGGCGGCTATGACCTAGAGTCTCCTAGGGCTCGCCAGGGTCAATTCAGTCATTCCACTGTCCCTGCATAGGCAGAGACCCTGCCCACCTTGAGTCTACCCCCACTCCTTCCTACTGCAGGGATTGCTTCTAGAAGTCCCTTCTGCCCGCTGCCGGCTCGTCAGCCCCTCTCGACCCCTTTCTGTTCTCTCTCCCCTGGACTGAACTCCCTCCTGTGACTTCCCTCTGGGAAAGGGGAAAGTGCAGGGGGCTGGAAAGAGAATCCTTCCCAGGAAAAGACACACACACACACACACACACACACACACGTGGAGAGAGAGAGAGAGAGAAAGAGAGAGAGAGAGAGAGAGAGAGAGAGACAGAGGGAGATGGGGTAGAAACAGAGACTCTGAAACTGAAAATCGGAGAGACCGACATCTTTGAGGGAGATCTCACAAGGACCTTCCTTCCGCTGCCCCCTTCCTCACCCCCACCTCGAGGACTTGAAGGTGAAGGTCTGGCAGGGAAGACCCCTGGAGAGAGAGCCCTGCTGCCCTCCTGCCTCCCTACGAGGAATAAGGAGACCCTGCAGCGGGAAGGAGTTGGGATGGACACGGGGCGACTTCTTCGAGGAGAATGAGGCGGGAGGTGACATGGGGTTATGTCAGGAAGAACTCCAGGGTTCAGGCCCCAGGGGCTCCCCTCCCCCAGTCCTGGCTCAAACCACGCCAGGACACGGTCCTCTCTCCTGCCTCCATCCACTCCCCACCCACTGCCAATCGGCTTTGGCCCTGGATTAGGCCTGGGCAGGGAGAAGGGGGGGAGAGGCGGGGTTGAGAGACTGGGGGAAGGGGGCTGCTGGGTCCTGCCTTTCCCCCCTCACCTCCTCTCCAGACTAGAGAATGCGAGGCGGGGGGCGGGAGGGGGTGGATGCGAAGGGAAAAGAGGCAGAGATGGAGCCAGACTGACAGAGACCAGAGAAGCTGACAGAGGGGGCAAAAAGGCAGAGGGAAGATGAAGGAACCACAGAGTGTGGGGCGAGAAGACTGAGGCAGAAGCAGGAGGCAGAGAGGGCCCCCGGGCCCAGCTCAGGGACACCGGGAATCCATCCCTCTCGCTCTGTCCACAGTCTTTTAGACTGTGAGTCCACTATCGGGTAGGGACTGTCTCTATATGTTGCCAACTTGCACTTCCCAAGCGCTTAGTACAGTGCTCTGCACACAGTAAGCGCTCAATAAATACAATTGATGATAATGATGTCCATCCGGGACACTCTCTCCCTGTCTCTGTGACTCTGTGTCTTTCTCCAGAAGCCCCCTGGTCCTGGCCCTGCCTGTCTCCTCTCCTGTTCCCCCACCCTCCCCGGGATTCCCGTCGGATCCTAACCGTCCGGGATGCGATTGGAGCATTGGAATATTCCTATTCGGTCGACGTCCCAAGGCTGGGGAGGGTCTGGGCTGGGCTCGGGGGGACGGGACGGGGACGACACACAAATTCTGGGGGAAAGGACTCACCGGTGCAGGTGGCCCAAGGTCTTCCCGGCCAGTTTCTGGAATTCCTCCTTCCGGAACTCCATGGCGGTGGGATGTTGGCCGGCCTTCCTGCTATTCCGGGGGGCGATCAGCCCCAGAGGCGATGGTCACACCAGCGCCCCACCCTTCTGTCTCTCTCTCTCTCTCTCTCTCTCTCTCTCTCTCTCTCTCTCTCTCTGTCTTTCCCAGAACGTGGGGGGGGCGGGCGTCAGCACATCCCAGGTTTGGGGGGAGGGTCTTCGGGGATGGAAGGGAACGCCACTTTGGAATGCCGTCTGGAATTCCAGGGGCGCTGCTCAGATCCGATGACTGCAGAGGGTCCTCTCTCTGCTGCTGCCTTCCCACCCCCCCCTCCGCCCCCCACCCACCCAAAGTTGGGACTGTCACTCCTGGAAAGTCCGGCCTTGGGATTCCGGAGAATTGCGGACTGAAGGTGGGGGAGGGAGGTGAGTGGGGTCCTGGAAGAGGGAACTGGAGGTTTCAGGTTTAAGGGGAGGTGGGGGGGTCCTGAGAGGTAAAAGGTGGAGGGGAAAAGGGGTGGATGGAGGGGGCGGGAGAGGCGGTGGCTGGGATAGGAGCTACTGTAGGGGAGGCTGCGGCCCCGCCCCTAACCGGTGGGTTATATATAGTGCTAGGGGGGAGGGGGGAAGGAAGGGAGGGAAGGGGGGAACAGGGAGGGGCTGGGGACTGTGCCCTCCTGGGTTCCACACCAGCCCCTTCCTTCCCCCAAGGCCACCAGAGCTCCACTCCCTTTGGCAACACTGGCTTTTCCCCCCCAGGGTCTCCCAGCACCCCCACCCCGCCTCATAGTCCCCGGCTTCCCAAGCTCGGGGGGCGTCCAGGAATCCCTTGCCCGCAGCTCTCCCGGCCGTCCCCGCCCCCCGGCCACGAGGCGGGCGGCAGCACCACGGCCAGCGGCCGGGCCCTTTAAATCCTCCCCTCTCCCGGCCGCCCCCTCCCCCGCCGCCCCTCCGGGGGGACCCCGGGGCTCGGGACACGTGGTTCCCGGAGTAACCCTGGAATTGCCGGCGAGGAGCGCCGAAGACCCTCCCCCCCAGGGTCGCCTGGGGTGTCTGAGGAGGCCGGAGCCCGCTGGGGACGGAGAGGCAGGGACAAGAAGAGGAGGAAAGAAAGAGGTGGGTGGGTGGGTGGGTGGGGGGACCCCGGCCCCAGCCCTCCACCCCGCCTAATGCACCGGGAATGAAATTTTCCCTGGTCGGCTCCGAGCCACCAACTAGGGGAAAGACCGGAGAGGATGGGGAGGGGAGCTCACGAGAAATAATAATAATAATAATAATGATAATGGCATTTATTAAGCGCTTACTATGCCCAAAGCACTGTTCTAAGCGCTGGGGAGTTTACAAGGTGATCAGCTTGTCCCGCGTGGGGCTCACAGTCTTCATCCCCATTTTCCAGATGAGGCCACTGAGGCCCAGAGAAGTGAAGTGACTTGCCCGAAGTCACACAGCTGACAAGTGGTGGAACTGGGATTTGAACCGGTGACCTCTGACCCCAAAGCCCGGGCTCTTTCCGCTGAGCCATGCTGCTTCTCAACAGCAACGGGGCTGGTGCGGAGACACACACGCCCACCCGGAGACCAGGATCCCGGCTTCCCAGCCCCCGTCGCCCATTCAGTCTCCCGGTGCCTGGGCCCTCGGGGCTGGCCCGGCGGCTGGGAAGTTGAGGCGGTGGTGGTCGGGGGTGTGGGAGGGTAAATGGGGGGGGTGGGGGGGGGTGGGGGGGGTGGGGGGGACCCTCCCCGACTGTGGCATCCCTGGTGCCACCTGGTAGCCGGGAAATGTGGCGATGGGATGTGGGGCCGCCTGGGTGTGGGCGGCGGCTCCATGCCAGGTGTGATCTGGAGGGGGGGACCGGGAGGAGGGGGAGCAGATGGAGAGGGGGAGGGGGAGGCGGCCAGCTGCCAGGTCCCCCCAAGTGAAGGCTGTTGTCATGGAGACAAACCAAGGAAGCGGCCACCCTCCTCAAGGCCTAGGTGGCCCTTTTCCCCACGAGACACCCCCCCCCCCCCCGCCCACGGCTCCCTGCCACCCTCTGCCAAGAGGATGGGACACAGACAGGTTCAGGTTCAAGTTCAAATCTTTTATTTGCACACACAGATTGGAAGAAAGCGCGGCCTCTCCCGGGCTCCCACCTCCAGGGAGCCAGGAGTCCTGGGGCTCAGCGGCAGGGGGTCTGCAGAGGCATGGTGACTGTCAGGATCTGGACAAAATAATGATAATGATGGCATTTATTAAGTGCTTACTATGTGCAAAGCACTGTTCTAAGCGCTGGGGATGTTACAAGGTGGTCAAGTTGTCCCAAAGGGGGCTCACAGTCTCATTCCCCATTTTACAGATGAGGGAACCGAGGCATGGAGAAGTTAAGTGACTTGCCCAAAGTCACACAGCTGACAATTGGCGGAGCCGGGATTTGAACGCATGACCTCTGACTCCAAAGCCCAGGCTCTTTCCAATGAGCCACGCTGCTTCGAAAGTGAGCTTAGATGTTTCTGTCCCACCTCATCACCTCAAAATAGCATCCCTATCCTGCCCCCCATCCCAGGGCGCTGGTCTGCCTTGAGCCGCCCCACGGCCTAGTGGAAAGAGCGTGGGGCTGGGCGACAGGAGATCCAGGTCCTAACGCCGGCTCTGCCACTTGCCTGCTGTGTGACTTTGGGCAGGTGACTTCACTTCCCTGGGCTCTAGTATCCTCATCTGTAAAATTGGGGATCGTACCTGCTCTTCCTCCCCCTTAGAGCTCTGCGGGGGTCAGGGATCATCATGCATCTACCCCAGTGCTTATCCGATGCCTCTGTTATTATCAGTAGCAGTAGTAGCGGAGTGTTAGTAGAGAAGCAGCATGGCCTAGTGGCAAGAGCACGGGATTGGGAATCAGAGGTCTGGGTTCTAATCCCGCTCCGTCACTTGTCTGCTATGCTTGGGCAAGTCACTTAACTCCTCTATGCCTCAGTTACCTCATCTGTAAAATGGGGATTGAGACTGTGAGCCCTACGTGGGACCTGACTGCCTTGTACTTACCCCAGCGCTTAGAACAGTGCTTGGCACATAGTAAGCGCTTAACAAATACCATAATAATAATAATAATACTGTTACTGGAGCACCTTGCTTTCCCGGTTGAAGGCCGCCCGGCTCTGCTCCTGGACCACGTTATGAGGCACGAACACGTCGAGCCGGTAAGGGGAGTCGACGCCGGCCAACACGAGCCGATCCTCGCCCAGGCTCAGGGTCAGGGAGCGAGCGGAGTCCTAAGGGGGGGCGGGGGACCCCAGAGAGACAGAGACACGGAAGAGACACCCGTCCACTTGTTTTGTTCTGCTGTCCGTCTCCCCCTTCTGGACTGTGAGCCCGTTGTTGGGTAGGGACCGGCTCTATACGTTGACGACTTGTACTTCCTAAGCGCTTAGTCCAGTGCTCTGCACACAGTGAGCGCTCAGTAACTACGATTGAATGAATGAATGGATGGATGGATGAATGAATGGAGCCAGGGTCAGCCCGCTGCGGCTTCGCCGGTCTCAGGGCGTCCTCCGGTGGCCAACGGCAGAATTGCAGGGAGGCCCGGCTGTGGCGGTGGCTTGAAGCCTGCGGGCCTGGGCTACCTGTGGGCCGGGGCTACCTGTGGGCTGGGGCTACCTGGGGCTTCAATCCGGCCCCAGGGAGAGAGAGGGAGACAGACAGATAGATAGAAACACACACACACACACACACACACACACACACACACTCTCTCTCATATTGCTCCTCATCATCATCCCCCCCGCCCTACCTCCTCCCCCTCCCCACAGCACCTGTATATATGTTTGTACAGATTTATTACTCTATTTGTTTTATCATCATCATCATCATCAGTCGTATTTATTGAGTGCTTACTGTGTGCAGAGCACTGGACTAAGCGCTTGGGAAGTCCAAGTTGGCAACATATGGAGACAGTCCCTACCCAACAGTGGGCTCACAGTCTAAAAGGGGGAGACAGAGAACAAAACCAAACATACTACCAAAATAAAATAAATAGAATAGATATGTACAAGTAAAATTGAGTAATAAATATGTACAAACATATATACATATATACAGGTGCTGTGGGGAAGGGAAGGAGGTAAGATGGGGGGATGGAGAGGGGGACGAGGGGGGAGAGGAAGGAAGGGGCTGAGTGTGGGAAGGCCTCCTGGAGGAGGTGAGCTCTCAGTAGGGCCTTGAAGGGAGGAAGAGAGCTAGCTTGGCGGATGGGCAGAGGGAGGGCATTCCAGGCCCGGGGGATGACGTGGGCCAGGGGTCGACAGCAGGACAGGCCAGAAAGAGGCCCGGTGAGGAGATGAGCAGAGGGTGCGGGCTGGGCTGGAGAAGGAGAGAAGGGAGGTGAGGTAGGAGGGGGCGAGGGGATGGATGGACAGCCTTGAAGCCCAGGGTGAGGAGTTTCTGCCTGATGCGCAGATTGATTGGTAGCCACTGGAGATTTTTGAGGAGGGGAGTAATGTGCCCAGAGCGTTTCTGGACAAAGATAATCCGGGCAGCAGCATGAAGTATCACTTACATATATTTACTATTCTATTTATTTTGTCAATGATGTGCATTCAGCTTTAATTCTATTTGTTCTGACGACTCGACACCTGTCCACATGTTTGGCTTTGTTGTCTGTCTCCCGCTTCTAGACGGTGAGCCCGTTGTTGGGTAGGGACCATCTCTATATGTTGCCGACTTGTCCTTCCCAAGCGCTCAGTACAGTGCTCTGCACACAGTGAGCGCTCAATAAATACGACTGAATGAATGAATACTGAGGGCTTACTGTGTGCACAGCACTGTACTAAGCACTTGGGAGAGTACAACATAACAATATAACCCACATTCCCAGCCCACAACGAGCTTACAGTCTAGAGGGAACACACGCACAGTCATGTTTATTGAGTGCTTACTGTGTGCAGAGCGCTGTACTAAGCTCCTGGGAGAGTACAACATAACAATATAACCCACATTCCCAGCCCACAACTAGCTTACAGTCTAGAGGGAACACACGAACAATCATATTTATTGAGCGCTTACTGTGTGCAGAGCACTGTACGAAGCGCTTGGGAGAGTACAGTATAACAGACAGACTCCCCGCCACAACGAGCTTACAGGCTACAGGACGGATATGGACACCCCTCCACCCGCCCCCAGCTCAAAGCTGGCCCCGGTATTAGATGCTCTTGGGGAGCCTGGCCCCCAACCCCCCTACCCCTCCGGGGCCCCCTCACCAGTTTGGGCAGAGCGATCTCTGCCTTCATGAGATGGGGCGGCTCCAGCCACAGGGTCAGAGCCGGAGCTTCGGGGCTGGTGGAGACACGGAGATGGAGATGGATGGAGGGTCAGGCAGAGCCAGAGAAAAGGAGGGGAGCGGTGATGGAGCGAGGCCCAATCTCCTCTCTCCAAAGCTAAGGGGACTGGAAGCCCCTTGAGGACAAGGATCACGTCCACCAACTCCATGGTACTGCACTCTCCCAAATGCTCAGGACAGTGCTCTGCACCCAGTAAGCACTTGGTAAATGCCACTGATCGACTGACAAGGATGTTGAATGGGCTGGGGGAAGCCTGTCTGCTAGCTCCGTCCCCTCCTGCCGCCCACCCCCGCCTCACCTTGCCAGCTCCTGGATCCCCGGCCGGCTGTGGGTCCGGATGTTTTGCTCCGAGATGGAGCCGAGGAAGGGCCGATGTTTCAGGAGGCGCCACTCTGAAGGGGAGGGATGGAAGGGGGTGTCGGAGGGCTCCGTCCCTTCCCTGGGCCCCCTTGCCCCCTCCCCGGGCCCACCCACCCACCCGCTCCTCACCGCTGCTCAGCTCCACCCCATACTTGCTGCTCAGCCCCTCCAGGGCGACAGTGACGAAGAACTCGAGGAAGAAGTCGTTGGTCTGGAGGGAGGACGGCACGGGGTGGGGCTCGGCACCTGCGGTCCCCCGGTCCGGCAAGCCCATCCCTCCCCGGCCGCGCCCCCCGGGACCCCAGCCCCCACCCCCGGCTGGCACCTGTGTCCCTCGACTGCACACCCCTCGCCCCCGCTGGGCCCCCCTCAGCCCAGCCTCACCCGCAGCTTCTCGTAGAAGTCGCTGTTGATTGCCACGTCGTACGCCGTACAGCCTTGCCCACCTGCAACAGCCGGGATCCCGCTAAACTGTAAGCTCCTCGAGGATGGAGATCACATCTTCTGCCTTTTTCTGTCCACGCCTGAGTCTTAGTACGGTCCTCTCTGCTCTTAGCAAGCGCTCAATACACTTTATTAATGGAGTAGGACCCCAGGGCTTGTATTCTGGCTCCCCCCTCTAGTACAGAAGTTCGTTGTGGGCACAGAACGTGTCTATCATTGTGATGTCCTCTCCCAAGCACTTAGTACAGTGCTCTGCACACAGTAAGCGCGTGATAGATACGATCGAATGAATGAATGGAGTCCCAGCAACCCCGTGGGCCCGAAGGTGGCTGAGTCCAAGGGAAAAGTTTCACGGCACCTATATAGATATCTATGTTTACGCTACACTTATTAATAATGACGGAATTTCTTAAGCACTTACTATGCATCAAGCGCTGCTTTAAGCGCTGGGATAGGTACAAGGTAATCGGGTTAGACAGAGTCCCCGTCCCACGTGGGGATCACGGTCCGGGTCCCCATTTTACAGATGAGGTAACTGAGGCACACGGAAGTTAAGGGGCTTGCCTGAGGTCACACGGCAAACAAGTGGAAGAGCCGGGAATAGAACCCAGGTCCTTGTGACGTTCAGGCCCGTGCTCTATTCGCTAGGCCGTGCTGCTTCCCAAAGGGAGAGGTGGACAGGACACCAAAGCACTCGTGTACATGTCCAAAATTTGTTTTAATGTCTGCCTCCCCCTCTAGCCTGGTGGGCGGGAGGCGTGTCTACCAACTCTGTTGGATTGTCCTCTCCCAAGTGCTTAGTCCAGGGCTCTGTGCTTAACAGCTTAACAAATACCCACGTTTATTTTTATGTTTATTTATTCGCTTATGTGCGCATCCATAAGGTATTTTAACGGCCATCTCCCCGTCTTAACCGTAACCTCCTGGTGGGCAGGGAAGTCTATCAACTGTTGTGTTGTGCTCCCCCAAGCAATTAGTCCAGTGCTCTACACACAGTGTAAGTGTTCAACAAATACCATCGACTGATTGATCAACTACCCCCTTCCTCCGGGCTGGGGCTGGGCATCGTCCTCCCGGCTCTGGGTGTCGGGAGGGGGTCTGGGCTTTGAGGCGGAGGAGCAGGTGCCGGGAGCTGAGGACAGGTGAGGGCTCACCCAGGGCCCTTGGGATGGAGGTGGGGGTAGCAGAGGGCAAAGGGGAGAGGAAGCTTAGTTTCTTACTTTTGTCCAGCTCAGCATGGGGCTCCCCCAGGCTCATGGGGACCCGGAAGGCTGTCTGGTCATCCTCGATGACACACAGCAGCTCCTGCTCAGTCAGGTCGGCCGGGGGCGGGATGGAAGGGGAACGGCAGACGTTAATAAAGACTTTCCCTTGCGGGGAGCGGGTCTTGATGCAGAAACCTGGTGCGGGAGGAGGAGTAGTAGCAGGCGACCCGAGGGTTATCCACCCAGAACCCGAATCAGCTCCACCCCTACACAGCTCTCTGTCCGTCACTCTGTGACTCTGCCTCTTCCCCTCTCCCTCCGCCTCTCCCATTTTTTCCTCTTTCCCTCTCTCCCGCTGCCCTTCCCATCTTGACCGCTTCCCAACCCCTAAAGCCTATTCCCCCGCCTCAGTACCTGGTTGGGGTCTTATCTGTTTTGAGTCAGGCATGGGAGAGCGGGCATTGATGATTTTCTGCGTGGCCTAGAGAGGAGAGGGATGGCGAGGCGGTCACTCGTGGCCCCCCGGTTCGGCCCCTCTTCCCCGCTCCCCTCAGGGCCCGGGCATCCAGCCCTCCACCTGCAGCAGGATGCGCTCGTACAGTGCTTCGTCCTCATCCTCCTCATTCTGGCCCGGGAAGAGTAGGGAATCATCCGCCTGCACCGCCATGACCTGGAGGGGTTGAGATGTGGGAAGGGTCAGCAGAGGGGCTGGGCATCCCTTTGGCTCCAGACCCCCACACCCAAGAGAAGAAGCATGGCTTAGTGGAAAGAGCATGGGTTTAGGAGTCAGTGGTCATGAGTTCTAATCCCGGCTCCACCGCTTCTCTGCTAGGTGGTCTTGGGCAAGTCACTTCGCTTCTGTGTGCCTCAGTTCCCTCATCTGTAAAATGGGGATTAAGACTGTGAGCCCCACGTGGGACAACCTGATTACCTTGTACCTACCCCAGCGCTTAGAACAGTGTTTGGCACATAGTAAGTGCTTAACAAATACCCTAATTATTATTATTATGAAGACCACTCCCTTTCTCCTTCTGCGACCCCACTTTCCTCCTCCTACAGCCATGGGTTCTAATCCCAAGCTCCACCGCTTGTCTGCTGTGTGATCTTGGGCAAGTCACTTCATTTCTCTGTGCCTCAGTTCCCTCCTCTGCGAACCAGGGGGTTGAGACTGGGAGCCCCATGTGGAACGGGGAATGTGCCCAACCCGATTTGCCGGTATCCACCCCAGCGCTTAGTACGGTGCCTGGCACACAGTAAGTGCTTAACAAATACCAAAGTTGCTATTATAGCCGCCACCCCAGCTCAGCTAGCTTCTCCCCATCACCCTCCAATTGCTTCTTGCTTCCTCCTCCAGTCTCCAGCTCCCCACGTGCCTCATCTCCATCATCCGCTGCCCTCCCCATCATGGAGCCCCTCAAGCCTAGCCTAGCCCCCTCCTTTCGGATCTGCTGCTACTAATGATGCATTTGCTAGCGCTTTCTACGGGCCAAGGACTGTTCTAAGCGCTGGGGGGAATAGAAGGTAATCAGGTTGTTCCACGTGGGGCTCACAGTCTACCTGTCATCATCATCAATCACATTTATTGAGCGCTTACTATGTGCAGAGCACTGTACTAAACGCTTGGGAAGTACAAATTGGCAACACATAGAGACAGTCCCTACCCAACAGTGGGCTCACAGTCTAAAAGGGGGAGACAGAGAACAGAACAGCATCATCATCATCAATCGTATTTATTGAGCGCTTACTGTGTGCAGAGCACTGTACTAAGCGCTTGGGAAGTACAAATTGGCAACATATAGAGACAGTCCCTACCCAACAGTGGGCTCACAGTCTAAAAGGGGGAGACAGAGTCTAGAGTTCACAGTCTAGAGAAGCAGCATGGCTCAGTGGAAAGAGCCCGGGCTTTGGAGTCAGAGATCATGGGTTCAGATCCCAGCTCGGCCAACTGTGTGACTTTGGGCAAGTCACTTCACTTCTCTGGGCCTCAGTTCCCTCATCTTTAAAATGGGGATGAAGACTGTGAGCCCCCCGTGGGATCACCTGATCACCTTGTAGCCTCCCCAGTGCTTGGCACATAGTAAGCACTTAATAAATGCCATTATTATTATTATTATTATTATTATTAGAGAAGTAGCGTGGCTCAGTGGAAAGAGCCCGGGCTTTGGAGTCATTGGTCATGGGTTCAAATCCCACCTCCGCCAACTGTCAGCTGCTGTGACTTTGGGCAAGTCACTTAACGTCTCTGTGCCTCAGTTCCCTTATCTGTAAAATGGGGGTGAAGACTGAGCCCCTCGTGGGACCACCTGATCACTTTGTAGCCTCCCCAGCGTTTAGAACAGTGCTTGGCACATAGTAAGAGCTTAATAAATGCCATTATTATTATTATTATTATTATTAGAGAAGCAGCGTGGCTCAGCAGAAAGAGCCCAGGCTTTGAGGTCAGTGGTCATGGGTTCAAATCCTGCCTCCAACTGTCAGCTACTGTGACTTTGGGCAAGTCACTTAACGTCTCTGTGCCTCAGTTCCCTCATCTGGAAAATGGGGATAAAGACTGTGAGCCCCCCATGGGACCACCTGATCACCCTGTAGCCTCCCCAGAGCTTAGAACAGTGCTTGGCACATAGTAAGCGCTTAATAAATGCCATTATTATTATTATTATTATTATTAGAGAAGCAGCGTGGCTCAGTGGAAAGAGCCCGGGCTTTGAGGTCAGCGGTCATGGGTTCAAATCCTGCCTCCAACTGTCGGCTGCTGTGTCTCCGTGCCTCAGTTCCCTTATCTGTAAAATGGGGATGAGGACTGTGAGCCCCCCGTGGGACCACCTGATCACCCTGTAGCCTCCCCAGCGCTTAGAACAGTGCTTGGCACATAGTAAGCGCTTAATAATAACAATAATGATGGCATTTGTTAAGCGCTTACTATCTGCAGAGCACTGTCCTAAGTGCAGAATGCCATTATTCTTATTATTATTAGAAAAAAATAGAATAATGATAAATGCCATCATCATTATCCCACCTCAGGTCCAGCTGAGCTCCTGAGCCCGGGCCGGGCTCCCTGGTAACCCTCGCTCTAACTACGCGCTTCCGAAGCACTTCCGCCCCACTTCCGTCTTTTTCCCGGGGGCAATGCCACTCTTCCGGCGCCCTGTTGCCCGACTTCCGGTCCCGGCCGGGCGCTGGGCCAATGAGGAGGCGGGGCTGGGGGCGGCGCTCTAGCCCGCCATTTGCCCTTCGTCTCGGTCGCCTGGCGAGAGACGCTCTCTCCCGGTCCGCCCGGAGGCCTCCGCCCGGCCCGGGAAACGGTCCTGCCGGTCATGGCGGCGGCGCGGGACATCTTCGCTAGCCTGGAGTTCGGCCCGGTGCCCGAGAGCCACGCATGCGCGCTGGTGAGGCGCCCACCGACCCGCCCTCGCCTCCCCCTTCTTTTGATGATCGATCAATCAATCAATCGTATTTATTGAGCGCTTACTGTGTGCAGAGCACTGTGCTAAGCGCTTGGGAAGTCCAAGTTGGCAACATCTAGAGACGGTCCCTAACCCAACAGTGGGCTCACAGTCTAAAAGGGGGAGACGGAGAACAAAACCAAACATACTATGATAGGGACCGTCCCTAGATCATCGTCATCAATCGTATTTATTGAGCGCTTACTGTGCGCAGAGCACTGTACTAAGCGCTTGGGAAGTACAAGTTGGCAACATATAATAATAATGACATTTTGTTAAACGCTTACTATGTGCAAAGCACTGTTTTAAGCGCTGGGGGAGATACAAGGTAATCAGGTTGTCCTACGTGGGGCTCACAGTCTTAATCCCCGTTTTACAGATGAGGTAACTGAGGCACAGAGAAATTAAGTGACTTAGCCCAGAGTCACACAGCTGACAATGGGCAGAGCTGGGATTTGAACCCATGACCTCTGACTCCAAAGCCCAGGCTCTTATCCATTGAGCCACGCTGCTTCCACATATAGAGACAGTCCCTACCCAACAGTGGGCTCACGGTCTAAAAGTTGCCGACTTGTACTTCCCAAGCGCTTAGTAACAATAATAATAATAATGATGGCATTTGTTAAGCGCTTACTATGTGCAAAGCGCTGTTCTAAGCGCTGGGGAGGTTACACGGTGAACAGGTGGACCCACGGGGGGCTCACAGTCTTCATCCCCATTTTACAGATGAGGGAAGTGAGGCCCACAGAAGTGAAGTGACTTGCCCAAAGTCACACAACTGACAGTTGGAACCCATGACCTCTGACTCCAAAGCCCGGGCTCTTTCCACTGAGGAGACTCCTGTGAGAAGACTAGACTGTGAGCCCACTGTTGGGTAGGGACCGTCTCTATGTGTTGCCAACTTGTACCTCCCAAGCGCTTAGTACATTTCTTTGCACACAGTAAGTGCTCAATAAATACGATTGAATGAATGAATGAAGTGACTTGCCCAAGGTCACACAGCAGACATGTGGCGGAGCCGGGATTCGAACCCATGACCTCTGACTCCAAAGCCCGTGCTCTTTCCACTGAGCCACGAAGCGCTTACTATGTGCGAAGCACTGTTCTAAGAGCTGGGGAGGTTACAAGGTGATCAGGTTGCCCCACGGTGGGGGGCTCACAGTCTTCATCCCCATTTTCCAGATGAGGTCACTGAGGCCTAGAGGAGTTAAAGTGACTTGCCCAAAGTCACACAGCTGACAGTTGGCGGAGCTGGGTTTTTAGCCTCTGACCTATATATGTATATATGTGTGTACATATTTAATACTCTATTTTACTTGTACGTATTTATTCTATTTTATTTTGTTAATATGTTTTGATTTGTTGTCTGTCTCCCCCTTCTAGACTGTGAGCCCGCTGTTGGGTAGGGACCGTCTCTAGATGTTGCCAACTTGGGCTTCCCAAGCGCTTAGTGTAGTGCTCTGCACACAGTAAGCGCTCAATAAAATACGATTGAGTGAATGACTACAAAGCCCTGGCTCTTTCCACTGAGCCACGCTGCTTCTCTCCCTACTCGTTCATTCATTCATTCATTCAATCGTATTTATTGAGCGCCTGCAGTGTGCAGAGCACTCCATCCTCACACTCTCCCCCACCCTTGCTCTCGCTCCCCACCCTTGCCCTCTCCCTGTCCCGTCCTCCCTCTCTCCCCAGAGTGTGGAGTGTGGCCAAGGCAGGGTACCCACGTCCTGGACGTCTCCCCCATCCTTGTTCTTTCCCCACCCCATGCTCACATTCTCCCCCGCCCCCAAACCATCGCTCTCTCCCCACTCCATCCTTGCCCCATCTCCTTTCCCTGGCTGTCAGGGAACTTGTACTTCCAACTTGTACTTCCCAAGCGCTTAGTATAGTGCACTGCACACAGTAAGTGCTCAATAAATACAATTGATTGATTGATTGTCAGGTACCACCCCCTGCCCAGCTCGGCCGATCTGAGGCTGAACCTCACTCCCTCTGGGGCCCAGCTTCCCACCCTTTATGGGTCAGGGGAGCCCCGGTTGGGGTGAGAGGGGACGGCTTGAACCCCGAGGCAGGGAATGGCACTGGCCGTTTGTAGGGTATGGAGAGAGAGGGAGGGCTGGACTCTGAGCTGGTGGAGCAGGTGTGAAAGGAACCCTGGAGACCTGGACTTGCCCTCTCCCCCACCCCTTGAATGAGCAAAGGGCAAAGAGGAGGGAGCCTGGCGGATGGGATGACCAGGATGAGAAAAGGGGCTAGTCTCTCCCTCGAGGACGGGGCAAGGAGGAGAAACTTCTGACCCCCTTTTCCCTTGTCCCCAGGCCTGGCTGAATTCCCACGGCCAGGCTCTGGGCCATTTTGTGGACGGGGACTGGTTAACGCCGGAGGGAAGAGAGACTCACAGCTGTAGGGATCCAGGCACAGGTAAGTCAGGGGCAGCCAGGGCGGGGCGACTGGGCGGGCGGAGCGGGCAGGGGAAACCTGGTCTCAGGCATATGTTTGTGTGGTGTTGGGGCGGGGCGGGGTGGGGGGATGACAGACTTGGAGGGACGGGGTGTCGGGGTTGAGGGGAGGGCCAGTTCTCACAGCCAAGGGGCAACCACTGGCCCTCTCTTGTTGGGAGGGGGTTTTGGATCTGCTGCCCCTAAAACCTCTGCCCTTCCTCCTCCTGGGGCCCCAGGGGAGTTCCTGGCCAGCAGCCTGCAGGGTGAGGAGAAGGATGTGGTCGTGGCCGTGGAAGCGGCCCAGCGGGCCTTCAAGACGTGGAGCAGGCTCCCCGGGACCAGGCGGGCTCAGCATCTGACCAGGTGAGTGGCCAACAGCCCCCGGGCTGCGGCCTCCTCTCTCGGAAACCCCTGCCCCAGGCTCCATATCTCCCAGCAGCCTCTGGACTGGGGACTCAATTTCCCCTCAGAAATCCTTTTCCAGTCCCACCTCACCCAGCACAGTAGCACTTCTGCAGTCGCAACCCGCCGCTAAACTTCTGAACGGATTGACTGTCGTGTTATACTGTTTAAGCACTTCCTTCTTGTCTTCTGCCTCTGTTTCCCCCATTCAATTATAAGCTCCTTGAGGGTAGGGAACGTGGCTTCTCCCTCTTTTGGGCTCTCCTAAATATGTAGTACAGTGCTTTGTTGGCTGGAGGTGCTCAATAAATATCAATTGATTGATCAAGCTATGTGCCTTGGTAACCTCCCAGCAACCTGTGGGGCAGCCAGTTCTTCTTAAGGCAGGAGGCCTATCCGTCTCAAGGCCTGAAAGGGTCAAGGAGGACATTAAGTCTCTTCTTCCCCATTCACTCTAAATCTTCGCGCCTGTTCCTGTTAGGAGGCAGGACCTTTCCAACTACATTTCCCAGGGAGTTCTGGACTCCTCTTCCCCCTGCTGCTAGGGGCTTTGACCCCAAGGGCTCATGGGAGTTGTAGTTCTACTTAAAAGAGCCCCAAGGGGAAGTGAAAGCCTGGGTTCTGACCCTCTGCTTCTTCCCCATCCCCGCCCCCCCATCCCCTCCCCCTAGCTTTGTGAAGACGATACAGAAGCATCAGCGGCTTCTGTGGACCCTGGAGTCCCTGGTGTCCGGCCGGGCTGTTCACGAGATCCGGGATGGCGATCTGCCTCTGGCTGCCAGCCTGCTGCAGTATCATGCCAGCTGGGCCCAGATCCAAGAGGAAGAACTGGCAGACTGGGAACCTGTGGGTAAGAAGCCAAGACCCGGGCATCCTGCCTCTCAGGCTCCACTGTGTCCATCCCCCAGGTCCCAACACTCTCCCGTCATCCCCCAGGGGTGGTGGCCGTCCTCCTCCCTGGATCCTTCCCTCTCACTGAGATGATGTGGAGAGTCTGCCCGGCTTTGGCCGTGGGTAAGTTGGAAGTTGGCGCTCTAATGTGGGGTGGGGGAGACTGGAAGCATGTGGGGCAAAGAGGGAACCCTGAGCCCTGCATGTCGACCCTCCCCTCCGTCTCCCCCGGCTCTCCAGGCTGCTCCGTGGTGGTCCTCTCGGCTGGCTCCGCTTGCCTCTCCCCGCTGCTCCTGGCCCAGCTTGGGGGGGAGGCGGGCCTGCCCCCCGGGGTCCTCAACGTGGTCACGGGCCCCTCTTCCCTGGGGCCCCTGCTTGCCGCCCAGCCCGGGGTCGGCAAGGTCTCCTTCGCCGGGGATACTGAGGTAGGGAGGAGAAGGAGGCGGGGAGAGGGAACAGGGAGGGATGGGATGGGAGTTGAAGGGGGAATGGGAGCCTGAGAAAGGCAGGGGTGGCTGAGGGAGGGGCTCATGGGATGAGGGAAGGTCTCCAGCTAAATGAATGTGAGTGAGGCTTCGTGGCTGAGGTGGGCTTTATTCTGAGGGGTGGGGCCGGGCTAAGTGATGGATGTGTCTGTTCCCAGGAGGGGCGGAGTCTGCGGCGGGCCCTGGCCGGGGTAGGGCCGGAGCTGGCCCTGAGCCTGGGAGCTGACACCGTCCTCCTGGTCACCGACTTGGCCGACCTGGATTCTGCCGCGGAGGGGGCCTTGGAGGCCGCCTGGTCCGATGGCAGCGCGGTAAGGGCCTGGGCCGCTCGAGCGGAAAGGCCGGCTGGGGGGAGAGGGGGCTGGTTGTCCGGGGGGAGAGGAGACCATCTCGGTGGGCAATGAGGAGAGGAGAGCATCCAGGAGGGCAGGATGGGGAGGGTAGCCGGAAGCATCCTTGAGCAGTCCCTCCGTCCCTGGGGCGGGCAGGGCGGGGCGCGGCTACTGGTGCAGGAGTCGGTGTGGGAGGAGACGCTGCGGCGGGTGCGGAGCCGGATGGATCGCCTGCGTGTGGGCCGAGGCCTGGACGGGGCCGTGGACATGGGCAGCCTGGGAGACGCGGCGCGGGACAAGGCCGAGGCCTTTGTCCAGCGGGCCCGGAGCCAGGGGGCCCAGGTGAGTTGCGGGCTGGGGCGACCAGTCCCGTGAGCCTCTGGGGGAACCAAGGGGCAGAGACTGGGTTGGACCCTGGATCAGATGGCAGGGATGGGAGCCGGGAACTTAAGCTTAAGACCGTGGGGCCAGAGGGAGGGTTGCAGTCTCCACCGTCGGCTCTCTGGGGCGGGATGAAGTGGGGGTGGGAGGGCTGGGCGGCTTAGATCCCCGTGGGCGTTGGGGGCTGAGAGGCCAGGGACTCAGGTGTGTGCCTCTCTCCTCAGATCTTCCAGGCTGGAGACCTCCCCCAGGAAGGGCCCTTCTACCCCCCAACCCTGATCACTGACCTCCCTGCAGCTTCCCCCTGTGCCCACAGTGAGGTCAGTGATGGCCGAAAAGGGAGGACTTCCTGTGGTGGATGGGGTGGGGGGTCTGCCTGAGGGGATGGGGAGGGGGCTCTGTGGGGCAGAGGAGGTCGGCGGGGTGGGTGGAGGAGGAGGGAGTGGAGGCTGTGGAGTGGGCGTCTTTAGGGCTCTGGAGGTAGTGCTGTAGGACACTCTAGACTGTAATCTTGTTGTGGGCAGGGAATGTGTCTGTTTATTGTATTGCATTACTCTCCCAAGCGCTTAGTACAGTGCTGTGTACACAGTAAGTGCTCAATAAATAAGATTGAATGAATGAAAAGGGGGTTTGGGTGCGTAGGGGCTAGGGTCCCTGAGAATCTGCCTCTCCCCGGCAGATCCCCCGGCCCCTGGTCCTGGCTCTCCCCTTCCGCACGGCCAAAGAAGCTTTGGCCCTGGCCAACGGGACCCCACGCGGGGGCAGCAGCAGTGTCTGGAGTGAGAAGCTGGGCCTGGCCCTGGAGCTGGCCTACGGGTGAGGACCTCCTCGCAATCAATCATTCAATCAGTAGTATTTATTGAGCGCCTACTGTGTGCAGAGCACTGTACTAAGCGCTTGGGAAATACAAGTTGGCAACATATAGAGACAGTCCCTACCCAACAGTGGGCTCACAGTCTAAAATTCCTTCCCACCCCGAGAAGGCTCTGTGATTCTGGCCTCCAGCCTGGCGCTGTACTTTCCTGACCTGCCTCTGCCCCCTGCACTCTCCTCCCATGAGAGGGGTACCCCCCCGCCACCCAGAATGTAACTCAGACCAAAGCCCCCTTCCCCTGGGAAGCCCCCTCCCCAGCTCAGAGGAGGCCCTACCTGAAACGGGCAGACTCAGCCTCTCCTCTGCCAACTCTTGCCATTCTGGGGCCCTGAGGTGGGCGGGCTTCTCCGAGCCAGGGTCGGAGGGATCCGACGAGGGCCCCCGGCCGCTCATCTGGGGGACTGGGAAGGGCCAGAGGAAGAAGAGCCAAGGGAAAGTGGAATTTTAATACATTTCGTTCATGGTCCTGATTGTTCCATTCCCCAACTCCCCTGCTCTCTCCCTGCCCCTGCTTTTCTCTGTTGCCCTGGCCTCCCTCCCTTCCCCCACCCACTCCAGGCTTCGGTTCGGTACCATCTGGGTCAATGCCCATGCCCTCCGTGACCCCGCGGCCCCTTTCGGAGGCTGCAAGGAGAGCGGGCCGGCCTGCCATGGGGGCTCAGATGTGAGTATGGCCCCCGCCCCGCCACCTCTTCTCCCCAACGCCTCCCCATCCCTCCTCTCGTCTCTTCCCTTGCCACGTCCCTTCCTCAACCCTTCACTGGCCCTTGCCTCCCACATTCTCCCCCACTTCTCTTCCTCGATTTTTCACTGGCCCTCCCCTCCCTTGTTCTCCCCATTCCCTAACTTCCGTCCCCCCTTCTAGGGTCTCTATGAGTACCTCCGTCCTTCCGGCCTGACCCCTCGATGCCACGGAGCCATCACAGACCTCAACTATGACACCTTTGGCCTGACTCCTGCTCCCACTGTCCCCGGGGGTCCCCTGGTCACTCCCAGGTGAGAGCTGAGCGATTGGAACGGGGAACTTTGGCTCCTAGAATCTCCAGAGCTTGGGCAACCTGGTCCCGTAAGCCTCTGCGGAGCCCCTCCTCGGTCCCATCTCCTTAATTCATCGCTTAATGGACCTGAAAGGACTCTGACTCCCGTGATCCTCCAGGGCTGGGCGCCTACTGTCCCTTCAGAACCCACCCAGGGATGGGGGAGTTTTCCCTTTTGAGGAGCCTGAGAGTTGGGCCCCGGGGGGCTAATGGAAGATGTAATTCCCATCTCTCAGGCTGCGGTGGGGAGGGGAAAAGGGGCTATGGCATCGTTGATGCTGAGGTCCTGGGAGGCAGAACGCTGAAAGCGGGGAGAGTTCCTGGGTTGCCTGCATTCTGACCCCTCTCTCCATTCTCTCTCTCTCCACCCCGCCTGTCTTCGTTCCTCCGCTTCCCTGACCTGACCTCCAGTCCTGCCATCCCCTACGGCCTGTTCCTTGGCGGTAAATTCCAGCCCCCGGGGGGCCGAAGCTCCCGCCTGGTCCGGGCCCCTGATGGAGCGGTCTACGCCCACGTCCCTGAGGGAGGGGCCAAGGATGTGCGGGTCGCCGTGGAGACCGCCCATAAGGCTGCCCCCGGGTAAGGGGAGTGGGGGGACCGGGGCCAGAGGGGCCGGGGCGAGCAGCATGGCGCAGTTAATAGAGCAAAGTCCCGGGAGTCGGAAGGTCACGTGTCCTCATCCCAGCTCCACCGTTTACCTGCTGTGTGACCTTGGGCAAGCCACTTCACTTCTCTGGGCCTCAGTTACTACCTCATCTCTAAAAGGGGGATTGAGACTATGAGCCCCGTGTGGGACAGGGACCGTATCCAACCCGATCTCGGTTTTGACACCCATCTACATGTTTTGTTGTCTGTCTCTCCCCCTTCTAGACTGAGCCCGTTGTTGGGTAGGAACTGTCTCTATATGTTGCCGACTTGTACTTCCCAAGCGCTTAGTACGGTGCTCTGCACACAGTAAGCGCTCAATAAATACAATTGAATGAATGAATGAATCTCCTTGGATTTACCCCAGCACTTAAAACAGTACCTGGCATGTAGTAAGTGCTTAACAAATACCACAGTTATTATTATTAGGTGACCAGGGGACACTTGGGTCCTTGAGAGTAGATGGGACCGAGAAGACTTCACTTCTCTGAGCCGCAGTTACCGCATCTGTAAAATGGGGATTAAGACTGTGAGCCCCACGTGGGACAACCTGATCACCTTGTATCCCCCCAGTGCTTAGAACAGTGCTTTGGACATAGTAAGCACTTAACAAATGCCATCCACTCCCTTCCCCCGCCCCACTGGGCTTCTCTCCCCACAGTTGGGCAGCCCAGTCGCCTGGGTCCCGGATGGCGGCCCTGTGGGGCCTGGCCTCTGCCTTGGCCCGCCGGAGCGCGGCATTGGCAGAGACCCTGATCCGAGCGGCAGGCAGGAGCCCCGAGGAGGCCAAGACGGAGGTGGAGCTGAGTGTGAAGCAGCTGCGGGTGTGGGGGGCTCGCGCCCAGGCCCAGACCCTGGGGGGCCACGTGCAGGTGAGTGGGGCCCAGCGGCCCCCGGAACCGCATTCCCCATGAACCTCTGGGCCTTCTTTCTTCCCGCTGCCGTAATAATAATAATAATAATAATAATAATGGCGTTTATTAAGCGCTTACTATGTGCAAAGCACTGTTCTAAGCGCTGGGGAGGTTAGTTGCAGGCCCCAAGGTGGGTTTGGGCTCCCGGGAGGCGAGGAGGTCCAGGCCCGAGCCCTGTTTCTCCCCACAGGCGGCGAGTCTGAGGGGTTCCGTGCTGCGGCTGCGGGAGCCGCTGGGCGTCCTGGGGGTCGTGTGTCCCGAGGAGCAGCCCCTACTCAGCTTCGTCTCGCTTCTGGCCCCCGCCCTGGCCCACGGCAACGCCCTGGTCATGGTGCCGGCTGGGGGCTGCCCGTTGCCTGCGTTGGAGCTGTGCCAGGTAGATGGGGACCCAGACTGACCGAGCCCACTCCTGGACTCTCCCCCCTGCCCCGTCACTGGCCTTCCGTGGCCTCCCCACCTCCCTATTAATAATAATAATAATAATAATAATAATGATAGCATTTATTAAGCACTTACTATGTGCAAAGCACTGTTCTAAGCGCTGGGGAGGTTACAAGGTGATCAGGTTGTCCCACAGGGGGCTCACAGTCTTCATCTAGACTTCATCTAGTCTTCCTTTCTAGACTATGAGCCCACTGTTGGGTAGGGACCGTCTCTATATGTTGCCAACTTGTACTTCCCAAGCGCTTAATGCAGTGCTCTGCACACAGTAAGCACTCAATAAATATGATTGATTGATTGATTCATCCCCATTTTCCAGATGAGGTAACTGAGGCAAAGAGAAGTGAAGTGACTTGCCCAAAGTCACACAGCTGGCAACTGGAGGAGCCGGGATTTGAACCCATGACCTCTGACTTCAAAGCCCGGGCTCCTTCTGCTGAGCCACGCTGCTTCTCTCTACCAGTCTCTACTTGCCTCCCCTCTCAAACCCCCAGTTCTTCTCTTTCATTCATTCATTCAGTCGTATTTATTGAGTGCTTACTGTGTGCAAAGCACTGTACTAAGCACTTTGGGAGAGTACAGTATAAAAGCCAAGTCATGGGTTCTAATCCCGGCCCTGCCACTCATCCAGAAATTGGGGCTTGAGGGACTGTATCCAACCTGATTTGCTGGTATCCACCCCGGCACGTAGTACAGTGCCTGGAGTGTAGTAAGCACTTAACAAATACCACAGTTATTATCGATAAAGGGACACATTCCCTGCCCACAGTGAGCTCACCTGCTGCACCTCTGCCCCCAGCTCCAACTCTCCTCAAGGACCAAGGGGTCAATGCCCCCATCCCTCCTCCCCGCCCCCCAACTTTGGCAGCCATCTGCCCCTCTGCTTCTCTCCTCCCCCACAGGATGTGGCCACAACCCTCCCCGCCGGCGTGGTGAACGTGATCACTGGGGACCGGGCCCACCTGACCCGCTGCCTGGCCCTGCACCAAGACGTCCCCGCCCTGTGGCACTTCGGGTCCGCCGAGGTACAGTCTCCCCCGGCCTCTCCAGCTCCTTGCCCCTCGCTGCCCCGCTGGCTAGGGTGTGGTTGGCCCTGGCAGATGAGGACAAAATCTCCCCTCAACCAGATTGGTACTGGGGGGCTCCCCCTGACCCCCTCCCTTGAGTCAATCAGTCGTATTTCTCTCTTTCTCTCGTGATCATTCATTCAATCATATTTATTGAGCGCTTACTGTGTGCAGAGCACTGTACTAAGCACTTGGGAAGTACAAGTTGGCAACATATAAAGACGGTCCCCACCCAACAGCGGGCTCACAGTCTAGAAGGGGGAGACAGACAACAAAACCAAACCAAACCACCAGAAATGCTCTTGTTCCCACTCTAAGGTTTGGAGAAAAGGAATGGGAAACACTCCCAAAAGTGATCACATTTACTGGGTGCTTACGGTATGCAGAGCTTGGAAGAGTACAGTATAACGGACACATTCCCTACCCACAACGAGCTTACAGTCTAGAAGGGACACACACACACACACACAATCGATCGTATTTATTTAGTGCTTACTGTGTGCAGAGCACTGTACTAAGCGCTTGGAAGAGTACAATACAACAATAAACAGACATTCCCTGCCCACAGCAAGCTTACAGTCTAGAGGTGGGGAGACAGACATTAATGTAAATAAATAAATGATAGATATGGGCAATAAGTGCTGTGGGGCTCGGAGGGGGAATGAATAGAGGGAGCAGGTCAGCGTGACACAGAAGGGTGAGGGAGAAGACGAAAGGAGGGCTTAGTCAGGGAAGGCCTTTCTTCCTTCCTCCTGACTGCCCCTTTCATCCCTCCCCCGTCCCCAGTGTTCCCAGTTTGTGGAATGGGCTTCGGCCGGCAACCTGAAAGCTACATGGGTGAGCGGAGGCCAGGTCCGGGCCTGGGACCAACTTCCCCCTGGGGCCATCGAAGAGCTGGGCCGCCGGGCCGCCCGAACCAAGAGCGTGTGGCTGCCCGCGGGGGACAGCTGAGATCCCTGGGCCAGCCAGACCGCCCGCCCACCCACCTGTCGACGGGACAGACCTGAGGCCGGACCCCACCCCCACCCCCTCTCCGCCCCAGTAGTTGACCAGAATCGG
The DNA here is from genome assembly GCF_015852505.1 of Tachyglossus aculeatus. NCBI lineage: Eukaryota > Metazoa > Chordata > Mammalia > Monotremata > Tachyglossidae > Tachyglossus > Tachyglossus aculeatus. The sequence goes on along the minus strand of NC_052075.1, from coordinate 51,050,620 downwards.
CACTGATTCTCACTGCCCGCTAACCTCCACCACCACCCCGGCCCCTCCGCTCCCCCAATAAATGGCCCCAGGATGTGAAAATCATTCAGCTTCTGAATGGGGGGAGGCTAATGAGGTCCAGAGAGGAGGGAAGGGGAGAGGATGGGGCTGAATGGGGAGGGGGAAGAAAAGGAGTCCAAGTAGGAATAGGTTTGAGAGGAGTAGGGCAGGGGATAGGGGGCCTGGTGAGGGGAGTAGAGGGGATGGATCCGGGCATCCGTGGGGGCATTCCCAGGTTGGCGGGGTCAGCGGAACCGTCACGAAACCAAGTCCTGGTGGGCCGGTGCCCACCTCTCAGGTGGATTTGAGTGCCACTCTCCAAGTCCCCCGGGCCCAGGGAGAGAACGCTGCAGAACTGCACTCATCCTGTGGGGCAGCAGGGCCAGGCCGTTGACCAATCAGTACATCCTCTGCAGTACTTACTGAGCATCCACTACGTGCCGGACACTGAGCTAAGCGTTCAACGGAGAACCAGGGAGGTGAAGGATACCCCCCTGCCCTTGAGGACCTTATAGTCTCCAAGGAGAGAGACGGACACCAGATCATTTACGAATAATAATTGCGGTATTTGTTAAGCACTTACTATATGCCAAGCGCTCTACTAAGCCCTGGGGTGGATACAAGCCAATCGGGTTGGACACTGTCCCTGTCCCGCATGAGGCACACAAGTCTTAATCCCCATTTTAAAGATGAGGAAGCTGAGGCCCAGAGAAGTGAAGTGACTTGCCCAAGGTCACACTGCAGACAAGTGGCAGAGCTGAGATTAGAACTCAGGTCTTTCTGACTCCTAGGCCCGTGTTCTATGTACTAAACATCACTGTGTTTACAGCTCGGATGGATGGGCTGATGAACAAATTAAGTGCTCAAACAGTAGAGAACGTGAACTAAGAAGGGTGGGGAGTTGGGAGGGGACCTAAAGGGAAGCAGCGTGGCTCAGTGGCTACAGCACGGGCCGGGGCGTCAGGAGGACCTGGGTTCTAATCCTGGCTCCGCCACATGTCTGCCGTGTGATCTTGGGTAAGTCACTTTGCTTCTCTGGGCCTCAGTGACCTCATCTGTAAAATGGGAATTAAGAGCGTGAGCCCCATGTGAGACAGGGACTGTGTCCAACCTGGTTAACCTGTATTAACCCCAGTGCTTGGCATATAGTAAGCGCTTAGGTACCATACTTATTATTACTAAAGATCCAAGTGGGAATTGGGGGAGATAAGACCTGTAGCCTGGAAGCTCCTTGTGGGCAGGGAACGTTTCTACCCGTGCTGTTATATTGTGCTCTTCCAAGTGCTTTATACAGGGCTTTGCACACAGTAAGTGCTCAATAAATGCCACTGTGATTGACATGACCTAGGGAGAAGAGATGGATTGGGGAAAGCCACCTGGAGGAGGTGGGCTGTTGGGGGGCATTTAAGGTGGGAGTTGTCCACACTCCTGTCCCGCCCCTCTCTGGGTGTCCTTGATTTTCTTGGCTCGAGCCACGGAGGCCCAACCCCAGAATAATAATTGTGGTATTATTACTGAGCTCTGGGGTTATTAGTACCAGATGTTGTCAAGTCGTTCCCGATTCATAGCAACTCAGTGGATATATATTCTCCAGAATGCCCTATCTTCTTCCATAATCCTTAAACTTGAATTCTGTTATCGTTGCTATGATTTCTATCCATCTAGCTCTGGTCTGCCTCGTCCACGTTTTCCCTGGACTTTTCCTAGCATTCGTGTCTTCTCCAGAGAATTAGTCCTCCTGATGATGTATCCAAAATATGCTAATCTAACTCGAGTCATTTGGCCTTCCAAAGACCACCTTGGCTTAATTTGCTCCAAAATCCATTTATTTGTCTTTCGGGCAGTCCATGGTATTCACAAAGGCCTTCTCCAACACCACATTTCAAAAGAGTCGATGCTCTTTCTGTCCCGTTTTTTCACTGTCCGGCTTTCGGATCCATACAATGTCACTGGAAACACATAGAATTTACAGTTTGTATTTTTGTGGCGATTGTTACATCAGCGCATTTCATGATTTTTTCCAGGTAAAATCCTGCAAATCTTCCTAACATTAATCTTTGGCATATCTCTTGACTACTAGTTCCTTTTATTACTGAGTATCAATCCCAGGAGAGAAAAATTGTCAACTATTTCTATCTTCTCTTCACCCGCTATAAATGTGTTAAAACTTCCAAGTGTCATGGTCTTTGTATTCTTGACATTCAAATGCAGGCCCATCTCTTTGCTCTGTTCCTTAGCTTCTAATTATAAGCCCTTCAAATCGTCACTCTCTGCTAGTAGGGTAGTGATCATCAGCATAACAAAGGTTGTTGATATTTCTTCCTCCAGTCTCTCTACTCCCCGTTTGTCTTCATCCAATCCGGCTTCTCTCATTATGTATTAAGCATAAAGGATGACCCGATAAGGCGATGAGTTGCATCCTTGTCTTACTGTACTGTACCCGTACTGATGGGAAACCAATCAGCTTCTCCACGTTCCGTTCTTATTGTAGTTTCCTGCCCGGCATACGGCTTCCGTATTAATTCTATTAAATGGTCCGGCCTGCCCATTTTCCTTAACATGCTCCAGAGTTTCTGAAGTATCCATGCAGTCAAAGGTCTTACTATAATCAATAAATGACTTCCTTTTGATGTTCTCTTGCCCTTTCGATTGCTCAACAGACATCAGCAATAAGACCCCCTGTCCCTCGTCCTTTCTGGAATCCTGCTTGGAAATCGGGCAGTTCACATCCCATGTAGGTCTCCGTTCCATGCTGTATAACTTTCAGCGATACCTCGCTGGCATCTGAGAGCAAGGAACTACTACTACAGTAATTGTCGCATTTAGTTCTCTCTCCTTTCTTTGGTTTTGGAACATAACCTGATCTCTCCCGATCAGCTGGCCATTGAGTGGTTAGCCAACTTTGTTGACATAATTGGACTTCAACCGATTTTTCTCCAGCTGCCTGAAACATCTCAATAGGAACCCTATCCAAGCTGGGTGCCTTATTTCTGGCAAGACAGAGCAAAGCTGATCTAACTTCGCTTTCCGTGATGAGTGCCTCTAATTCACAAGGAACTTCTTCAAATACTCCTTGTATATTGCTATCCTTCTGGTGTAGTTCCTGTATGGATTCCTTCCATCTCTGATTCCACTGACATTGCTTATCGTCAGTCCATTTTTAGCAAAGTCAATCGAGGACAAAATGTCCCCTTGATTTCCTCAGTCTTCTGAAATAGTGATCTTGTCCGTCCACATTTGTTACTGACTTCCCATTTCTTTACATATGCTGTTATAATATTCCTCTTTCTCCTTCCTGGCAGAGCATTGGAATCCTTGGTTCAGTTCTTTAACCAAGTTCTTTTGTCCTCCGATTTTTGCTTCCTTCCTTTTCCTGGCTACTTCCAGAGTCATATTCAACATCCATTTTGACTTCTGCTTCCTGACTCTTTGCTGTACTGTGTCGCTTTCTTCCTCGATGACATTTTCAATCTCCATCCACAGTTTCTCTGGTTCCTTGTCTGTGAGATTAAGTGCCTCAAATCCATTTTTTACATGATCCTTAAATGCAGGGGGAATATTAGTCTGATCATATTTGGGCAGCTGTAAGGCATGATTGGTCTTGCTAAGTTTTAGCCTGAAGTTACACACGAACAGCTCATGATCTGTTCCACAATCCGCTCCAGGCCAAGTTTTTGCTGCCAAAAGAGAACTCCTCCATCTCTTTCTCCAGGTAAAATAGTCTATTTCATTTCCATATAGTCCATCTGGTGAAGTTCGTGTGTACGGTGGTTGTTTAGGTTGGTTAAAGAAGGTGTTGGCAATAAAAAAGTCATTCGATTCATAGAAATCAATGTCAGGGTCTGGCTTGCTTCTTATTTCCAAGACCGTATTTCCCGACAACCTTTATTTCCATTCCATTACCAACGTTCGCATTACAGGCCCCAGTGATAATCGACACATCTTGCTTGAGGCTTTTATCAATCTCTCTCCACTTCATAATAAAATCTATTTCTTCTTGCTCTGCATCTGCTGTTGAGGCGTACACCTGAAGTATCATCATATTGAATGGTTTTCGCCATACAAGATGATCCAGTTCATTCAATTGTATTTATTGAGTGCTTACTGTGAGCAAAGCACTGTACTAAGTAGGACACAGTCCCTGTCCAAAGGGGTTCGCAGCCTTAATCCCCATTTTACAGAAGAGATAACTGAGGCAAAGAGAAGGGAAGTGACTTGTTCAAGGTCATACGGCAGACAGGTGGCAGAGTCAGCATTAGAACCCAGGTCCTTCTGACTCCCAGGCCTGAGCTCTAGCCACTAGGCAACCCTGCTTCTTTATAGCAGCCCTTTCCCTCAAGGCCTAAGAAGCAGCAGAGCCTAGTGGAAAGAGCACAGGCCTGTAAGTTCCCTCCGGACTAGGCTCTTTGTGAGCAGGAGGGGCCCAAGGACTCAGTACAGTGCTCTGCATCCAGGAAGCGCTCAATAAATACTATTGATTGGGTTGGGAGGCTTGGGTTCAAAACCCAGCTCTGCCACTTACCTGCTGTGTGAGCTTGGGCAAATAAATCAATCATGTAAACTGTGTGCAGAGCATTCATTCATTCAATCGTATTTATTGAGCACTTACTGTGCGCAGAGCACTGTACTAAGCGCTTGGGAAGTACAAGTTGGCAACATATAGAGACGGTCCCTACCCAACATTGTACCAAGTGCTTGAGACAGTACAATATAACAGTATAACAGAGTTGATAGACACATCCCCTGTCCACATTGAGCTGATAGTCTAGAGGGCAAATCATTTAACTTCTCTAGGCCTGTGTCCTCACCTGTAAAAAGGGGATTCAAAACGCTTTCCCCCTCCCCCTTACTGTGTGCAAAGCACTATACTAAACGCTTGGGAGAGTACAATATAACAGAATTGGTAGTCACATTCCCTGCCTATAACGAGCCCTCAGGCTAGTGGAGGGGGAGGATTGTGAGATCCTTCTGTTGGGTAGGGACTGTATCTATAAATTGCCGACTTGTACTTCCCAAGTGCTTAGTCCAGTGCTCTGCACACAGTAAGTGCTCAATAAATACGATTGAATGAATGAATGAATGAATGTCGAGGGGCTCTGGGGTCCCCCACCTCCCTGGATTGAGTTTGGGTGGCCCCGGTTTGGGGGTACTGTCGAGGGGCTCCGGGGTCCCCCCACCTCCTTGGATTGAGTTTGGGTGGTCCCGGTTTGGGGGTACTGTTGAGGGGCTCCAGGGTCATTCATTCATTCAGTCATATTTATTGAGTGCTTACTGTGTGCAGAGCACTGGACTAAGTGCTTGGGAAGTCCAAGTCGGCAACACAGAGAGCCGGTCCCTACCCACCAGCGGGCTCCCAGTCTAGAAGAGGGAGACGGCCAACAAGACAAAACACATTAACAAAATAAAACAAGGAGGTCCCCCCCACCTCCTTGGATTGAGTTTGGGTGGCACTGGACTAAGCGCTTGGGAAGTCCAAGTCGGCAACACAGAGAGATGGTCCCTACCCACCAGGGGGCTCCCAGTCTAGAAGGGGGAGACAGCCAACAAGACAAAACACATTAACAAAATAAAACAAGGAGGTCCCCCCCACCTCCTTGGATTGAGTTTGGGTGGCACTGAACTAAGCGCTTGGGAAGTCCAAGTCGGCAACACAGAGAGACGGTCCCTACCCACCAGCGGGCTCCCAGTCTAGAAGGGGGAGACGGCCAACAAGACAAAACACATTAACAAAATAAAATAAGGAGGTCCCCCCTTGATTTTTAGGCTGTGAGCCCACTGTTGGGTAGGGACTGTCTCTATATGTTGCCAACTTGTACTTCCCAAGCGCTTAGTTCAGTGCTCTGCACACAGTAAGCGCTCAATAAATGCGATTGATTGATTGATTGATTGATTGAGTTTGGGAGGCCCCGGTTTGGGGGTGCGCCTCCTTGGATTGGGTGCTGCCTATTGGCCCCTCTCGCCCCCCCAAAACACACACAGACACACACACAGACACACACACACAGACACACTCTCTCTCTCTCTCTCTCTCTCTCTCTCTCTCTCTCTCTCTCTCTCTCTCTCTCTCTCTCTCTCTCTGTCACTCACACACACACACACAGAGGAGTTTTTGCTTTCGATATCTTGACCTCCCGGCTGGTCTGGGCGGGACTGGGCTGGACTGGGCGGGCCCAGGGCCGCCGAGCAGAGTCCAGGTGAGAACCGAACCCATGCTGGCCGAGGAGCTGGCCGAGGCGGCGGCCGGGCCCCGTGCAGGGCACTGCCCCGGGGGGGCCGCTCAGCGGCTCGGACGCCTGGGTCCCCGAGGGGGGCAGGGCCCGGGGGCAGGCGCCCGGGTTCCTGGAAGGCGGGCAGGGGACCTGTTCGCAGTAAGTGCAGGCACAGGAAGCCAGGCACACGGCGACGGGGGGGGAGCAGGGCGGAAACCGAGCCACATGAAGGGGCCGGGGGCCGGGGAGGGGGCTGGGGGGCGGCCGGCCCGGACACCTGGGTCCCCAGCTCGGGGCTGACTCCTCCGCCCTAGGGCCCGGCCTCCGGCATGTGGGGCCCGTCGGCAAGATGACGGCTCGGCCGCCCCCGGCACTCCCCCACGTGAGTACCGGGCCGGGGGGCGCCGGGGCACCCGACGGAGAGCTCACTGGGGAGTGGGGTGGGGGCCTACCCACTGGGGGGGGTCGGTGGAGCGGGAGAGGGGGCACCCCGGGGGAGGAGGACGGGATGGGGGGTCACCCGGGGGGAGGGGGAGGTGTGGGGAGTCACACCGAGGGAGATGGGGGGCAGTGAGATGAGGGGCCAACCTCGAGGGTGATGGGGGTCAGTAGAGCGTGGGGGTCAGCGGGGAGGGGGGGTCATCCCAAGCAGAGGCAGGACGTGGGGAGCCATCAGAGGGAGAGGGAGGGGATGGAATCCGTGGGGTGAGGGGGATGGAGGGAATGGGGGGCAAGGGTCATGGGGACATTGCAGGGAGAAGAAGGGGATGGGAGGATTAGCCGGGAGGGGGCAAGGAAGGGGATGGGGGGCACTGGCGGGGGGGCGGGGAGGGAGGAGATGGAGGGGAGGCCAGGGGCAGGCAGATGGAGGTGGCCAGAGAGGGAGGGGCAGGTTGGGGCCCGCCTTGGGGAGGGGGCGGGGGGCCCAGGCCCCGGCCCAGGCTTGGCTGCTGGTCCACCTTCAGCTGTTGCTGCTGCTCCTGCTGCTGAGCGGGCCGCCTCCTGCCCCCGCCTGCGCCTTCCGCTACAGCCCCGTCAGCTCCATGTTCCCACTGCACATCCACAACCTGGTGAGCCCCCCACCCCGGTTCCCAGAACCCCATCCGGCCCCGGATTCCGTCGCCCACTGCCCTTCCCTTCCTCCCCGCTAATGGACTTCTCTCTGCCCGGCCTCCCCACCCCCGGACCCCCCGCCACAGGCCCAATACCTGCTCCAGGACTACCCCATCAGCGTGGTCACCAACCTCCAGACTGTGAGTATGGCGCTGCTCCCCCGGACCCTCCCCTTGCCCCCCACCGCGCCCCCAGAGCAGAGCCCCTAGAGCCCTGCACCTCCCAATCCCCCCCAGGTCCCAGGGCCCAGGACACAACAGGGACCCTCTCCCAGCCGGGGCGGTTCCTCCGTGTTCCCCGGCCTCACGTTGGGGGTGCAGAAGGGCTTGGAGGGAGCGAGAAAGGCCTCCCTCCCCCAGCCCCTCAAGGACCCAGGTCTCCCTCACCGCTGTCCCCCAGCTCTTCACCACATCCCTTCCTCTCCAGGTCCCCCAGCCCTCCCCGTGCCCCCCTGGGTCTTCCTTGCACTTTGCCCCCTCCCTCCCAGGCTTCCTGATGCTCCCAACACACCCCATCGTCCCCACGTCCTCTCCCAGTTCCCTCCAGTCTCCCCCACTGTGGCCCCTCGCTCGCCCTCCCCACCCCCACACCCGGCCCCAGCCCTGGCTGTACCCCAGGATGAGCTGTGCTGGGAGCTGTGGCACCTGTCGGTGGCAAAGGAACGGCTAAAGCACTTAGAGCGGATGTCCGGGCCTCGGCTGCGGGACCTGGTCCACAAGGTCCAGGCTGAAGTCGACTTCGTCAGCGACTGTGGCTTCCAGGTGGGACCGGCCCCCCTCACCCCCATGGCAGGTGGCTTCTGTGGGCAGGGACGGGAGTCCCCATCCAGCAACCGCTCCTCCCCCGCCGGGGGGGACTGGAGACCCTGGGGGACCCCCGGGAAGTCTGAAGCAGGGGCCTCCTCTCCCGCTCAGCGCCCCCAGAAGTGCGCCAGATTCCAGCAGATCAACATCTCACAGTTCCTGGGGGACGTGTCCCAGCACCTGACCTCCCTGCGCCCCAAGATAACCAGCCTCAACTTCTCCAGCTGCCTGGAGCTCCGCTGCGTCCCTGGTAACAGCCGTCTCCATCCCCGATCCCCAGCTCTGCCACCGTCTTGCCTTGCCCGATTCTCCTTCCCCTTTCCCCACCCCCCGCATTCAACTTCCCTCCGTCTTCATGTTTTTCGCCAGTCCCACTGCCTGTCCTTCCCTGACCCATGTCTTCGCCCCTCTCTCCCAGTTCCTCTTGTTCACTCCTTCCCCACCCTGGGCCCCGCTTTCCCAGGTCCCCCTTGTCTGCTCCTTTCCCACCTGGGCCCCTGTCTCCCAGCTCCCCTGCCCAACTCATCCCACCTGCCCCCCTCCTGTGCCCTCCACCACAGGGGCAGGGGGTGGGCGTGGGGGCTCTCCCTGCTAGCGACTCCTCCAACTCACCCTGGTGCTCGCAGACTGGCAGAGGATAGCTGCAGGAAATGAGTCCCTTGCCCTACCCATTTCCCAGCTACTGTCGCTGGGGATGGGGCTTTGGGGGTGGGGGGAGTGAGACTCTCCCCAAAGCTGTATATGTTCCCTTTCCCCCTCCTCACCCTGAGCAAACCCCCGTCTCTGGGCCTGGGCTCCCCTTCCCAGCTCCATTGGGTCCTCCAAGGCGGAGGAGGGAGTAGGGACTGGGAAGACGGGACTTCAGGACCCTGGGGGTGGAGGGCACGCTCAGGAGAGAGTGGGAGGGGAGAAAAGAGAAGTCTCAGCCCACATTTGTGAAGGCGGTTGTCCCCCTGGAGGCAACCCTCTCCCCCCCAACTTCCACTGTTCCCCACCCCCCCAGCCCTGCCCCCCTCTCCCACTGTGTCCCACTCCCCTCAGCCACCCTATCCCTCCCCCTTGACCTCCTCTCTCTCCCGCTCATTTTCCCCCTCCACCCAGATTCCTCCACCTCAGCTCCTTCCGCTGGCACCCCGGGCCCCCTGGGCAGCCAGGCTCCCCTATCCCAGGGCCTCCTCCTGACCCCGCTGTGGCTCTTCCTGCCCGGGCTGGCCATGGGGGCATTGTGGGGACTGTGGAAGCTGTGGAGGATACGGAACTGGGGAGGACAGAGCCAGGTGAGCTGGGGGCGGGACGGGGCCGGGTGGATAGGAGCGGGGGTGCCCCCCCACCCCACCGTGGACGGGGAGTTGGGGTTCCCGAGGTGGGCAGGGGGTCCTCCGTCATCATGGGCCGCTCCTTCCGATAACCCAGAGGAGCGGGCAGTTTCCCATTTCGGTGCGGGGGCTCTCTCTCTCCACAGCCGTGCCAGAGGGCGTCTCAGATCCCCACAGATTCTCCCCTCCCGAGGAGACCGTGCTCATGACCCCCTGCCCACCCTGAGCGGGACTGAGAGTGGAAGCAGAGAGACAAGGTACATGGGCGCAGGCTGGCAGCCGCCCCCCGTCTCCCCGCTACCCGGGTCTCTCCGCCCCATGGCCCCCAGACCCCAGCTCCGGCCAACGCCCCCCAATCTTTGTCTCTTCCCTCCAGGACTTCACTGCCACTTGTCTCCCGAGGAAATCAGAAGGGGGATCCAGCTGGGTGCGGGGCAGGCCGGAGCAGGCCAAGCTTCACCTCCCCCTCCTGCCCCTGCCCACCCGCCCCCTCGCGCATCAAGCCGAACGTTATTGACATGGAAAGATTTTGCTGTGAGAGGCTAAACCACATCTCATCCCGCCTTCAAGCTGCAAAAAGCCACCTCCTCCTCCAGGCAGCCTTCTCGGACTGTGGACTCCTTTCATCCACTTCAGCCGCCCTAGCAACTGTGTATTATCTCTGTAAATCTTGTGTATATATTTCCGTTCTTAGTTTTATGCTCCTGGCACGTGCACTTTTGGTGTAATTGAAAATGGATGTGGTTCCTGCCTCCCTAAAGAGACTGTAAACTCCTCCAGGGTGGGGGGACTATTATCTTATTCCTCATTTGTAATTCCTGTCAGCCCTCAGGGCCCAGGGTGCCCCCCTTCCTCAGCTGATCCTCAATAAACACCGGTAATGATATTGAAGGCAAGGCACCCCCAGGGTGTCTGAGAGTTATGGGGACTGGGGGCACTTGGGTAGTGCTGGAGACATTCATTGAGTATTTATTGAGCTCTTACTGTGTGCAGAGCACTGTACTAATGACATCTGCAGCGTGGCTCGGTGGAAAGAGCCCGGACTTTGGAGTCAGAGATCATGGGTTCAAATCCCTGCTCTGCCACTTGTCAGCTGTGTGACTTTGGGCAAGTCACTTAACTTATCTGGGCCTCAGTTACCTCATCTGTAAAATGGGGATTAAGACTGTGAGCCCCCCGTGGGACAACCTGATCACCTTGTAACCTCCCCAGCGCTTGGAACAGTGCTTTTCACATAGTAAGCGCTTAATAAAATGCCATTATTATTATTATTTGCAGCGTGGCTCAGTGGAAAGAGCCCGGACTTTGGAGTCAGAGGTCACAGGTTCAAATCCTGGCTCTGCCACTTGTCAGCTGTGCGACTTTGGGCAAGTCACTTAACTTCTCTGGGCCTCAGTTACCTCATCTGTAAAATGGGGATTAAGACTGTGAGCCCCACGTGGGACAACCGGATCACCTTGTAACCTCCCCAGGGCTTAGAACAGTGCTTTGCACATTGTAAGTGCTTAATAAATGCCATTATTATTATTATTATCTGAGTGCAGGGAGGGAGGGAGGGGAGCGGGTACCTGCTTTGTGACCTTGGGAAGTCACTTAACTTCTTTGTAAAATGGAGATTAAATGACCTTCCTTTTAGATCGTGAGGCCCATGTGTCCAATCTACCTACATTGCACTTATCTCAGGGCTTATAGACTACTTTTTTTTTTTTACAGCATTTGTTAAGCGCTACGTGTCAGACGCTGTACTAAGCCTGGGGTAGATGCAAGCTAATCAAGTTGGACCCAGTTCCCATCCCACAGGAGGCTCACAATCTTAATCCCCGTTTTGCAGATGAGGGGACAGAGGCCCAGACAAGTTAAATACGATTGATTGATTGATTGATTGTCCCTACCCAATAACGGCTCACAGTCTAGAAGGGGGAGACAGACAACAAAACAAAACATGTGGACAGGTGTCAAGTCATCAGAACAACTAGAATTAAAGCTAAATGCACATCATTAAGCAGCATGGGGAAGCAACATGGCTCAGTGAAAAGAGCCCAGGCTTTGGAGTCAGAGGTCAGGGGTTCAAATCCCGGCTCCACTGGTTGTCAGCTGTGTGACTTTGGGCATTCATTCATTCATTCAATCATATTTATTGAGCGCTTACTGTGTGCAGAGCACTGTACTAAGCGCTTGGGAAGTACAAGTTGGCAACATATAGAGACGGTCCCTACCCAACAGTGGGCTCACAGTCTAGAAGGGGGAGACAGAGAACAAAACAAAACATATAAAATAGAGTAATAAATACGTACAAAGATAAATACATATATACAGGTGCTGTGGGGAGGGGAAGGAGGTAAGGCAGGGGGGATGGGGAGCGGGAGGAGGGGGAGAGGAAGGAGGGGGCTCAGTCTGGGCAAGTCACTTAACTTCTCTGGGCCTCAGTTACCTCATCTGTAAAATGGGGATTAAGACTGTGAGCCCCCCGTGGGACAACCTGATCACCTTGTAACCTCCCCAGTGCTTAGAACAGGGCTTTGCACATAGTAAGCGCTTAATAAATGCCATTATTATTATTATTATCATTAACAAAGTAAATAGAATAGTAAATATGTGCAAGTAAAATCAATAGTGTAATAAATCAGTACTTAGTACTAAGTAAGTGCCCAATAAATATGACTGAATGAATGTTCTAAGCGTTTGGGTGAAAAAACCCATGTCCTTCCAACTCGGAGGCCTTCCCAGACTGAGCCCCCTCCTTCCTCTCCCCTCCTCCCCCTCTCCATCGCCCGCTTTACCTCCTTTCCTTCCCCACAGCACCTGTATATATGTATATATGTTTGTACGTCTTTATTACTCTATTTTACTTGTACATATTTATTCTATTTATTTTATTTTGTTAATATGTTTTGTTTTGTTCTCTGTCTCCCCCTTCTAGACTGTGAGCCCACTGCTGGGTAGGGACCGTCTCTATATGTTCATCGTCATCATCAATCGTATTTATTGAGCGCTTACTGTGTGCAGAGCACTGTACTAAGCGCTTGGGAAGTACAAGTTGGCAACATAGAGACAGTCCCTACCCAACAGTGGGCTCGCAGTCTAAAAGGGGGGAGACAGAGAACAAAACCAAACATACTAACAAAATAAAATAAATAGAATAGATATGTACAAGTAAAATAGAGTAACAAATATGTACAAACATATATACATATAAACAGGTGCTGTGGGGAAGGGAAGGAGGGAAGATGGGGGGGATGGAGAGGGGGACGAGGGGGAGAGGAAGGAAGGGGCTCAGTCTGGGAAGGCCTCCTGGAGGAATATATACATACATACATATATACAGGTATATACATATATATCTGTATATATGTTTGTACATATTTATTACTCTATTTTACCTGTACATATCTATTCTATTTATTTTATTTTGTTAGTATGTTTGGTTTTGTTCTCCGTCTCCCCCTTTTAGACTGTGAGCCCACTGTTGGGTAGGGACTGTCTCTATATGTTGCCAATTTGTACTTCCCAAGCGCTTAGTACAGTGCTCTGCACTCAGTAAGCGCTCAATAAATACGATTGAATGAATGGGGAGGGAATGGAGAGGGGGAGAGGAAGGAAGGCCCGGGAAGTTTCCACCCCCTTCTCTCCCAGGGCCGCTTCCACCTCAGGCCCGCCGTACGGCGTCCTGTTGTACGGCATCTGCCCCAGAGAAAGATGGCGTCCCCCACAACCCACGTGCTCTCCCCTTAGCCTCCCCATTGGCTCCTCTCTTCCGCGTGACCCGGCCCCGCCCTCTCTTGAGGGACGGCGGCCGCAATCTGACCAATAGCGAGCGGAGCCTCCGGGTCCCCCGTGACGTCACTTCCGGCGGCCCCTGCGCCGGCGATAAGGAGACCCCTGAGGAGGCACGCTCCTTCTTTTCCGGGCGGCGGACGAAGATGGCGGAAGGCCAGGTGGGGAGCTCCGCGACGGGCGACGGGGGGGACCCGGGACTCCTCGTTCCCTGCGGAGTAGAGCTTTAATTCTGTTTTTTCTGACCATTTTGACACCGTCTGCAGGGTTCGTTTTGTTGCCTGCCTCCCCCTTCTAGACTGTGAGCCCGTTGTCGGGTAAGGATCGGCTCTCTATGTGGCCGACTTGGACTACATCATCATCATCATCAATCGTATTTATTGAGCGCTTACTGTGTGCAGAGCACCGGACTAAGCGCTTGGGAAGTACAAGTTGGCAACGTATAGAGACAGTCCCTACCCAACAGCGGGCTCGCAGTCTAAAAGGGGGAGGCGGAGAACAAAACCAAACCTACGAACAAAATAAAATCACCATCATCATCATCAATCGTATTTATTGAGCGCTTACTATGTGCAGAGCACTGCACTAAGCGCTTGGGAAGTACAAATTGGCAACATAGAGAGACAGTCCCTACCCAACAGTGGGCTCACAGTCTAAAAGGGGGAGACGGAGAACAAAACCAAACATACGAACAAAATAAAATAAATAGAATAGATATGTACAAATAAAATAAATAGAGTAAAAAACACGTACAAACATATATACATATATACAGGTGCTGTGGGGAAGGGAAGGAGGTAAGATGGGGGGGATGGAGAGGGGGATGAGGGGGAGAGGAAGGAAGGGGCTCAGTCTGGGAAGGCCTCCTGGAGGAGGTGAGCTCTCAAAATAAATAGAATAGATATGTACAAGTAAAATAAATAAATAGAGTAACGAATATGTACAAACATATACAGGTGCTGTGGGGAAGGGAAGGAGGTAAGATGGGGGGGATGGAGAGGGGGATGAGGGGGAGAGGAAGGAAGGGGCTCAGTCTGGGAAGGCCTCCTGGAGAAGGTGAGCTCTCAAAATAAATAGAATAGATATGTACAAGTAAAATAAATAAATAAATAGAGTAACGAATGTGTACAAACATATATACAGGTGCTGTGGGGAAGGGAAAGGAGGTAAGATGCGGGGGGATGGAGAGGGGGACGAGGGGGAGAGGAAGGAAGGGGCTGAGTGTGGGAAGGCCTCCTGGAGGAGGTGAGCTCTCAGTAGGGCCTTGAAGGGAGGAAGAGAGCGAGCTTGGCGGATGGGCAGAGGGATTGGGGGCATTCCAGGCCCGGGGGATGAAATGGGCCGGGGGTCGATGGCGGGACAGGCGAGAACTTCCCACGCGCTTAGTACAGTGCTCCGCACACGGTAATTGTTCAATAAATGTGAATGAATGAATGGGGTGCGGGGGCAGCGGACCGAGAAGAGGCGAAGTGCCAAAGGAGGCCGCAAAACTACATCCTTCCGTTTGCATCCGTCAAAAAATCTTATTTACTGAGCGCCTACTTCGTGCGGAACACTGTATTAAACCTTCCGGAAAGGACCCTGTAGTAGTTCCTCGCCCGCGAGCTTACATTGTAGACATTCTGCCAGAGGCCGACCTTGTACTAATGATAATGATGGTGTTTGTTAAGCGCTTACTATGTGCTAAGCGCCGGGGGGCTCCAAGGTGATCAGGTTGTCCCACGTGGGCCTCATAGTCTTCATCCCCATTTTGCAGATGAATCAATCAATCAATCGTATTTATTGAGCGCTTACTGTGTGCAGAGCACTGGACTAAGCGCTTGGGAAGTACAAGTTGGCAACAACTTGCAGATGAGGGAACTGAGGCCCAGACAAGTGAAGTGACTTCATTCAGTCGTATTTAGTGAGCGCTTACTGTGTACAGAGCACTGTACTAAGCGCTTGGGAAATACGAGTCGGCAATATACAGAGACGATCCCTACCCAACAATGAGCTCACAGTATAGAAGGTATAGACTTGCCCAAAGTCACACAGCAGACATGGCACAGCCGGGATTAGAACCCATGACCCTCCGACTCCCAAGCCCATGCTTTTTCCACTGAGCCACGGTGCCTTTCCAACCCAGCGCTTAGAACGGTGCTCAACGCATAGTAAGCGCTTAGCAAGTACCAGCATTTATTATTATTACTGTTTAAGCGTCGTTGTAGCGCCGAAGGGCCCCACCAGTCCATCAGGAGTATTTGTCGGACGCTGTCTGCAGAGCACTGGCCTAAGCCCTTGGGGGTAGAAACAATCACTGGCGTTTTTGAGCGCAAACTGTGTGCGGAACACTACTAAGCCCTTAGGAGTGAGTCATTCACTGGTGTTTTTTAGCACGTACCGTGTGCGAAATACTTAGCTAAACCTTTGGGAGTGAGTCAATCACTGGTATTTTTTGGACTGTCGCTGGGTGTGGAACACTACCAAGCCCTTGGGAGTGAATCGTTGGTTTGAGCTCTTAATATGTGCAAAGCACTGTACTGAGCGCTTGGCAGAGTACAGTACAACAGAGTTAGCAGGCACTTATCCTGCCCAAGTGAGTTTAAAGTGAACAACTCAGGTTTGATCACTGCCCTGAAGGAGCTTGCTGTCTGGTGGAGGGCACAGACACTGAAACAACTTGCTGGGTGTGGGGGAACGAGTATGAAAAGGCCACTGGCATGTTAAAGTACACTCTCCCTTCCAGGTGCTGGTGATAGACGGGCGCGGCCACTTGCTGGGACGCCTGGCAGCTATTGTGGCAAAGCAAGTGTTGCTGGGTAGGTGCCACCCCCTGCCTGGACCCTCGGCCTGTGATGAGGAACATTCACCATCTTTCGTTCGAGTCTTGCGACCGTGAGACCAACTCCATGCACCGCTCTGAGGCCTCTTCCCCCCACAGTCCCCTCCCCTCTCATCTTTCCTTCTGGGTCCCTGATCCCCCCCATCCTGGGGCTGGTGGGAAGGAGGAAGCTGAGGATCTGGGGTAGGATCGCTAACCCTGTAAAACTCGCGCCCTAGGACGCAAGGTGGTCGTGGTGAGATGCGAAGGAATCAACATCTCCGGCAACTTCTACCGGAATAAACGTGAGTAAAGGGGTCCGTTCGGGGGAGCGTCGGGGGTGGAGGGCAGGTCGCTTGGGTCCCCTGACTCCTCCTCTCCGTCACTTCCCAGTGAAGTACCTGGCATTCCTGAGGAAGCGGATGAACACCAACCCCTCCAGGGGGCCTTACCATTTCCGGGCCCCGAGCCGCATCTTCTGGAGGACGGTGAGAGGTGAGAGGGGGCCTGGGCGTGAGGAGGAGGGAGGTGGGGCGGGGACACCGGTCTGTGATGACGACTGTCCACTTTATTTCGAGTCTTCCGACCTTGAGATCACATCTCCATGCACTACCATCTGAGACCGTCCAGCGTCCGGGGAGGGATTGGGGCTCTGGGTTATGGGGGGCTGGGCCTCTGACCCCCATCTTCCCCTTAGGGATGTTGCCCCACAAGACCAAACGTGGCCAGGCGGCCCTGGAGAGGCTCAAGGTGTTCGACGGGATCCCCCCGCCCTACGATAAGGTACCAGTCTCTTGGAGTCCCTCCTGCCCCTCTGAGCCCCCTTACCCTGGGGGTCAATGATGCTGCGCGATTACCTACATTGCTTGATTTTCCCCATGAGAACATAACTGTGACTGAGGCCCCCCCCGGGACGCTCTCCCCCCCTGACATCCCTCCCTCTGGCCCGTATCCTGACTCTGACCCACCCGTCCCTCTGCAGAGGAAGCGCATGGTGGTCCCTGCTGCCCTCAAGGTGCTCCGGCTGAAGCCCACCCGCAAGGTGAGTTAGTTCCAGGACCCTGGAAGGTGGGCCGACCTTGGTCAGGGCAGCCACTTGCCCTGAACGCCTGGCACATGGAGGGGAGGGAGGAGGTTGAGGGGGCTGACTCATGGGCAGCCGGAGATCTTGAAGTAACTGTGCGGGCTCTTAACTGCACCGACCCCTGGTTTCCTTCTCAGTTTGCTTTCCTGGGGCGCCTGGCCCATGAGGTTGGCTGGAAGTACCAGGCGGTGACAGCCACGCTGGAGGAGAAGCGGAAGGAGAAGGCCAAACTGCACTACCGGCGCAAGAAGAAGCTGACGGTGAGGAGGCCTGTCGGAGTTGGGGGGCCCCCGAGCTTGGGGAGCCCCTGAGGTGGGGGCTGGGAGGGAGTGGGTAGAGTTGACTCTGAATTAACCTCCCCTCCCTCCTGCAGAGGCTGCGCAAACAGGCAGAGAAAAATGTGGAGAGCAAGATCAACAAGTACACAGAAGTGCTGAAACAGCATGGGATCTTGGTCTAACCCTCCCAATAAAAGGCTCTTTGACAGATCCCTTTGGTTCACTCATTTGCCTGTTGGATTGGTGGGGGGCGGGGTGACCTTCCTCTGGATCACGCCAGGCAGTTGGCACTGTAGGACACAGGTGGGACAGATGGACGATTGGGTAGACCCTTATGGTCGACGCTGGCAAAGTCAGCAGGATGAGGAATCCTTCCTCATCTTGTCTTTGTAACCGCTCATCTTCCTTGTTAGACTGGAAGCTCTTTGAGAGTTCTGTCATGTCTCCCAAGCATGCTTCCAGTTTAACAGGCGCTCAGTAGATACTGTCGGTTGGCTGAACATTTCGAGTGATGGTGGGAACAAATATTTTCAAAGAGGTCACAAGTGAATGGGGCCCGACAGCTGACTTGAATTAACGTTTAAAAAAAAAAAGGCAATGTGAGTGCTAATGTGGTTGATGGGTTTCACCCATAAAGGTCTCCTCCTTACCCTATGCTGGGCAAAAGTTCACTCAATCATTCGTTTTGAGTGCTTGCTGTGTGCAGAGCAGTTTAGTAAGCATTTGAGAGAGTCCAGGTTAATTGTAGGTAGAGACAATCCCTGCCTGAAAGAAACTGTCTCCAACAAATTAAGGTATTTAGCACTTTGATCCAAAGCACTGCTACAGGTAAGGAAACTGGGTCAGGGAGTAGTTTTTTCATGGTATTTTAGTGCTGACTGCCAGTCACTCTACTAAATGCTCAGGTAGATACAAGGTACTCAGGTTGGTCAGTCCCATGTGGGGCTCAGTCTTAATCCTCATTTTGCAGATTACAGGCACAGAGAAGTGAAGTAATTGGCCCAACGTCACATGGCAGGCAAATGGCAGAACTGGATTTGGAGCCCAGGTCTTTTGATTCCCAGGCCCATGCTCTATCCATTAGGCCACACTGCTTCTCTTTGTAAAATATCAATCCACACGCCTCAGAAACCTGTGGTTTTGCATCTGTGCCTAGATAAACCTATCCTGACCTTTGGGCTTTAAGGGGTTCATAAACTTGACCTCTCTACTCTTTCTACAACTGTACCCCAGCATACATTATACTCCCTCCAAACGAACCATATCACTCTCAGCTTTCCCACAACCCTCCACTTATAATCTGTCAGGTAAGTGTTTGCCCCATCTTCAAAACCCTTTTGGAATCCATCCTCCAATTCCTTTTTTTTCTCCCCAGGATACAGCAGTTTAGTTACCAGTTCAATGCTTACCCCCTCCACCTCTCTTGGAAATTCTGTGCATGTGTGTTTATATCAGTCAGTTTAATTGATTTACCCTGGCGTAGTGGAAAGAGCACAGACAAAGGGGGCAAAAAGATCTGGGTTCTAATGCTGGCTTTGCCATTTAAGATTGACTATGAGCCCCATGTGGGCCATGGACTGTTCAATTCAACCCTATTATCTTGTATCCACCCCAGTGCTTTACAGCACCTACCTCACAGTAAGTTTTTACCAAGTGTCATGATTAAGTTCAGTCAACAAACTCCACGTGGAAAAGGATTGTACTGGCCCAAGCGCTTAGTACAATGCTCTGCTTAGAGTAGGTGCTTAATAAATAGTATTGATTGCTCCCTGGAGTCTTTGCAAATCGTTTTTATGGGCTATTTTCAGTCAATTGAGCTGGTTTGGAAGGCAAGCACTATAGGTGCCCTTTGGAGGGGGGCATTGAGTGAACAACTATTCAGTAGGATAAAACTGGTCATCCTGCCAGGGTTACAAAGACTAGGGGTGTTTATTGAGCCCTTAATATGTGTTCAGCATCGGGAAAGAAACAGATCAAGAAGCAACATGGTCTAGTGGATAGAAGACAGAGCTCCTCCGTTTGTGTGCTCTCTGACTTTAGGCAAGGCACTTCACTTTTCTGTGCCTGTTTCCTCATCTATAAAAATGGAGATTAATAATAATTGGCATTTGTTAAGCGCTTACTATGTGCAAAGCACTGTTCTAAGCGCTGGGGAGGATACAGGGTGATCAGGTTGTCCCATGTGGGGCTCACAGTCTTAATCCCCATTTTACAGATGAGGTAACTGAGGCCCAGAGAAGTTGTGACTTGCCCAAGATCACACAGTAGACATATGGTGGAGTCGGGATTCGAACCCATGACCTCTGACTCCAAAGCCCGTGCTCTTTCCACTGAGCCATGCTGCTTCTCTTAAGACTGTGCCCCGTGTGGGATGTGGACTGCCCGACCTAATTAGCTTGTATCTACCCTAGTGCTTACTACAGTGCCTGGCACATAGTAAGTTTTAACACATACCATAAAGATAAACAGTGTGGTGTAGTGGACAGAGCATGGGCTTGGGAGTCAGGTTGTGGGTTTTAATCCCACATCCACCACTTGTCAGCTGTGTCACTTTGGGCAAGTCACTTAACTTTTAACTAGCAGGGTAATCTCTGCCTCCCAACTGCCTCTCCCTAATAGTGCTGCAGTTCTTCTAGACTGTGAGCCCACTGTTGGGTAGGGATCATCTCTATATGTTGCCAACTTGTACTTCCCAAGCGCTTAGTACAGTGCTCTGCACACAGCGCTCAATAAATACAATTGATTGATTTTCTATGTCTGTTAACCTCATCTGTAGAGAAGCAGCGTGGCTCAGTGGAAAGAGCCCGGGCTTTGGAGTCAAAGGTCATGGGTTCGAATCCCGGCTCCACCATATGTCAGCTGTGTGACCTTGGGCAAGTCACTTCACTTCTCTGAGCCTCAGTTCCTTCATCTGTAAAATGGGGATTAAGATTGTGAGCCCCACGTGGGACAACCAGATCACCTTGTATCCCCCCAGCGCTTAGAACAGTGCTTTGCACATAGTAAGCGCTTAACAAATGCCGTCATTATTATTATTATTATTATTATCTGTAAAATGGGGATTAAGACTCGTAGCCCCACGTGGGACAGATTACCTTATATCTACCCCAGTGCTTAGAAAACACTTGGCACATAATAAATGCTTAACAAATACCATCATCGTCCAAGAAAGATATAATCTAATAATGCAAGATGGTAGGCTGCCCAGGTGTTTTACATCTGTTTTACAGATGGGCGAATAGGCACAGAGAGGTTAGGTGACTTGCCCAAGATCACACAGCAAGCCAGTGGCAGAGTTGGAACTGGCAGCCTGGATTCCCAGATCCCTGCTCCTTCCATTAATCTTTGCTGCCTCTGGGCTGGAAGCTTATATGACCAGGTGCTCAGTACCCAGCGCTCTGCACACAGTAATAATAATAATGGTAATAATAATGATGGCATTTGTTAAGCACTATGTGCCAAGCACTGTTCTAAGTGCTGGGGGGGGGATATAAGGTAATCAATCGTATTTATTGAGTGCTTACTATGTGCAGAGCACTGTACTAAGCGCTTGGGAAGTACAAATTGGCATCACATAGAGACAGTCCCTACCCAACAGTGGGCTCACAGTCAGGTGACCCACAGTAATCAGTAATCAGGTGGCCCACAGTCTTAATACCCACTTTACAGATGAGGTAACTGAGGCCCAGAGAAGTTGTGACTTGCCCAAAGTCAGCAGACAAGAGAAACAGCATGGTTCAGTGGAAAAGAGCATGGACTTTGGAGTCAGAGGTCATGGGTTCAAATCCCAGCTCTGCCAATTGTCAGCTGTGTGACTTTGGGCAACTCACTTAACTTTTCTATGCCTCACTTACCTCATCTGGAAAATGGGGATTAAGACTGTGAATCCCCTGTGGGACAACCTGATCACCTTACAACCTCCCCAGCGCTTAGAACAGTGCTTTGAACATAGTAAGCGCTTAATAAATGCCATCATTATTAAGTGGCAGAGTTGGCATTAGAACCCATGACCTCTGACTCCCAAGTCCAGGCTCTTTCCACTGAGCCATGCTGCTTATTAAGCGCGCAAGCACTGTTCTAAGCTCTGGGGTAGAGCTCTGGGTCATGGACTATGTCCAATCTGTTGTTCTCTCATCTAGAGAAGCAGCGTGGTTCAGTGGAAAGAGCATTCATTCATTCATTCATTCAATCGTATTTATTGAGCACTTACTGTGTGCAGAACACTGTACTAAGCTCTTGGGAAGTACAAGTTGGCAACATATAGAGATGGTCCCTACCCAACAGTGGGCTCACAGTCTAGAAGCATGGACTTTGGAGTCAGAGGTCATGGGTTCAAGTCCCTGCTCTGCCAATTGTCAGCTGTGTGACTTTGGGCAACTCACTTCACTTCTCTGTGCTTCAGTTACCTCATCTGTAAAATGGGGATTAAGACTGAGCCCCCCGTGGGACAACCTGATAATAATAATAATAATAATGGCATTTATTAAGCACTTACTATGTGCAAAGCACTGTCTTTTCCGGGCTTTGGAGAAGCAACGTGGATCATTGGAGAAGAGCCCGGGCTTTGGAGTCAGAGGTCATGGGTTCAAACCCCAGCTCCGCCAATTGTCCGCTGTGTGACTTTGGGCAAGTCACTTCTCTGTGCCTCAGTGATCTCATCTGTAAAATGGGGATTGAGACTGTGAGCCCCACGTGGGACAACGTGATCACCTTGTAAGCTCCCCAGCGCTTTGAACAGTGCTTTGCACATAGTAAGCGCTTAATAAATGCCATCATTATTATTATTATTTTCCACTGAGCCACGCTGCTTCACCTGATCACCTTGTAACCTCCCCAGCACTTACAACGGTGCTTTGCACATAGTAAGCGCTTAATAAAATTCCATTATTATTATTATTCTAGCGTTTAGTCCAGGGCTTGGTACCCAGTAAGAGCTTGCAAATACCCCCATTATTATTATCATCATCAAGGACACTGTCAAGAGTTGGAAGTGAAGGGAGGTCACGTGACCTGAGCAGGCATGGCGGCCGCGTGGACATGCGGGGAGATCACGTGGTACGGTACGGACCACGGCCTCCGCCCATCACCCGTCACGTGACCAGAGCTCCCCTTTCATCTTGGCCAATGGGAAGGCGCGGTAGGGATGACGTCACTTTGACCCCGCCCCTGGGCTGGTTTAAAAGGCCCCGCGCAAAAGAACGCCCCCTCTTTCCCGATAAGCGCTGGACGTTGGAGGGTTGCAGGTGAGGAGCTCGGCGAGGGTGCTGTCGGTTGGAATAATAATAATAATAATAATGATGGCATTTCTTAAGCCCTTACCATGTGCAAAGCACTGTGTTCAGCGCTGGGGAGGATACAAAGTGATCAGGTTGGCCCACGTGGGGCTCAGTCTTAATCCCCATTTGGTAGATGAGGGAACTGAGGCTCAGAGAAGTTAAGTGACCTGCCCAAGGTCACACAACAGACATGTGGCGGAGCTGGGATTAGAACCCATGACCTCTGACTCCAAAGCCCGTGCCCTTTCCACTGAGCCACGCTTCTTCTCAGCATTTTATTTATTACTTATTATTATTACTCTATTTTACTTGTACATATCTATTCTATTTTATTTTGTTAGTATGTTTCGTTTTGATATCTGTCAACCCCCTTTTAGACTGTGAGCCCCCTGTTGGGGTCGGGACTGTCTCTATATGTTGCCAACTTGTACTTCCCAAGCGCTTAGTACAGTGCTCTGCACACAGTATGCGCTCAATAAATACGATTGATTGATTGATTCTCAGGGTAGATTCCGTTTGGACCGGCGGCCTCAGCTGGGGAGGAACTTGGGCAGAGGGTTTGGGGCCCGGGAGGGATGAGAGGTCGACCCTGAGCCCGTTGTTGGGTAGGGATCGTCTCTATTTGTTGCCGAATTGTGCTTTCAAACGCTTAGTCCAGTGCTGTGCACACAGTAAGCGCTCAATAAATACGATTGAATGAATGATGCAAGGCTCGGTCAGGCCCAGAGCGGGCGACCCTCTTTCCAGGCCCTCGAATATGCGCAGAGCGGGTTGGGACGCAGACTTGCGAAGGGCTAGAGCTCCGGTATGGGAGTCAATCAATCGTATTGAGCGCTTACTGTGTGCAGAGCACTGTACTAAGCGCTTGGGAAGTACAAGTTGGCAACATACAGACACAGTCCCTACCCAACAGTGGGCTCACAGTCTAAAAGTCAGAAGGTCATGGGTTCTAAATTCTAATTCCGCACTTGTTTGCTGTGTGACTTTTGGACAAGTCACTTCTCTGCCTCAACTGCAAAATGAGGATTGAGACTGAACCCCACGTGGGCCAGGCGCTGTGTCCACCCCAGCTCTTACTACAGTGCCTGGCACAAAATGAGCGGTTAACAAATACCAGTTATTATTATTATTCAGATCCCCACCCTTGGGCAAGTCACTTGACTAATCTGCTGCAGTAACCTCATGTAAAATGGGGATTGAGACTGGAACCACGCGATTACCTTGTAACAGCCCCAGCGCTTAGAACAGTGCTTGGCACATGGTAAGCGCTTAACAAATACCATCATCATCACCCTCGGGTCCACGTAGTCCCACACTGGCATACGGGGAGTCCTCTGGGTACGTGGTTTCCATACTTCGAAACTAAGGTGGTCTTCGAACTCCCAATTAAGGGGCCGTGCCAACGCTGCTGAGTGGAGCGGGTGATGCCAGGGGAGGAGGTGCAGCGGTCGCGGAACCCCGACGTCCTTCCTCTCCGCTCCCCCCTGACATCTACTTTCTTCTGCAGGCCATCGAGGACATCTGCATGGTCAGGAAGTGCCCATGTACCGGAAATGTGTCCGTCGGTGGCCTCTTCCTCTCTGGTGAGTGTTTCTGAGGGCCACCTCTTCCCCTCTGGCAGATGATGTCCAATCTCACGATGGTCTTCAGATTGCCCTCCGTGGGCGCTGGCGACACTGCCGAATGGCTCAGCTGATGCCAGGGGGGCCAGGGAGGGGGTGGTCGTCGGGTTTGTTATTTTTCGGGGCACTGGTTGTCCGCTAGTTAGCAGCTGTAAGTACTCTATGCTTGGGTTCTATAGGTGCCGAGCTTGAACACCCAGTAAGTCGATTTTACTGTGTAAAGCACTCCCGAGCATTTGGGAGATCAATGCTTCTGGCATTTGAATGCTTAACTATTTGCTAAAGATTGTACCAAGTGCTAGAGTGGACACAAGATAACTTGGCCCGACATGAGGCGCAGAGTTTGAAAGAGAAAGGGTACTACATTTCCATTTTGAAGGGGATTTGCCCAAATGGGGCTGCAGTTTTTCAGGAGGTAACCCAATGTGATCATCTCTGGCCCTTCCTCCATCCTCACTCACATGTTTAGTGTCCAAGGAAAGTGCAGCAGCCAGTTATCAAGTGGTGTAACCACCGTTGTAATCAAAGCTGTTCAGAGAAAGGCCTCCAAGAGGAAGAAAATCTGCTTTTGACAAGCTGGGGTGACTACTGTGTTCCCCTGGGTTTGGGCCTCTGGAGGTGTTGCTGACTGGAACTGCTTCAGGAGACTAGTTTAAATCCATTCCTATTCAATTACCACTGTAACCGGGTAGAGCACTGCATTAAGTACCAGGCAAAATAGAGAAGTGAGTTTCAGTTCAAAAGGGGTTTACAACTTAGGGGAGATGGACCTTTTTCTTTTAATGATATTAAACTCTTAATGTGCCAAGCATTGGGGTGGATTATCAGATTGGGCAGTCCTTTTCCCACATCTGTTGTCGAATTGGGGGATCCAAATCCCATATGAGAGCTCAGGTCCATGTTCGTTTCACTAGCCCACACTGCTTCCCTGAGCTTGGGAATGACAGCCCAGTGGGTGCCGGCTGTCAATGAAGGATTGTCCTGAGAGCTGCTGCCCAACAGTGTCCCCTATCTCTTCCAGGAGCTGGCGATTGATGGGTGGGGCTGCCTGGCTGCCATTGACTGAGCAGATGCCACCGGGTAAGTGTTGCCTGTGCCCTGGACCCCCTTCAGCAGCCCCCAACCTCCCGGCCAATGATGAGGAACATTCACCATCTTTCGTTCGAGTCTCGCGACCGTGAGACCAACTCCATGCACCGCTCTGAGGCCTCTCCTTTGCTCCCTAAGTGTCTCTGCAGAAGTCCCTGGGTCTTGGGGTGGGGGCTGAGGGGCAGGGGCCAGAAGGATACTAAGGTCATCCATCCTTGTCTCCCAGCGAGGTGCTTGTGTTCCTGAGGAACTAGATGGACGTTATCCTGTCCAGGAGACTGAGCCACTCCTGAATCCCAAGCACCATCTTCTGACGGATGGTGAGAAGGGGTCTTGGGTGGTGGATGTGGGGGGGAACAAGGGTCTGTGATGATGACTCTTCACATTATTTCGAGTCTAACGACCTTGAGATCACATCTCCATGCACTACCATCTGAGACCGCCGAGAGTAGGGAGGGGTTAGGTTTCTGGGGTCGGGGTTTGCTGGTCCTCTGACCCCCATCTTTTTTTCTCTAGGGATGCTGCCCCACAAGACCAAATGGGGCCAGGCGGCTCAGGAGAGACTTGAGGTGTGGGGGTCCCCTCTGCCCTACAATAAGGTACCAGACCCTTGGTGTCCCTCCCGTCTGTACCCCCTTTCCCCGAGGGTCAATGATGATGTTTAATTACCTACATTGTTTGACTTTCCTATGAGAATACAACTGTGTCTGAGACCCTAGCTTCCATTGATGTCCCTGTCTCTCTTTGGCTCCCCCAACCCCATGCCATAAAGGATGGGGTGGAGGATCACTTGTCTTGTTAGGGAGAGAATGACTAAGTGGCATTAAGCACTTACTGTGTGTCAAATCACTTAAATCCCCATTTTACATGGAAGCTGAGCCATAGAAGTTGTGACTTGCCACTCAACAGACTAAGGGTCTTTCTGACTCCTAGGCCCAAATTCTTTCTGCCAAGCCACACTTGCTTTTTCAGCTTGTTGTTTAACATCCTTTTCTCCACCTCACTAGGACATGTGTGAAGATGTCTTCGAGGACCATCTGCCAAAGGAGGATGGAATCCTGGTTTAACCTGCAATATGATTGTCCTGCTTCTCACTTCTGGGTGCAGTAGTGGCCCTTTACCTGGAATTCATGTTAGTGTCTGTCATGAGTGAATCTTCACCAAGATTGTAAGCTCTTTGAGGGCAGCGATTGATCTTGTCTATTATACTCTCCCATGTGATCAATAAATGAAATTCAACTTAAGAACAAGGTATCCTGATGTGATTTCTCTAAGTCCCAGAGCAGGACGCCTCCCCACTCGAATGAGGAAACGGGTTAGGGAGAAATAGAGATTGAACATGAAACAGCAAACTTGTTCACTCCACCTTTAACTTATAAACATGTAGGAGGCGATACAAGGATCAGCTAAAGCAGCACTGAATTGAATTGGGAAGTGTATTTTGCTGTAAGTACTGAAGGTGGTCAAGTCCATTTTTGGGTTGAAGTTGAAGAGGATGTCTGCTCTTATCTTGAAAGGGCTGGAAGCTGGGTGGGGAAGTGGGAGAGCTTTGGAGGCAAGAAGTTGTTACTGTTTTGGAAGCAGAATAGCATGACTTGCTCTAATCTGGCACACACTGACCGTTTGGATTTGATTTTCTTCCTAATCTGCACAGCTTCCTGTCTGAAGGAACTTGTGCTATTAATGGCCTGTCAAGCAAGATTGTTCCATTTCCTTTGGTTTGGGAAACACCACATTCAGGCCTTTAGTGCCCCCTATTCCGGAATGGTTCATCTTGTCCATCTACTACTCTAAACTCCTTAGTCAGGGCATATAGATACCAAATCTGTTATATTGTACTCCCAAGTAATTGCACAAAGTGCTCGATAAAGGATTTAATTGGACCTCCTAGGCTATTCCAGGAAAAGGTTTTCCTACCTCGGTCATCTTGTAGGCTTCTTTCTGTGGCTACTAATCAAAGCAGCAGTTTGGAGTTCAGGCAGTGGATTCCTGCAGGAAAAGATCACAGACCCACGGAAACAAACCAAGGCATTCACTTTGCTAAGCTATAATAGATACAAAGTAACAGACAACTGCAAAGGGATGGGGTCTCAGATTCTTGGGTGGAGGGGATCTCTAGGGATGGGAGAAATGGGGCAGGGAAGATTTTTGGGAGATCACACCTAAGGATTTTGACTTTCTCAAAGTAGGTGGCTAGATGATTAGGGGTAAGGGATAGGAGGTGATCCAGAGCTGTGGCTTAGTGGTATGAGAAGGGATGGGGGAGCGAGTGAGTTCAGTAGAGGGTGGTGAGCATCACTGGGGTGAAGCAGGATGTCAATGGAGTGGTAGGAAGCAGGCAGTGGAAGGGTCATCAGGACTGTCCCCCTCATACCCCTTCCTCTGCCCCCTGTCAACTCGCTCCCATCCACCCCTCGTGCTGTCCCTCTCCCACTCCCCTCCATCCACAGCTTCTGCCAGGTGTGGCCTGTGGGACCCCTGCTCCATCATGGGGAAGCTTCCCTTCATCCTTGACCTGTTCCTGTCTGTCACTCCTCACCATCATTGAAACCTACAATAATAATAGTGATGGCATTTATTAAGCGCTATGTGCAAAGCACTTCTAAGCGGTGGGGAGGTTACAAGGTTATCAGGTTGTCCCACGGGGGCCTCACAGTCTTAATCCCCATTTTCCAGATGAGGTAACTGAGGCCCAGAGAAGTGAAGTGACTTGCCCAAAGTCACACAACTGTCAATTGGTGGAGCTGGGATTTGAACCCGTGACCTCTGACTCCAAAGCCCATGCTCTTTCCACTGAACCACACTGCTTCTCTAACCTGCCTCTCCCTGGACAACACAGTCTCCCCTGCTGCTCTCCCCAGAGGGGGCTTCATCTTCCCCCCATTCCCCCAGACTCACAGAAAAAGGTGTTGGCTTCCTTCTCCAATGTGCTTTCACACCATTCCACCTTTGCCATCCTTTTCTTTCCCTACAACCCAGCCCACACACACCACTCCTCTAATGCCAATCTACTCACTGCACCTCCATCTCTCTCAATCAATCAATTGTATTTATTGAGTGCTTACTGTGTGCAGAGCACTGTACTAAGCGCTTGGGAAGTCCAAGTTGGCAACATCTAGAGACAGTCCCTACCCAACAGTGGGCTCACAGTCTAAAAGGGGGAGACAGAGAACAAAACCAAACATACTTACAAAATAAAATAAATAGAATAGATATGAACAAGTAAAATAAATAAATAAATAAATCCTGCCTCTAGCCTGGAACTTCTTACTATGCGACAGTGCCTGCATGGCACGTGGTTAGCGCTTAACAAATACCATAATGATGATGATAATAATCATCATAATAATAATGATGGCATTTATTAAGCGCTTACCTTGTGCAAAGCATTGTTCTAAGCGCTGGGGAGGTTACAAGGTGATCAGGTTGCCCCACGGGGGGCTCACAGTCTTAACCCCCATTTTGCAGATGAGGTAACTGAGGCCCAGAGAAGTTAAATGACTTGCCCAAAGCCACACAGCTGACACTTGACAGAGCTGAGATTTTTTTTTATGATGACATTTATTAAGCGCTTACTATGTGCAAAGCACTGTTCTAAGCATTGAGGAGGTTACAAGGTGATCAGGTTGTCCCACGTGGGACTCACAGCCATCATCCCCATTTTACAGGTGAGGTAACTGAGGCTCAGAAAAGTTAAGTGACTTGCCCAAGGTCACACAGCAGACTTGTGGTGGAGCAGGAATTCGAACCCATGACCGCTGACTCCAAAGCCCATGCTCTTTCCACTGAGCCATGCACCCATGATCTCTGACTCCAAAGCCCGGGCTCTTTCCACTGAGCCACGCTGCTTCTCTGATTATTTATTTATTTTGTACATATTTATTCTATTTTATTTTGTTAATTTAATATGTTTTGTTTTGTTCTCTGTCTCCCCCTTCTAGACTGTGAGCCCGTTGTTGGGTAGGGACCGTCTCTCTATGTTGCCAACTTGGACTTCCCAAGCACTTAGTACGGTGCTCTCCCCCTCTCCATCCCCCCCTCCTTACCTCCTTCCCTTCCCCACGGCACCTATATATATGTATATATGTTTGTACGTATTTATTACTCTATTTATTTTACTTGTACATATTGTATTTATTTTGTTAATATGTTTTGTTCTCTGTCTTCCCCCTTCTAGACTGCCCGTTGTTGGGTAGGGACCGTCTCTCTATGTTGCCAACTTGGACTTCCCAAGCGCTTAGTACGGTGCTCTGCACACAGTAAGGCGCTCAGTAAATACGATTGAATGAATGAATTATGATCATAATAATCAGAGTCATCCCCAACATCGCTCCCCAGAGGGCGCTATCTCAGAGCTCGATTTGTCGCCCTCTGGCGTTCAGCCGCGGGAAGCCACGCGACCCCTCTCCCCCTCTCCATCCCCCCCGCCTTACTTCCTTCCCTTCCCCACGGCACCTGTATATATGCATATATGTTTGTACGTCTTTATTACTCTATTTATTTATTTTACTTGTACATATTGTATTTATTTTATTAATATGCTTTGTTTTGTTCTCTGTCTTCCCCCTTCTAGACTGTGAGCCCATTGTTGGGTAGGGACCGTCTCTCTATGTTGCCAACTCGTACTTCCCAAGCGCTTAGTACGGTGCTCTGCACCCAGTAAGGCGCTCAGTAAATACGATTGAATGAATGAATTATAATCATAATAATCAGAGTCATCCCCAACACCGCTCCCCAGAGGGCGCTATCTCAGAGCTCGATTTGTCGCCCTCTGGCGTTCAGCCGTGGGAAGCCACGCGACCCCTCTCCCCCGTCCATCCACCCCGCCTTACCTCCTTCCCTTCCCCGCAGCACCTGTCCATATGCATATATGTTTGTACGTCTTTATTATTCTATTTATTTATTTTACTTGTACATATTGTATTTATTTTGTTAATATGTTTTGTTTTTTTCTCTGTCTTCCCCCTTCTAGACTGTGAGCCCATTGTTGGGTAGGGACTGTCTCTATATGTTGCCAACTTGGAATTCCCAAGCTCTTAGTACTGTGTGCTCTGCACACAGTAAGGCGCTCAGTAAATGAGCCCACTTTTGGGTAGGGACTGTCTCTATATGTTGCCAATTTGTACTTCCCAAGCGCTTAGTACAGTGCTCTGCACACAGTAAGCGCTCAATAAATACGATTGATTGAATGAATGAATTATAGTCATAATAATCAGAGTCATCCCCAACACCGCTCCCCAGAGGGCGCTATCTCAGAGGTCGATTTGTCGCCCTCTGGCGTTCAGACGCAGAAAGCCACACGGCGCCTCTCCATCCCCCCAGCCTTATCTCCTTCCCTTCCCCACGGCACCTGTATATATGTATATACGTTTGTACATATTTATTACTCTATTTATTTATTTATTTTACTTGTACATATCTATTTCTATTTATTTTATTTTGTTAGTATGTTTGGTTTTGTTCTCCGTCTCCCCCTTCTAGACTGTGAGCCCACTGTTGGGTAGGGACTGTCTCTATATGTTGCCAGTTTGGACTTCCCAAGTGCTTAATCCAGTGCTCTGCACACAGTAAGCGCTCAATAAATACGATTGATTGAATGATTGATTGATTGATTCTCTGAGCCTCAGTTACCTCATCTGGAAAATGGGGATTAAGACCGGGAGCCCCACGTGGGACAACCTGATGGCACAGTAAGCGCTCATTAAATACGATTGATGATGATGATGATGACCTTGTATCCCCCCCAGCGCTTAGAACAGTGCTTTGCACATAGTAAGCGCTTAACAAATGCCGTTATTATTATTATTATCATTACGATTGAGTGAATGAATTATAATCATAATAATCAGAGTCATCCCCAACACCGCTCCCCAGAGGGCGCTCTCTCAGAGGTCGCTGTGTCGCCCTCTGGCGTTCAGCCACGCGACTTCTCCGGCTCCTCCCCCGCCACGACGTTCAGGGACGCCGGCGACGAGCGCCGCCTAGCGCGACGCCGCGTGAGCCGGGCGCCTCCCCGACCGGAAGCCCCGCCTCCCCTACCGGAAGCCGTGCCTCCCCTACCGGAAGCCGTGCCTCCCCGACCGGAAGCAGCGCCTCCCCGACCGGAAGCCCCGCCTCCCGGGTGGGGCGGGGGCCCGTGACGTCACTTCCGTTACGCCCCTGCTCTAGCGCTAAGGAGACCCCTGCTGGGCGCGCGAGGCTTTCCTTTCCCCGGCGGCCGGCGAAGATGGCGGACATCCAGGTCGGGTGCAGCGGGAGGGAGCGAGGGTAGACCGGCGGGTGGCAAGTTGGGCGGGAAGGAAGGAGGAAGGGCCCACCCTGTTGCTGACACCCTCCTCAATAACCTCCAGTGGCTCGTTCTCCCCTGCCCCCCGTCCTCCCCCAGGCCTGGAATGCCTTCCCTCCCCACATCCCCCAAACTAGCTCTCTTCCTCCCTAAATCATCATCATTAATCGTATTTATTGAGCGCTTACTGTGTGCAGAGCACTGGACTAGGCTCTTGGGAAGTACAAGTTGGCAACATATATCATCATCAATCGTATTTATTGAGCGCTTACTATGTGCAGAGCACTGGACTAAGCGCTTGGGAAGTACAAATTAGCAACCTATAGAGACAGTCCCGACCCAACAGTGGGCTCACAGTCTAAAAGGGGGAGACGGAGAACAAAACCAAACATACTAACAAAATAAAATAAATAGAATAGATAGGTACAAGGCCCTACTGAGAGCTCACCTCCTCCAGGAGGCCTTCCCACACTCAGCCCCCTCCTTCCTCTCCCCCTTTCCATCCCCCCCGCCTTACCTCCTTCCCTTCCCCACAGCACCCGTATATATGTTTGTACACATTTATTACTCTATTTTACCTGTACATATGTATTCTATTTATTTTATTTTGTTAGTATGTTTGGTTTCGTTGTCTGTCTCCCCCTTCTAGACTGTGAGCCCACTGTTGGGTAGGGGCTGTCTCTATATGTTGCCAACTTGGACTTCCCAAGCGCTTAGTACAGTGCTCTGCACACAGTAAGCGCTCAAATACGATTGATTGTACTCCCCAAGCGCTTAGTCCGGTGCTCTGCACACAGTAAGCGCTCAATAAATACGATTGAATGAGTGAATGTTGCCAACTTTTCTTCCCAAGCGCTTAGGCCGGTGCTTTGCCCACAGTAAGCGCTCAATAAATACGATTGAATGAATGAATATTGCCAGCTTGTACTTCCCAAGCGCTTAGTCCGGTGCTCTGCCCACAGTAAGCGCTCAATAAATACGATTGAATGAATGAATATTGCCAACTTGTACTTCCCAAGCGCTTAGTCCGGTGTTCTGCACACAGTAATAATAATAATGGTATTTGTTAAGCACTTACTATGTGCAAGGCACTGTTCTCAGCGCTGAGTGCCAAGCGCTCAATAAATACGACTGAATGAGTGAATGTTGCCAACTTGTACTTCCCAAGCGCTTAGTCCAGTGCCCTGCCCACAGTAAGCGCTCAATAAATACGACTGAGTGAATGACACGTGCACCCTCTCTTTCCCTCCCC
This sequence comes from Tachyglossus aculeatus, assembly GCF_015852505.1. NCBI lineage: Eukaryota > Metazoa > Chordata > Mammalia > Monotremata > Tachyglossidae > Tachyglossus > Tachyglossus aculeatus. Next base: position 51,017,679 of record NC_052075.1, on the reverse strand, counting down.
ATGGCAGACGGAGCGCGCCTACCAGAAGCAGCCCACCATCTTCCAGAACAAGAAACGGGTGCTCCTCGGCGAGGGCGGCAAGGAGAAGCTCCCGCGCTACTACAAGAACATCGGCCTGGGCTTCAAGACCCCCAAGGAGGTGGGCTACCATCAGTGTGAGCCCGTTGTTGGGGAGGGACCGCCTCTCTGTGTTGCCAACTTGTACTTCCCAAGCGCTTAGTACAGCGCTCTGCACACAGGGAGCGATCAATAAATACAATTGAATGAGTGATAATGGCATCTGTGAAGCACCTATTAGGTGCCGCTTCAATGAATGAATGAATGAGACACAGCGTGGCTTTAGTGTTTAGAGCCCGGGCTTGGAAGTCAGAGGTCCTGGGTTCTAATCCCACTTCTGCCACTTGTCTCCCCACAGCACCTGTATATATGTTTGTACGAATTTATTACTGTATTTATTTGTGCATATTTATTCTATTTTATTTTGTTAATACGTTTTGTTCTCTGTCTCCCCCTTCTAGACTGTGAGCCCACTGTTAGGTAGGGACCGTCTCTATGTGTTGCCAACTTGTACTTCCCAAGCGCTTAGTACAGTGCTCTGCACACAGTAAGCGCTCAATAAATACGATTGAATGAATGAACTTGTCAGCTGTGTGACTTTGGGCAAGTCACTTCACTTCTCTGGACCTAAATTCCCTCTTCTGTAAAATGGGGATGAAGTCTGTGAGCCCTAAGTGGGACATCTACCCCAGTGCTTAGGACAGTGCTCTGCACAAAGTAAGCGCTTAAAAAATGCCATCATTATTATTATTATCCCAGTTTCGTCACTTATCAGCTGTGTGACTTTGGGCAAGTCTGTGCCTCAGTGACCTCATCTGTTAACTGGGGGTGAAGACGGTTGAGCCCCATGTGGGACAACCTGATGCCACTGTTGTCGCTGTTCTAAGCGCCGGGAGGGATACAAGGCGATCAGGTGGGCCCACATGGGGCTCACAGGCTTCACCCCCATTTTGCAGATGAGGGAACTGAGGCCCAAAGAAGTGAAGTGACTTGCCCAGGGTCACACAGCTGACAAGTGGCGGAGCTGGGATTAAGACTGTGAGCGCCCCGTGGGACAACCTAGTAATAATAATAATGATGGTATTTGTTAAGTGCTTACTATGTGTGAAGCACTGTTCTAAGTGCCAGGGGGTGATAACAAGGCGATCAGGTTGTCCCACATGGGACTCACAATCTTAATCCCCATTTAACAGATGAGGTGACTGAGGCCCAGAGAAGTGAAGTGACTTGCCCAAAGTCACACAAGCTGACAATTGGTGGAACCGGGATTTGAACCCATGACCACTGACTCCAAAGCCCGGGCTTTTTATCACCTTGTAACCTCCCCAGCACTTAGAACAGTGCTTTGCACATAGTAAGCGCTTAACAAATACCATCATCAGCATTATTATTATTAGAACCTACGACTGTTGACTCCCAAGCCTGGACTCTTTCTACTGAGCCATGATGCTTTTCAGAGGCTGTTGGGCCCAGGATTGGCAGGGGGAGGGACGCCCCTGCTTCAAAATGCCGGGTGATGATGATGATGATGGTATTTAAGTGCTTACTATGTGCCAAGCACTGTTCTGAGTGCTGGGGGTAGATCTAAGGGCTTCAGGTTGTCCCACGTGGGGCTCAACGTCTTCATCCCCATTTTAATGGTAATAACAATGATATTTGTTAAGCGCTTACTATGTGCCAAGCACTGTTACAAGCACTGGAGTGGATCCAAGGGCATCAGGTTATCCCATGCAGGGCTCAACGGCTTCACCCCCAGTTTACAGATGAGGTCACTGAGGCAGAGACTCACCCAAAGTCACACAGCTGATAAGTGGTGGAGCTGGGATAATAATGATAATGATGGCATTTTTTAAGCGTTCACTTTGTGCAAAGCACTGTTCTAAGCACTGGGGTAGATATCCCACTTAGGGCTCACAGACTTCACCCCCATTTTACAGATGAGGGAATTTAGGTCCAGTGAAGTGACTTGCCCAAAGTCACCCAGCTGACAAGTGGCAGAAGTGGGATTAGAACCCAGGACCTCTGACTCCCAAGCCCGGGCTCTTAACACTATGCCACGCTGAGTCTCATTCATTCATTCAGTCAATCGTATTTATTGAACGCTTACTGTATGCAGAGCACTGTACTAAGCGCTTGGGAAGTACAAGTTGGCAACATATGCGTCTGGTCCTTGACACAGGGATTTCGGGGCCTCCCCTGGCACGTGATGTCCATCCTCACGATGGTCTTCCAAGCCCCCCGGTGAACGGGCTGTGCCGACGCTGCCAACTGGCTCAGCTGATGCCAGGGGAGGAGGTGCAGCGGTCACGGACCCCCGGCGTCCTGCCCTCCCCTCCACCCCCCCTGTGTCCGCTCCGCCCTGACCTCTACTTTCCTCTGTAGGCCATCGAGGGCACCTACATCGACAAGAAGTGTCCATTCACCGGCAACGTGTCCATCCGCGGCCGCATCCTCTCCGGTGAGTGGCTCTGAGGGCTGCCCGGCCCGGCCTTCCCTTCCCTCTGGCAGATGATGTCCATTCTCACGATGGTCTTCGGATGCCACATCGCGTGGGCGCTGGCGACGCCGCCGAAAGGCTCAGCTGATGCCAGGGGGACCCGGAAGGGGGCCGGGGGGGTGGGTCAGATGGGAGGCTCGGAAAAGTCGGGCTGATTTTTGTTTTGTGGGGAGAAGCAGCACAGTGTAGTGGCTAGAGCGTGGGCTTGGAAGTCTGGTGGTCATGGGTTCTAATCCCATTGCTGTATGACCTTGTGCAAGTCACTTCACTTCTTTGGGCCTCAGTTACCTCATCTGGAAAATGGGGGTTAAGATTGTGAGTCCCACGTGGGACAACCTGACTACCTTATATTCAGCGCTAAAACAGTGCTTTGCACATACTAAGCGCTTATCGAATGCAGTTATTATTGTTATTAGAGGAGTGTTTGCTTTCAGTAGCTCCTGGCTGTTAGGAATATTGACTCCCGGATGCTCCTGGGGCCTTGCCGGAGACTCTGTATTTACTGCTCGCTTTGGACAGAGAATGTGTCTGTTGTACTCTCCCAAGGGCTTAGGACAGGGCTCTGCCCACAGTGAACACTCAGTAAATAGGACTGACTGATTGACACAAGAAACTTGGAGTGTGGTACGTTAATGGGGTGGGTTGGTTTTCCACAGAAGGGCTCAGCATGGCAAGGATGTCTCTGGTTCAAGGGGGCTGTGCAGCAAAGCGCTTGAACCCCCCCAACTTCAGATTATTTTTGACGACTCCTCTGTCCCCAGGGGTGGTGACCAAGATGAAGATGCAGCGGACGATTGTGATCCGGAGGGATTACCTGCACTACATCCGCAAGTACAACCGTTTTGAGAAGCGCCACAAGAACATGAGCGTCCACCTCTCGCCCTGCTTCAGGTGAGCCTGGGACCAGTGGGCACAGCAAGGGTTGTCTGGGTCCCCCTCATTCATTCATTCATTCATTCAATCGTATTTATAGAGTGCTTACTGTGTGCAGAGCACTGTACTAAGCGCTTGGGAAGTACAAGTTGGCAACATAGACGGTCCCTACCCAACAGTGGGCTCACAGTCTAGAAGAGGGAGACAGAACAAAACAAAACATATTAACAAAATAAAATAAATAGAATAAATATGTACAAATAAAATAGAGTAATAGATTCCCTCAGTGGTGAATCTGTCCATCTCTGCCTTTACCTCATCTGCAAAATGGAGATGAAGACGGGGAGTCCCATGTGGGACCTGGACTGCGTCAAACCTGACTAGCTTGTTTCTGCCCCAGTGCTTAGCACAGTGTTGGGCACATAGTAAGTGCTTAAATACCAAAAGACATAAGCTTGAGAGCCTACAGGGAAGTTCAGCACTGCCCTTGAAACAAAACTCAAGCCCAGCCCCATAGATTTAAGGGGTCCTTAAGTACTGAGGTGGTTGTTGGGGGGAATAGGGAAGTAATCAGGAAAGACTTTGAAGATGGTGGTCAGGTGGGTGTTGAGGTTTGGGCTGGAGTTGAGCCTGGTGTAGCTGGGGAACTTCACTCATGAAGTGCTAACTGTGCAGAGCACTGTACTAAGCACTTGGGAAAGTACAACAAACAGTGACAGTCCCTGCCCACAATGAGCTCACAGTTTAGAGGGAGTGTGAATTGGGAGGGTGCCCACGTGTAAAGGGGATGAAAGCTGTGAACCTCAAATCCAGTGGGAGGGAATTTTTTTTTGATAGCATTTATAAAGCGCTTACTATGTGCAAAGCACTGTTCTAAGCGCTGGAATTTCCACTTAATATAGTGGGAAATGAATAGCCTTAGGAGCAAAGTGCTGAGCGATGGTCTAAGATGGTTATTGAGGGAGCAGTGTGAATCGTGGTTGGGAGGGAGGGTGGGCGAGAAAGGGTGCAGTAGTCTGGTTTGTTGGGTGCTTATTGAGTGTCTCCTGCTCTGTGGGGAAGGCACACAGTGCTCCATGGAGGGGGCTGGGCCAGAGGAAAGGCTTCAGATAGTGGGTTGAGGGTTCCAGAACTTGCAGTCATGGGTTTTCTGACCCCCCCATTTCTGCTCCCCTCCAGGGACGTCCAGATTGGCGACATTGTCACTGTGGGTGAGTGTCGCCCCCTCAGCAAGACCGTGCGCTTCAACGTCCTCAAGGTGACAAAGGCTGCGGGCACCAAGAAACAGTTCCAGAAGTTCTAAGAGTGTCCCCACCCCAAATAAAGCTAACTTTCTCATCCAGTCTGGCTTCACTATGTTTGGCAAGTACCCCTTCCCGCACCCCCGGGGGAAAGGTGCAGGGGGCCTCCGAGGCCATCACAGCATTTCCCAATAATTGTACTAAGTGCTTACTATGTGACAAGCACTAAGCACTGGGGTAACAGTAATGATGGCATTTATTAAGCACTTACTATGTGCAAAGCACTGTTCTAAGCGCTGGGGAGGTGATCAGGTTGTCCCACGTGAGGCTCTCAGTCTTAATCCTCGTTTTACAGATGAGGGAACTGAGGCATAGAGAAGTTACTTGACTTGCCCAAAGTCACACAGCTGATAAGTGGCGGAGCTGGGATTTGAACCCATGACCTCTGACTCCAAAGCCCGGGCTCCTTCCACTGAGCCACGCTGCTTCTCACGTGATAAGCAGATACAAGATAATTGGGGCTCACAGTTATAAGTAGGAAGGAGAACAGGTTGAATCCCCAGAGAACTGAGGCCCAAAGAACCTGCCCAAGGAGAAGCAGCGTGGTGTAATGGGTAAAGCATGGGCCTGGGAGTTGAAAGGTTGTGGGTTCAAATTCCAGCTCCACCAATTGTCAGCTGTGTGACTTTGGGCATGTAACTTCTCTGTGCCTTAGTTACCTCGTCCATAAAATGGGGACCAAGACTGAGCCCCACGTAGGACAACCTGATCACCCTGCATCCTCCCCAGCGCTTAGAACAGTGCTTTGCATGTAATATGCGCTTAACAAATGCCATCATAATTATATCTGCTGTGTGACCTTGGGCAAGTCAACTTCTCTGCCTAAGTTACCTCATCTGTAAAACGGGGAGTGAGACTCAGCCCCACATGGGACAGGTATTGTGTCCACCCCAGCGCTGAGTACAGTGCCTGGCACATAGCGCTTAAATAAATACCATTATTATTAAGGACTCTGAGGTGAAGAGATCATACATTAGGTCCTGGAGGGTCTTGTCTTTGGCCAGGCACATCTCGGGGGTGGGTCTTCCGTGTCCAGGCGCTGCCGGCTATGGTAGATGTGATGGAAGATGGATATAGTGATGGTGATGATGAAGAAAAGGAAGATGGTGCCCACAACCATAGCCGCCAGGTCCACCAGGCCTGAGGTGGGCCTAGTAGCTGTGTCCCACTTTATTTGGGGTGGGGTATGGCAGTGGTTACTGCCGTGGGTGGTAAAGGGCAGACCCGGGTTCCTCCCCCTGCTCAGACAAATCCCCTACCTCCATCACCACGTACTAAACCGATAACATTGCCAGTGATTGTTCCCCACCTCCCCCGAAAGACACCATGCCACCCAAGTGAACGAGGGCAGTGCTCTAGTGGGTGATAACTCCCTCATCACACTCACCTCTAGTGCACCCCGGTGCAAAGGCAGCTGCGTCCAATCGAACCCGCCCAGAGCAGGAAGACTCCAAGATCCAAGTGGGATCTTGTGGGAGCCAGCTGGTACAGCCTTTCTACCAGAAGCTGGTGCCTAGTAACTTGCCTAGTTAGTGGCCGAGGCAGCATCCGTTCTCCGCTGGGCAGGGACCCCACTCAGAGCTTGGATTGCAGAGGGACTGGGCTTCCAAGCAGTGTGGCTCAATGGAAAGAGCTTTGGAGTCAGAGGTCATGGGTTCAAATCCCAGCTCTGCTGCTTGTCAGCTGTGTGACTTTGGGCAAGTCAATTAACTTCTCTGTGCCTGTTACCTCATCTGTAAAATGGGGATTAAGACTGTGAGCCCCCTGTGGGACAACCTGATCACCTTGTAACCTTCCAGGCGCTTAGAACAGTGCTTTGCACATAGTAAGCGCTTAATAAATGCCATCATTACTATTATTCCAAACTGTTCACTCAGCCCTCCGGAATTGGCCATCATATGGAAACAAGGCCCAAATTCAAGCCGTGGGTTGGGAGGACACCAAGTCCTACCCCAACCCTGGACACAGCAGAACAGGTAAACCTTCCCCCTCCAACAACCTCCCTCTACCATCCTCCACTAATAGGTCTACTCACCAGCTCCTCAGCGCTCTGCCCCACCTTCCTGTTTCTTAACAAACCTTGAAGCAGTGAAAAAAATCACTTGATGTGGACACAGCAGAACAGGTAAACCTTCCCCCTCCAACAACCTCCCTCTACCATCCTCCGCTAATAGGTCTACTCACCAGCTCCTCAGCGCTCTGCCCCACCTCCCTGTTTCTTAACAAACCTTGAAGCAGTGAAAAAAATCACTTGATGCGGCCCATTCCCCCGCCATGCCACCTTCAAATTCCCCTTACTTCCTTTCCTCCACGCCCCAGCCTCTGGAAGAAGGGGAAGCCCTGGCTGCTGAAATCCGGCCAGTGAAGGGGAAGTAGTGTTAACGTTATCCAGGAGTTCACGCTCCCTGATCGCGGCTAAGGGCGAGGAGTGCTGAGTCTGCCCATCAGGCCACACGTGGCTCAGACCGGACAGACCCAGGAGCTCAGCTTCCCAGTCACAAGACTAAGGACACGAGCTGTTGCCACACCCAGCACAACCTTGGTGCCCGAGGTTCGAAGGGCAGGCAAAGGCCAGATGGGCAAGAATAAGGGTGGGGAGAGAACCCAGGAAAACACAGGCCCCCTTCTAGGATCAGCCACGCCAGCTCTGGACTTCGATCTTGGCCCTAGGAGGCCGGCTGCCCATCGCTCCTTCCACCTCTGGGCCCCGATAAGCACCTCTCCCAGATAAGAACCCCAAATCAGGACTTTTTCACTTCCAGAGACCACAGCCAAGTTACTGACGTGACGGTTGTTATCTGCAGACTAGGGAAACTGGCTGAGCCCCAAGCAGTAAACTTCCATCCTGCCTCCATCGCTAGGAGTCACAAGGTGTGCTTTGACCCTTCTCCGGCCCCCAGTCTTGCCCAGACTGGAGCTGACAGAGTATGGACGAGCAGTTGAGGAGGAGTCTTTATTCCGGGGTCTCTGCTGGCCCTGGAGTTCCTCGCCCCCTGAACGGCCCCCAGGGCTCTCATTCTGGTCCCCCCCAGGCTCCGCAGTGCTTCTCACAGTCCCGGGAGATTGACGGGAGAGAGGAGATTCCGCAGATGTCGCCAACTGAGGGGTGATGAGGGTGGAGATGTCAACCTGGGGGCGTGGGGGGTCGTCACTGGAGCTGATCGGGTTGAGGTGGGTGGTCCCCAGGCGGCTGTGTAGGCCTCTGCTCGGGGTTGGCCGAGGCGGGGAGGGTGTCCCGGGGGCCTGGGGCTCCGGCACCTATAACGAGACCGAGGGACCGTATCTACCAACTGGTATCTTGAACTCTCCCAAGGGCTGCACCAAGTCAGCGCTCAATAAATGGGACTGGTTGACTGATTAAAAGAGGGAGATCTGGGCCCCCTGGCTCCTCTTCCTCCCTGCCTCGCTCCCTTCAGAGGTCCAGCTGTCCCACCCCTCCTACCTGCTTGGGGCTGGAACAGAAGTTGGCCCTCAGGGCCAGGGGCCTGGAGTGCTGGAGGCTGCTGCTTCCGCTGCTCCATCTGCAGAACGGCCTGAAGGACAGGTGGACAGTGGACTGTATTTATCACCAGGGATTTAGCAATCCTTAGCCTCCCCATCCCCCACAGAGGGTCGGGGCCCAGGCTCCTCGGGGTCTAAACCCAGATGGGGACTTCAGTCCTCCGACCCCTGGGGTCAGGCCCAACCTATTTTTTTTTTTAAATGGTATTTGTTAAGCATTTACTATGTACCACGCACTGAGCTACGCGCTGGGGTAGATACAAGATAATCAGTCCGGACACAGTTCATATCCCACGGGGGTTGGGGGGGCTCGCAGTCTTCACCCCCATTTTACAGCTGAGCTAGCTGAGGCACAGGGAAGCGAAGCGACTTTTTCAAGGTCAGCATAGCATAGTGGAGAGAGCCCGGGCCGGGGATTTGGAAGGTCATGGGTTCTAATCCCGGCTCCGCCACCTTTCTGCTCTGTGGCCTTTGGCAAGTCACTTCTCTGGGCCCCAGTTCCCTCAGCTGTAAGGAATGTATCTGTTAATTGTTATATTGTGCTCTCCCAGGTGCTTAGTACAGTGCTCTTTAAGCGCTCAATAAATGCAACAATGAATATAAAATTCATTCATTCATTCATTCAATCGTATTTATTGAGCGTTTACTGTGTGCAGAGCACTGTACTAAGTGCTTGGGAAGTACAAGTTGGCAACAAATAGGGATGGTCCCTACCCAACAACGGGCTCACAGTTTAGAAGGGGGATCAAAAATGGGGACTGAGACTGTGAGCCCCACGTGGAACAGGGACTGTGTCCAACCTGATTCGCTTTTATTCCACCCCAGCGCTTAGTACAGAGCCTGGCCCATAGTAAGTGCTTAATAAATACCACAATTAACTAGGATCATATAGCAGGCCGGTGGCAGAGCCAGGATTAGAACCCAGGTTGCTCCGGCTCCCAGCCTGAGCTCTATCCACTAGGCCACGCTGCTTGTCATGTTTGGCTCATCAAACTTACATTTCCACCAAGTTACACCCCAATGGACGAATAAAAAGCTTACTTTTCCAAATGATCTGGTTTAAGAGGGAAGGCACTGAATGTGAATAAGTTCACAAGTCACAGCTCTCTTGGTTCTAATATATATATATTATATATATATAATAATAATAATGTCATTTATTAAGCGCTTACTATGTGCAAAGCACTGTTCTAAGCGCTGGGGAGGTTACAAGGTGATCAGGTTGCCCCATGGGGGGCTCACAATCTTAATCCCCATTTCACAGGTGAGGGAACTGAGGCACAGAGAAGTTAAGTGACTTGCCCAAATTCACACAGCTGACAATTGGCTGAGCCGGGATTTGAACCCATGAACTCTGACTCCAAAGCCCGGGCTCTTTCCGAGGTAACTGAGGGCCAGAGAAGTTAAGTGACTTGTCCAAAGTCACACAGCTGAGCTGGGATTTGAACCCATGAACTCTAACTCCAAAACCCAAGTCCCACTTAGCCACAATATATGTAATATGTATGCTATATATATGTATAATAGACAGCATATATTAATACATAGCACATATTAATATATAATACATAGCATATATTAATACATAGTATATATTAATATATAGCATATAATACATAGCATATACTAATATATAATATATAGCATATATTAATATATATATATTTTTCCCAAAGCCCTTTACCATCCCAGCTAAGCACGTCCTTTAGTAATTAAGATGGCTGAACTGAACGTCTTGTACATATTTACTATTCTATTTATTTTGTTAATAATGTGCATCTAGCTTTATTTATTCTGACGACCTGACACCTGTCCACGTTTGGTTTTGTCTGTCTCCCCCTTCTAGACTGCGAGCCCGTTGTCGGGTAGGGGCCGTCTCTACATGTGGCCAACTTGGACTTCCCAAGCGCTTAGTCTAGTGCTCTGCACACAGTAAGCGCTCAATAAGTACGACTGAATGAATGAATGAATGCAGCAGAACTTCTTCCAGTCGAACTTGGGTCAGGGTCCCCGGGGCACCGGACGGTGTCCCCCACCGTGGGGCCCCACGTCCCTTCCCACCCCAAACTTGGCATGGAGGAGCCTCTCCCACCTGCTTCAGTTCTTGCTTCTTGGCATCCAGCTGGCCCTGGGAGCGCTTCAGGGCCTCATGCTCCCGGCCCAGCTGAGCGGCGCGTTCACTCAGTTCTGCCTCCCGGGCGACCAGCTCCGCCTCGAAGCGCGCCAGCTCCTCCTCTGTGTACACGGGCTGCTCCTCCACCGTCTGCGGGACGATCAGTTAGTCAGTCAGCCCTATTTATTAATAATACTAATGGCATTTATTAAGCACTTACTATGTGCAAAGCACTGTTCTAAGCGATGGGGAGGTTACAAGGTGATCAGGTTGTCCCATGTGGGGCTCACAGCCTTCAGCCCCATTTCACAGAAGAGGGAACTGAGGCTTAGAGAAGTGAAGTGACTTGCCCAAGGTCACACAGCAGACAAGTGGCGGCACCAGGATTAGAACCCATGACCTCTGACTCCCAGCGCGCGCTCTTTCCACTGAGTCACGCTGTTTCTCAAGCGCTTACTGAGCACAGAGCACTGTACTAAGTGTTCGGGAGAGTAATAATAATAATAATAATTTTGGTATTTGTTAAGTGCTTCCTATGTGCAAAGCACTGTTCTAAGTGCTGGGGAGGATACAAGGTGATCAGGTTGTCCCATGTGGGGCTCACAATCAATCCCCATTTTACAGATGAGGTAACTGAGGCCCAGAGAAGTTAAATGACTTGCCCAAAGTCACACAGCTGACAAGCGGCAGAGCCGGGATTTGAACCCACAACCTCTGACTCCCAAGCCCAGGCTCTTTCCACTGAGCCACGCTGCTTCTCTCAGTACGTTATAACACATTCCCTGCCCATAACAAGCTTACAGTCTAGAGGGAGAGGCCGACATTTATATAAATAATTACAGATGTGTACCTAGTGCCGTGGGGAGGGGAGGATGAATAAAGGGAGAGGGTTGGGCAGAAGGGAGTGGAGGTATATATGTATATATGTTTGTACATATTTATTACTCTATTTAATTTACTTGTACATATCTATTCTATTTTATTTTGTTAGTATGTTTGGTTTTGTTCTCTGTCTCCCCCTTGTAGACTGTGAGCCCACTGTTGGGGAGGGACTGTCTATATGTTGCCAACTTGTACTTCCCAAGTGCTCAGTAAGTGCTCAATAAATACGACTGATTGATTGAAAAGGAAAAGATGGCTTAGGCCAGGAAGGCGTCTTGGAGGAGAAGTGCCTTCAGTAAGGCATTTTATTTTGTTAATATGTTTTGTTTTGTTGCCTGTCTCCCCCTCATAGACTGTGAGCCCGTTGTTGGGTAGGGACCGTCTCTATATGTTGCCAACTTGTACTTCCCAAGTGCTTAGTACGGTGCTCCGCACACAGTAAGCGCTCAATAAATACGATTGAATGAATGAATGAATGGAGAGAGAGTCACTGCCTGTCGCGTAGGAGGAGGGAGGACGTTCTGGGCCAAAGGCAGGAGTGGGCAGCGAAATAGGCAAGACTGAGGTACAGTGAGTACATTGGCATTAGAGGAGCGAAGCATGCCAGCTGGGTTGTAGTGGGAGAGTAGCAAGGTGAGGGAAGCTCGGCAAGGTGATTGAGTGCTTACTATGTGCACAGCATTAGACTAAGCACTTGGGAGAGTACAACATCATCATCAATCGTATTTATTGAGCGCTTATTGTGTGCAGAGCACTGTACTAAGCACTTGGGAAGTACAAGTTGGCAACATATAGAGACAGTCCCTACTCAACAGTGGGCTCACTGTCTAAACGGGGGAGTACAGTATAACAACAAAGGTATTCGTTAAGCTCTTACTACTACTAATAATAATGATGGCATTTATTAAGCACTTACTATGTGCAAAGCGCTGGGGAGGTGACAAGGTGATCAGGTTGTCCCATGGGGGGCTCACAGTCTTAATCCCCATTTTGCAGATGAGGGAACTGAGGCCCAGAGAAGTGACTTGCCCAACGTCACACAGGTGACAACTGGCGGAGCCGGGATTTGAACTCATGACCTCTGACTCCAAAGCCCGGGCTCTTTCCATTGAGCCTCGCTGGTACTATGTGCCAGGCACAATATAACAGACGCATTCCCGGCCCACAACGAGCCCCAATGGCCGGCCCCTCCTCACCTCCCAGCCTTCGGCCTCGGCGAATTCCTTGCGTTGAGTGGATGACAGAAATTCATCCAGAGTGACCAGGCGGTCATGGTTGGTGTCCACCTGGGAAGAGTGGGCAAAGTTAGGACCTGACTCCTTCCCCCCAGGGCCAACCTCCCCCTGGCTCCTGCCTCTAATAATAATAATGATAATATTTGGTAAGCGCTTACTATGTACCAAGCACAGGGGTAGATACAGTATCTGCATCTGTATCTCTCTTCCTCCCTTCAAGGCCCTGCTGAGAGCTCACCTCCTCCAGGAGGCCTTCCCAGACTGAGCCCCTTCTTTCCTCTCCCCCTCGTCCCCCTCTCCATCCCCGTCTTACCTCCTTCCCTTCCCCACAGCACCTGTATGTATGTATATATGGTTGTACATATTTATTACTCTGTTTATTTATTTATTTATTTTACTTGTACATTTCTATCCTACTTATTTTATTTTGTTGGTATGTTTGGTTCTGTTCTCTGTCTCCCCCTTTTAGACTGTGAGCCCACTGTTGGGTAGGGACTGTCTCTATGTGATGCCAATTTGTACTTCCCAAGTGCTTAGTACAGTGCTCTGCACATAGTAAGCGCTCAATAAATACGATTGATTGATTGATTGATTGATCTGCAGATGAGATACAGTTCCTGACCTACATGGGGCTTATAGTCTAAACAGGAGGGAGAACAGGTATTAAATCCCCATTTTACAGGTGAGGAAACTGAGACCTGAGGGAGTTAAGTGATTTCCCCAAAGTTACACAATAGGCAACTGGCTGTACCGGGATTAATAATAATAATAATAATGGCATTTATTAAGCGCTTTTCCCAGACAAAGCCCCCTCCTTCCTCTCCCCCTCGACCCCCTCTCCATCCCCGGTCTTACCTCCTTCCCTTCCCCACAGCACCTGTATATATGTATATATGTTTGTACAGATTTATTACTCTATTTATTTATTTATTTTACTTGTACATATCTATTCTATTTTATTTTGTTAATATGTTTGGTTTTGTTCTCTGTCTCCCCCTTCTAGACTGTGAGTCCACTGTTGGGTAGGGACTGCCTCTATATGTTGCCACCTTGGACTTCCCAAGTGCTTAGTACAGTGCTCTGCACACAGTAAGCGCTCAATAAATACGATTGATAGATTGATTGATGGGGCTCATAGTCTAAACAGGAGGGAGAACAGGTATTAAATCCCCATTTTACAGGTGAGGAAACTGAGACCTGAGGGAGTTAAGTGATTTCCCCAAAGTTACACGACAGGCAACTGGCTGTGCCGGGATTAATAATAATAATAATAATGGCATTTATTAAGCGCTTACTATATGCAAAGCACTGTTCTAAGTGCTGAACCCAGGTCCTCTGGCTCCCAGGTTTGGGTTCTTTCCACTAGGCCATGTTGCTTCCCCCAGAGCCAGTGGGTCCAGCTCCCCGAAGAGGGTTACGCAGGACACGGGGAGCCGGGGGCCGGCACCCAGTCAAGGGGATGGGATACCCCAGTTCTTCGTTCTCCCCTGGGTTGGGGGGGGGTCCTAACTGAGTGCCTATTCTTGCTCTACAAGCTGAGCGCCCATCCTCACGTTCTTCATCACATGCTCCCGCATCCTCAGCCTCTCCTCCTCCATCTCTCTCATGTCATCGTCCTCATTCTTGGGGTCGTAGACCTTCTCCAGCTGGGCAGCGGCGGCGGCGAACAGCGGGCGGGATGGGAGAAAAAGGGGACACCGGAGTCACGCAAGTTCCATTCATTCATTCATTCATTCATTCAATCGTATTTATTGAGCGCTTATTGTGTGCAGAGCACTGTACTAAGCGCTTGGGAAGTACAAGTTGACAACATATAGAGACGGTCCCTGCCCAACAGCGGGCTCACAGTCTAGAAGGGGGAGACAAACAACAAAACAAAACATGTGGACAGGTGTCAAGTCATCAGAATAAACAGCAATAAAGCTAGATGCACGTCATTAAGAAAATAAATAGAACAGTAAATATGTACAAGTAAAATAGAGCAATAAATCTGTACAAACACATATACAGGTGCTGTGGGGAGGGGAAGGGGGTAGGGCGGGGGGGATGGAGAGGAGGAGACCAAAAAGTAGGGGCTGTGAGCGTGGCTCAGTGGAAGGAGCCCGGGTTTTGGAGTCAGAGGTCATGGGTTCAAATCCTGGCCAGGCAGACAGGTGACTCAGACCAGGCCACACCCCTCCTAATAATAATTATCTGCGGTATTCGTTAAGCACTTACTATGAGCTAGATATTGTACTAAGCGTTGGGGTAGATAGGAGATGATTGGGTTGGACGCAGTCCCTGTCCCACATAGGGCTCCCCATTTTACAGATGAGGCCACTGAGGATCAGAGAAGTGAAGTGTCGTGCCCAGGTAGTGGAGCTGGGATTCGAAACCAGGTCCTTCTGACCCAGGCCCGGGCTCTATCCACTAGACCATGTTACTTCTCCTCCACCCAGCTCTTCGTCCTGCTCCCCCCAGGGACCCAGGCACCCTGCCCCCAGCTCCTGGCTCTCCCCACAGCTCACCTCTTTGGTGAAGAGCGCTTCCAATTCCTGCTCATCGAGAACGCCATCGCTGTTGGTGTCTGTGGAGGGAGGGAGAGGAAGTTCAGATTCCTCGTCCGGGAGGGAGTTGGGGGGCTTCTGGGATCACGGGTCGGGGGGGGCACTTAGACCGAAGGAGGGTCCAGGCCTTACTAGGCTTCCCCAGGTCTCATTTCCGCGGAGCGTTTCTGCTTAGCAACTGAGGCACGGAGCTGGGGGGACAACCCTGGGCATCTGTTAGGGCTCAGGTCGGGGGGAGAAGTAGAAGCAGCGTGGCACAGTGGAAAGAGTACGGGCTTTGGAGTCAGAGGTCACGGGTTTAAATCCCGGCTCCGCCAAATGTCAGCGGTGTGACTTTGGGCAAGTCACTTAACTTCTCTGGGCCTCAGTTCCCTCATCTGTAAAACGGGGATGAAGACTGTGACTCCCACGTGGGACAACCTGATCACTTTGTATCCCCCCACTTAGAACAGTGCTTTGCACATAGTAAGTGCTTAAAAAATACCATTATTATTATTATTATTATTATTATTATTCGGCCCCGTACCATGCAGCCGGAAGAAGGTCTTGGGGTTGAACTCTGCGGGGTCCAGACCATCTGTCTCTTCCCAAACTTCCTGCAGCTGGGCCCGGCTACCCTGGGGTGAGAAGCAGAGTTGGTGGAGGGAGGATGTCCCTCCCGGTAAACCCCCCTCTGGACCCCCAGAACAGATGGGGAAGAGAGAACCAGAAGGCAATAAGAGAGTTCCCTGTTACGAGCAGGGAACTTGTCGGCCGATTCTGTTCATTCATTCACTCAATAGTATTTACTGAGCGCTTACTGTGTGCAGAGCACTGTACTAAGCGCTTGGGAGAGAGTACAACACAATAAATAGACACATTCCCTGCCCACAACGAGCTGACAGCCTGGGTGGGGGAGACAGATGTCAATACAAATAAATAAATGATAGATAATAATAATGTTGGTATTTGTTAAGCGCTTACTATGCTCCAAGCACTGTTCTAAGCGCTGGGGGAATACAAGGTTGTCCCATGTGGGGATCACAATCTTCATCCCCATTTTACAGATGAGGGAACTGAGGCCCAGAGAAGTGAAGTGACTTGCCCCAAGTCACACAGCTGAGAAGTGGCAGAGCCGGGATTAGAACCCATGACCTGACTCCCAAGCCCGGGCTCTTTCCACTGAGCCACGCTGCTTTCCTGGATATGTAGATAGATGTTCCCTAGATAAATATGTACATAAGTGCTGTGGGGCTGGGAAGGACAAAGGGAGCAAGTCAGTAAAACAATTACTCTGTTGTACTCTACTCTCCCAAGCGCTTAGTACAGTGCTGTACACATAATAAGCACTCAATAAATGCAACTGACTGAGGCTGCAAGAGGTGGGTATTGCGGGCCAGGCATGTGTCTCAGGTGGAGGCCAGTTTCCTGTTGTATTGTATCAATCAATCGTATTTATTGAGCGCTTACTGTGTGCAGAGCACTGTACTAAGCGCTTGGGAAGTACAAGTTGGCAACATTGTACTCTCCCAAGCGCTTAGTACAGTGCTCTGCACACAGTCAGCGCTCAAAGCATACAATCCCCCCTGCCCTACCTCCTTCCCCTCCCCAGAGCACCTGTATATATGTTTATACAGATTTATTACTCTATTTCACTTGTACATATTTACTATTCTATTTATTTTGTTAATCATGTGCATTTAGCTTTAATTCTGTTTGTTCTAACGACTTGACACCTGTCCACGTTTTGTTTTGTTGTCTGTCTCCCCCTTCTAGACTGTGAGCCCGTTGTTGGGTAGGGACCGGCTCTATATGTTGCCAACCTGTACTTCCCAAGTGCTTAGTACAGTGCTCTGCACACAGTAAGCGCTCAATAAATACGATTGAACGAATGAATGACTGAATGAGTGAGTGCAAGCTCGTTGTGGTCAGGGAATGTGTCCGTTTATTGTTCCATTGTACTCTCCCAAACAGTACAGTGCGCTCTGCACCCAGCGCTCAGGTGGCGTCCAGCCTGATTAGCCTGTATCCACCCCAGCCCTTAACGCATAGAGAAGCAGCGTGGCTCAGTGGAACAAGCCTGGGCTTTGGAGTCAGGGGTCACGGGTTCAAATTCCGGCTCTGCCAATTGTCAGCTGCGTGACTTTGGGCAAGTCACTTCACTTCTCAGTTCCCTCATCTATAAAATGGGGATTAAAACTGTGAGCCCCCTGCGGGACAACCTGATCACCTTGTAACCTCCCCAGCGCTTAGAACAGTGCTTTGCACATAGTAAGCGCTTAATAAATGCCATTATTATTATAGTAAGTGCTTCCCAAATACCATCATCATTATAAATACGGTGGACTTGTTGAGTGAGCGGGAGCCCAGACCTCCCCAGGTCCTCCGAGTGGCCCCCCAGAGCGGCCCTCGCACTCACAGGCACATTGACCCTCGGGTGCTGGCGGTGGCGCTTCTGTTGCTCCTGCAGACGCCTCTCCTCCTCCCGCCGCCGCTCGCTGCCCAGGGAGTCCAGGTACTGGCGCCGCTCGTGTTCCTTCAGCATCTCGTAGCGCTTGAATTCGGCGTGGTGGGCCGCGTCGTACTGGGCCAGGTCCCGCGTGGCCTGCGGAGGGGCCGGGCCCGGCGGTGACCCCTCTGCCCCTCAGCTCTCCAGCCACGGACCCGCGCCCCTTCCCCTTCTGGTCAAGAGCTCGTACCTCACTGTACCTCGATCTCTCCTCCCCCTGGCCCGGAATGCCCTCCCTCCGCACATCCGCCAAGCTAGCTCTCTTCCTCCCTTCAAAGCCTTACTGAGAGCTCGCCTCCTCCAGGAGGCCTTCCCAGACTAAGCCCTCTTTATCCTCTCCTCCCCCCCCAACCTCCTTCCCCTCCCCACAGCACCTGTACATATGTTTGTACAGATTTATCACTCTATTTTACTGGTACATATTTACTATTCTATTTATTTTGTTAATGATAATAATAATAATAATAATAATAATGGCATCTGTTAAGCGCTTACTATGTGCAAAGCACTGTTCTAAGCGCTGGGGGGATATAACGTGATCAGGTTGTCCCATGTGGGGCTCACAGTCAATCCCCATTTTACAGATGAGGGAACTGAGGCTCAGAGAAGTTAAGTGACTTGCCCAAGGTCACACGGCAGACATATGGCGGAGCTGGGATTCAAACCCATGACCTCTGACTCCAAAGCCCGGGCTCTTTCCACTGGGCCACGCTGCTTCTCTCTGTGCACAGAGAGATGATGCGCACAGAGCTTTAATTCTATTTGTTCTGACGACTGGACACCCGTCCACCTGTTTTGTTTTGTTGTCTGTCCTCCCCCTTCTAGACTGTGAGCCCGTTGGTGGGTGGAGACCATCTCTATACTTGCCGACTTGTACTTCCCAAGCGTTTAGTCCAGTGCTCTGCTCACAGTAAGCGCTCAATAAATACGACTGAATGAATGAAAGGGTGTCTGCCGCCCCGTCCGAGACGACCGACTGATGGACGGCTTGATGGCAGGCCCTGGCCTCCCTCGCACCCGCCTCACCGTCTGGATCAGCAGCTCCAGGTCTCGGGCCTCAAACCTGTGCTGGTTCTGTGGGTCCAGGTGATCGAACTGCTTCAACAGACTCAGGTGATCCACCTGTACTTCTGGGAGGAGGAATAATAATAATAATAATAATAATAATAATAATAATAATAATAATAATAATAATAATAATAATGGTATCTGTTAAGCGCTTACTACGTGCCAAGCACCGTTCCAAGCGCTGGGATAGATACAAGGTGATCAGGTTGTCCCACTTGGGGCTCACAGTCTTCATCCCCATTTTACAGATGAGGTGGACCGAGGCACAGAGAAGTTAAGTGACTTGTCCGAAGTCACACAGCTGAGCCGGGATTAGGAAGGGAGTCGGGAGTCCGGCTCCCCAGCCATCTCTCTCCCCGCCGACCCTAACTCCTTCTCCCAGGCCTCCGGTCCCCCCCCGCACCCCGGTCACCTCCAGGCCCCAGACCCACCCTGCTCCTGCATGGCGTCCATCTTGGCCTTGAGCAGCATTCGCAGCCGGGACACCTCCTGCCTCTTCAGCTCGTCCAGCTTGGTGCGGATATGGTGGCTGACGAAATCCAACTCCCGGCTCAGCTTGCCATTCTGAAGGGGGGCAGGGGTGGCCAGTTAGGGGGCAGACGGTTTGGCTTAGTGGAAAGAGCACCGTCTTGGGGGCCGGAGGACCTGGGTTCTAATCCCTGCCCTGCCATGTGTTTGCTGTGTGACCCTGGCCAAGTCACTTCACTTCTCTGGGCCTCAGTTCCCTCATCTGTAAAATGGGGATTAAGACTGGGAGCCCCACATGGAACCCGATTACCTTGCCCAGAGCTTCGTACAGTGCCCGACACAGTAAGCGCTTAACAAATACCATTAAAAAACAAAAGTTACTTAACTTCTCTGTGCCTCAGTTCCCTCATCTGTAAAACAAAGATTCAATATCTGTTCTCCCTCCTACTTAAACTGGATGCCCCATGTGGGCAGGGACTGCGTCTGACCTGAAAATCCTGTATCTTTCCCAGTGCTGACACCCCGTTAGGCGCTTAAGACCACAATCACAGAGAAGCAGCGTGGCTCAGTGGAAAGAGCCCGGGCTTTGGAGCCAGAGGTCATGGGTTCAAATCCCGCTCTGCCAATTGTCAGCTGTGTGACTTTGGGCAAGTCACTTCACTTCTCTGTGCCTCAGTTCCCTCATCTAGAAAATGGGGATGGAGACTGTGAGCCCCCCGGGGGACAACCTGATCACCTTGTAACCTCCCCAGCGCTTAGAACAGTGCTTTGCACATAGTAAATGCTTAATAAATGCCACTATTATTATTATTAATTATTATAATTATGTGCCTGCTCATTCTCCGGGCCCATCATAATCATCAATCGTATTTATTGAGTGCTTACTGTGTGCAGAGCACTGTACTAAGCGCTTGGGAAGTACAAGTTGGCAACATATAGAGACAGTCCCTACCCAACAGTGGGCTCACAGTCTAAAAGAATATCCCCCCTCCCTCAACCAGTCAATGGTACTTACTGTGAACTGTAATAATAATAATAATGATGGTATTTGTTAAGCGCTTACTATGTGCAAAGCACTGTTCTAAGCGCTGGGGAGGTTACAAGGTGATCAGGTTGTCCCACGGCTTTAATCCCCATTTTCCAGATGAGGGAACTGAGGCCCAGAGAAGTGAAGTGACTTGCCCAAAATCGCAAAGCTGACAGTTGACGGAGCTGGGACTTGAACCCATGACCTCGGACTCCAAAGCCCGGGCTCTTTCCACTGAGCCACGCTGCTTCTCCACTGTACTAAGTGCTTGGGAGAACATCGCAGCACGGAGCTGGTGGTGACATTCCCTGCCCTCAGGGAGCTTCCAGCCTGATCTCCACCCGGCGCCCCTCCGGCCGCCCACCTTGATGTCCTCGGCGTTGGCGGCCTGTAGCTTCTCCTTGAAGTGTCCGTCCGTCTCCAGCACGTTGATCACTTCCTGCAGGTAGCGGTGATAATATAGCCCGGTGTCCTGGCAGCAGTCGGGAAGGATGGAGAAACAGCATGGCTTAATGAAAAGAGCACAGCCCTGGGAGGCTGTGCCCAACCTAACTAGTACATACCCCCGGTGCTTGGCACACTCCTTCATTCATTCATTCAATCGTATTTATTGAGCGCTTACTATGTGCCAAGCACTGTACTAAGCGCTTGGGAAGTCCAAGTTGGCAACACATAGAGACGGTCCCTACCCAACAGTGGGCTCACAGTCTAGAAGGGGGAGACAGAGAACATATTAACAAAATAAAATAAACAGAATCAATATGCACAAATAGAGTAATAAATTCGTACAAACATATATACACATATACAGGTGCTGTGGGGAGACAAGTGGCAGAAGTGGGATTAGAACCCAGG
The DNA here is from genome assembly GCF_015852505.1 of Tachyglossus aculeatus. Classification (NCBI taxonomy): domain Eukaryota; kingdom Metazoa; phylum Chordata; class Mammalia; order Monotremata; family Tachyglossidae; genus Tachyglossus; species Tachyglossus aculeatus. Next base: position 50,996,768 of record NC_052075.1, on the reverse strand, counting down.
ACCTCTGACCCCCAAGCCCGGGCTCTTAAGTGCTTAACAAGTACCATAATAATTATTATTATTATAGAAGGAGCTGGGTTCTATTCCGGCTCTGCCAAATGTCTGCTTTGTGACCTTGGGCAAGTCATTTCTCTGTGCCTCAGTTACCTCATCTGTAAAATGGGGATTAAGACTGTGAGCCCCCCATGGGACAGGGACTGTGTCCAAACTGACTATAAAATGGGGATTAAGACTGTGAGCCCCCCATGGGACAGGGACTGTGTCCAAACTAACTTGTATCCACCCGAGTGCTTAGAACAGTGCTTGGCATATAGTAAGCGCTTTGGAGTCAGAGGTCATGGGTTCAAATCCAGGCTCTGCCAATTGTCAGCTGTGTGACTTTGGGCAAGTCACTTCACTTCTCTGTGCCTCAGTTACCTCATCTGGAAAATGGGGATTAAGACTGTGAGCCCCCCATGGGACAGGGACTGTGTCCAAACTAACTTATATCCACCCGAGTGCTTAGAACACTGCTTGGCATATAGTAAGCGCTTTGGAGTCAGAGGTCATGGGTTCAAATCCAGGCTCTGCCAATTGTCAGCTGTGTGACTTTGGGCAAGTCACTTCACTTCTCTGGGCCTCAGTTCCCTCATCTGGAAAATGGGGACTAAGACTGTGAGCCCCCCCGTGGGACAACCTGATCACCTTGGAACCTCCCCAGTGCTTAGAACAGTGCTTTGCACATAGTAAGCGCTTAATAAATGCTATCATTATTATTATTATTATTATTATTATTAGCATTCGTTCATTCCTTCAATCATATTTATTGGGCACTTACTGTATGCAGAGAACTGTACTAAGCACTTGGGAGAGAACAATACAACAATAAACAGATACATTCCCTGCCCACAAAGAGCTTACAGTCTAGAGGGGGGTAGACATTAATATAAATAAACAAATAAATGACAGATATGGACATAAGTGCTGTGGGGCTGGGAGGGGGATGACTAAAGGGAGCAAGTCAGCAGGGTGGCTAGTGAAACATCGGAAAGAGCCCGGGCTTGGGAGTCAGAGGATGCGGGTTCTAATCCTGGCTCTGCCACCTGTTTGCTGTGTGACCTTGGGCAAGCCACTTAACTTCTCTGTGCCTCAGTTGCCTCATCCGTAAAATGGGGATTAAGGCTGTGAGCCCCATATGGGACAACCTGATGACCTTGTATCATCTACCTCAGCGCTTAGAACAGTGCTTGGCACATAGTAAGCGCTTAACAAATACCATAATTATTATTATAGAAGAGGAAAGGAGGGGCTTGGTCAAGGAAATCCTCGTGGAGGAGATGTGCCTTTGATGAGGCTTTGAAGCTGAGGCGAGTGACTGTCTGTCGGATTGTCTGTCAGAAGGTCGAGGGTTCTAATCCTTGCTCTGCCACTTGCCTGCTCTGTATATATGTATATATGTTTGTACATATTTTTTATTACTCTATTTATTTATTTATTTTACTTGTACATATCTATTCTATTCATTTTATTTTGTTAATATATTTGGTTTTGTTCTCTGTCTCCCCCTTTTAGACTGTGAGCCCACTGTTGGGTAGGGACTGTCTCTATAGGTTGCCAATGTGTACTTCCCAAGTGCTTAGTCCAGTGCTCTGCACACAGTAAGCGCTCAATAAATACGATTGATCGATCGAATGAATGAACAGCTGACAATTGGTGGGGCCGGGATTTGAAGCCATGACCTCTGACTCCGAAGACCGGGCTCTTTCCACCTATATATATATATATATATATATTTATATATATATATATATACCTGTCTATGTGTATATATGTTTGTACATATTTATTACTCTACTGATTTATTTTACTTGTACATATCTATTCTATTTTATTTTGTTAGTATGTTTGGTTTTGTTCTCTGTCTCCCCCTTTTAGACTGTGAGCCCACTGTTGGGTAGGGACTGTCTCTATAGGTTGCCAATGTGTACTTCCCAAGTGCTTAGTCCAGTGCTCTGCACACAGTAAGCGCTCAATAAATACGATTGATCGATCGAATGAATGAACAGCTGACAATTGGTGGGGCCGGGATTTGAAGCCATGACCTCTGACTCCGAAGCCCGGGCTCTTTCCACCTGTATGTATATATATATATATATATATGTATATATATATATATACCTGTATATATGTTTGTACATATTTATTACTCCATTTATTTATTGTACTTGTACATATCTATTCTATTTATTTTATTTTGTTAGTATGTTTGGTTTTGTTCTCTGTCTCCCCCTTTTCGACTGTGAGCCCACTGTTGGGTAGGGACTGTCTCTATAGGTTGCCAACTTGGACTTCCCAAGCGCTTAGTCCAGTGCTCTGCACACAGTAAGCGCTCAATAAATACGATTGATTGATTAAATGAATGAACAGCTGACGATTGGCGGAGCCGGGATTCGAAGCCATGACCTCTGACTCCGAAGCCGGGGCTCTTTCCACCTGTATATATATATATACCTGTATATAGGGATATATGTTTGTACATATTTATTACTCTATTTCTTTTACTTGTACATATCTATTCTATTTATTTTATTTTGTTAGTATGTTTGGTTTTGTCTCCCCCTTTTAGACTGTGAGCGCACTGTTGGGTAGGGACTGTCTCTATGTGTTGCCCGCTTGGGCTTCCCAAGCGCTTAGTCCAGTGCTCTGCACACAGTAAGCGCTCAATAAATACGATTGATTGATTGATTGATTGATTGATTGAGTCTTCTGATGCTGCCCGGGGGGTCCCCCCCGGCGGCCCAGCCCCGCCGAAGACGGCTCTTACCGGGGTGTCGGTCGGCTGCTCGTCGCCCTTTTTGGCTCCGGGCCTGTCGAGGGGCAGGGCGGCGGCGGCGGGGACCAGCAGCCACAGGCCCAAGGCCACCAGGGCGGGCGAGGCCATGGCGGGGACACCGGACCGGACACCTGCAGCGGCCCGGGGACCTCCGCCCCCAGCCCCCGATTGGCTGCAGGAGGACCCATCCCAGCCAATCCCAGCCCGAGGATGACGGGCATCCCGGGGAAACCACGCCCCCTGCAACCGGATTGGCGAGCAGGCGCCGCCCCTTCGACCCAAATTGCTGCAGGAGGAGCCATCCCAGCCAATCCGAGCCCGAGGATGACGGGAATTCGGGGAACCCTCGCCCCCCTGCAACCGGATTGGCGAGCAGGCTCCGCCCCCTCGGCCCAATTGGCTGCAGGAGGAGCCATCTCAGCCAATCCGAGGCCGAGGGGTATTCGGGGAGGCCACGCCCCCTGCAACCGGATTGGAGAGCAGGCTACGCCCCTTCGACCCAATTGGCATCCCAGCCAATCTGAGGCCAAGGGGTGTAAGGGGAGGCCACGCCCCCTGCAACCGGATTGGAGAGCAGGCTACGCCCCTTCGACCCTATTGGCTGCAGGAGGAGCCATCCCAGCCAATCCGAGGCCGAGGGGTATAAGGGGAGGCCACGCCCCCTGCAACCGGATTGGCGAGCAGGCTCCGCCCCTTCGACCCAATTGGCTGGAGGAGGAGCCATCCCAGCCAATCTGAGGCCGAGGGGTATAAGGGAAGCCCACGCCCCCTGCAACCGGATTGGCGATCAGGCTCCGCCCCTTCGACCCAATTGGCTGGAGGAGGAGCCATCTCAGCCAATCCGAGGCCGAGGGGCATTCGGGGAGGCCACGCCCCCTGCGACTGGATTGGCTAGCAGGCTCCGCCCCTTCGACCCAATTGGCTGGAGGAGGAGCCATCCCAGCCACTCCGAAGCCGCGGGCTATTCGGGGAGGCCACGCCCCCTGCAACCGGATTGGCGAGAAAGCTCCGCCCCTTCGACCTAATTGGCTGGAGGAGGAGCCATCCCAGCCAATCCGAGGCCGAAGGTGACTGGCATTTGGGCATGCCACGCCCCCTGCGACCGGATTGGCTAGTGAGCGAGCGCCTCCTCCCCCTCCCCCGAGGCTCAGCCCTGAAAAAGAAAACGGGATTGGAACACGGGATTTGAACATTGTTCCGATGTGTTGTTTTGTTTTGTTGTCTGTCTCCCCCTTCTAGACTGTGAGCTCGCTATTGGGTAGGGATCGCTATGGTTGTACATATTTATTACTCTATTTATTGATTTATTTATCTTACTTGTACATATCTATCCTATTTATTTTATTTTGTTAGTATGTTTGGTTTTGTTCTCTGTCTCCCCCTTTTAGACTGTGAGCCCACTGTTGGGTAGGGACTGTCTCTATACGTTGCCAATTTGTACTTCCCAAGCGCTTAGTACAGTGCTCTGCACATAGTAAGCGCTCAATAAATACGATTGATGATGATGATGATGATCGTCTCTAGATGTTACCAACTTGTACTTCCCAAGCGCTCAGTACAGTGCTCTGCACACAGTAAGCGTTCAATGAATACGATTGAATGAATGAATGAAAGGCCCCACGACCCCGCTTTCTGCAACCTGATTGGTTGGGAGATGGATTCGGATCCAATCCGCTGCCAAACCCAGGCTCCACCCCTCCTTTTTTTTAATGATGATGATGGTATTTGTTAAGCTCTTTTTATGTGCCAAGCACTGTTAATTGTATTTATTAAAGATTTACTATGTGCCAGGCACTATACTAAGCGCTGGGATAGATGTAGAGAAGCAGCGTGGCTCAATGGAAAGAGCACGGGCTTGGGAGTCAGAGGTCATGGGTTCTAATCCCGGCTCCGCCACTTGTCAGCTGTGTGACTTTCGGCAAGTCACTTCACTTCTCTGTGCCTGTGACCTCATCTGTAAAATGGGGATTAAGACTGTGACCCCCACGTGGGATAACCCGATCCCATTGTATCCTTCCCAGCACTTAGAACAGTGCTTTGCACATAGTAAGCGCTTAACAAACGCCATCATTATTATTATTAATATGCACTACGTGCTTGTCAGGTTGGACAAAGTCCTTGTCCCACATGGGACTCATAGTCTTCATCCCCATTTTTCGGAAGAGGTAACTGAGGCACAGAAAAGTGAGTAAGCGCCTGAATGAATGAATGAAGTGATTTGCTGAAGGTCCCAAAGCAGACAAGTGGCATAGATATAATAATAATAACGATGGCATTTGTTAAGCACTTACTATGTGCTGGGGAGGATGCAAGGTGATCAGGTTGTCCCACGTGGGGCTCACAGTCTTCATCCCCATTTTACAGGTGAGGTAACTGAGGCACAGAGAAGTTAAGTGACTTGCCCAAAGTCACGCAACTGATGTGACGGAATCGGAATTAGAACCCATGACCTCTGACTCCCAAGCCCGTGCTCTTTCCATTGAGCCATACTGTTTCAACATGGTGTAGTAAATAGAGGATGAGCCTGGAAGTTCAGAAGACCGTGTCCAACCCGACTTACTTGTATCTACTCCAGCGCTTAGTATAGTGCCTGGCACACAGAAAGTGCTTAACAAACACCAGAATTCTAATTACTATTGTAATACCTTAAGTGGAGTGGAGGAGACATGACCTTAATTAGGCTCTGAAGGTGGGGAAGAGTGAAGATCTGGCATAATAAGTTCCATCATCATAAATGGGCTCTTACTATGTGCAGAGCACTGTAGTAAGCTTTTGGGAGACTGCAATACAACAGAGTTGGCAGACATGTTCCTAGCCCACAGCAAGCACTTAGTACAGTGCTTTGCACACAGTAAGCACTCAAAATAATAACAAGTTTACAGTTCCAGGCTAGAGGGAAGATACAGGAAAGTGGGGGTGGTGAGGTAGGGGGTAAATGAGCACACATGCATATCTCCGTAATTTATTTTCATGTCTGTCTAGGATCTAGGCTTCTTGTGTGCAGGGAATGTGCCTACCCACTTGGTTATGTAATGTACTCTCCCAAGTGCTTAATACAGTGCTCTGCACCCAGTAAGCTCTCAATTAATACTGTTGATTGATTGATTGATTGAGCTGGGACTCCTGGATTACGAAGAGGAGCCAGGATGGAGAGTGGGTTCCTGGATCTCTGAGAGAAATGAAGTCCGGGGCATCCGCCAAGCTAGCTCTCTTCCTCCCTTCAAGGCCCTGCTGAGAGCTCACCTCCTCCAGGAGGCCTTCCCAGACTGAGCCCCTTCTTTCCTCTCCCCCTCGTCCCCCTCTCCATCCCCCCCATCTTACCTCCTTCCCTTCCCCACAGCACCTGTATATATGTATATATGTTTGTACATATTTATTACTCTATTTATTTATTTATTTATTTATTTGTACATATCTGTTCTATTTATTTTATTTTGTTAGTATGTTTGGTTTTGTTCCCTGTCTCCCCCTTTTAGACTGTGAGCCCACTGTTGTGTAGGGACTGTCTCTATATGTTGCCAATTTGTACTTCCCAAGCGCTTAGTACAGTGCTCTGCACATAGTAAGCGCTCAATAAATGCGATTGATTGATTGATTGATTGATTTAAGGAATGACATCACTTGTTCTGGGACAGTACTTCGCACCCAGTAAGTTCTCAATAAATACTGTTGATTGATTGATTGAGCAAGTCCCTTAACTTCTCCATGACCTGGTTACCTCATCTGTAAAATGGGGATTATGGGACTGTGTCCAACCTGATTAACTTGTATTAACTCTCTCTCTCTCTCTCTGTCTCTGCCTCTCTCTCTCTGTTTGTCTCTGTTTCCCTGTTTGTCTCTGTTTCTCTTTCTGTCTCTGCCTGTTTCTCTCTCTGTCTGTCTGCTTCTCTGCCCTCTCTCTCTCCATTTCTCTATTTCTTCCTCTCTTTCTCTGTCTCTGTCTGTTTCTCTGCCCCCTCTCTGTTTCTCTCTCTCTCCCTCCATTTCTCTATTTCTTCCTCTCTCTGTTTCTCTCTCTCCATTTCTATTTATTTTATTTTGTTAATATGTTTGGTTTTGTTCTCTGTCTCCCCCTTCTAGACTGTGAGCCCACTGTTGGGTAGGGACCGTCTCGATATGTTGCCAACTTGTACTTCCCAAGCGCTTAGTACAGTGCTCTGCACACAGTAAGCGCTCAATAAATACGGTTGATTGATTGATTGATTGACTCCTGGATTACTAAGAGGAGCCAGGATGGAGAGTGGGTTCCTGGATCTCTGGGAGAAATGAAGTCCGGGGCATCAGAATGTCTAGGTCCCTTTAAAGAATGTCATCCCTTGTTCTGCGACAGTACTTCGCACCCAGTAAATTCTCAATAAATACTGTTGATTGATTGATTGATTGATTAAGCTGGGACTCCTGGATTACTAAGGGGAGCCAGGATGGAGAGTGGGTTCCTGAATTTCTGGGAGAAATGAAGCCTAGGGGCATCAGAATGTCTAGGTCCCTTTAAGGAATGTCACCCCTTGTTCTGCGACAGTACTTCGCACCCAGTAAGTTCTCAATAAATACTGTTGATTGATTGATTGATTGGGCTGGGACTCCTGGATTACTAAGAGGAGCCAGGATGGAGAGTGGGTTCCTGGATCTCTGGGAGAAATGAAGTCTGGGGCATCAGAATGTCTAGGTCCCTTTAAGGAATGTCACCCCTTGTTATGGGACAGTACTTCGCACCCAGTAAGTTCTCAATAAATACTGTTGATTGATTGATTGATTGAGCTGGGACTCCTGGATTACTAAGAGGAGCCAGGATGGAGAGTGGGTTCCTGGATTTCTGGGAGAAATGAAGTCTAGGGGCAACAGAATGTCTAGGTCCCTTTAAGGAATGTCACCCCCTTGTTCTGGGACGGTACTTCATTCCCCTGTTGCCAGGCGCAAGCCCAGACCGGGGCCCATTCTGCGGGAGTGAGCAGGGAGTTTGAGTGCAGAAAATTGGGGGTCTGAAGCAGAAGGAACTTTTGGGGTGAAAGGCAGAGGGAAAGGAGGCATTGGGGTGTGGTGTCTTTTGACCCTCTCTCCCCCTCCACTCTCTGAGATCCCAGTTCTGGGGCCTCAGCCCCATCCCCGGTCGCTAAGGCAGATCGCCCCTCTGGACTCTGGGTGGGTGACACCCAGTTTTCAGATCTCCAAGGGAATCCAAAAGGAGAAGAGCAGGTAAGGAATGGCAGAAACAGAGGTAGAGGAACAAACTCAAAGACAGAGACTGAGGAGGGGGAAATGAGGGAGAGTGAGTGAGGGAAACTGAGGCAGAGACCTAGCCCGGGTGGGGTGGGGATCCCCAAACCCATCTCCTCCGGCCCCCAAGGCAGATTAGTGCAGATTAGATTCTGCCTTCTAGACTGTGAGCCCACTGTTGGGTAGGGACCGTCTCTATATGTTGCCAACTTGTACTTCCCAAGGGCTTAGTACAGTGCTCTGCACACAGTAAGCGCTCAATAAATACAATTGAATGAATGAATGAATTAGTGGGCAGGATCAGGCTCGGGGAGAAAGAGCGAGGGGTGGGGGGGACTGGGCCCCCAGGTCCCTGTCATCTGGAGGGATAGAAAAGCAGCAGCAGTAGATAATGAGCCTGGAAGTCAAAAGGTCATGAGTTCTAATCCCAGCTCCGCCACTTGTCTGCTGTGTGACCTTGGGCAAGTCACTTCACTTCTCTGGACCTCAGTTACCTCATCTGTAAAATGGGGATTGAGACTGTGAGTCCTCCGTGGGTCGGGGACTGTGTCCAACCCGATTTGCTTGTATCCACCCAAGCGCTTACTACAGTGCCTGGCACACAGAAAGTACTTAACAAATACCAATATTATTATTATTATGGAAGAGAGTTAGGGTCTGATGCTTGGGTCTGAGCACCCCTCCTCTCCCCCCAGGATGCTCCAGGACACCAATCCCTGGAAGAAGGAGCTGTAAGTCTAGGGAAGACCCAGTTTCGGGCCTCCGTTCCCCACTCTGGCAGCCCCTCAGCTCCCAGGCAGACCCCCCTCGCCCCGTAGCCCAGGCTGGAGAATCATAGGGTCGGGTCTGGATTTCAGGCCCTCCCCGCTCTGCTGGAGAGATAATCCCACAGACATAATCCTACTCCAACCCCTAGACGGAATGTCCGGGGCCCTGGGGGGAGCGGAGCTGGTGGGGGCAGGAGCCCCCAGAGGTTTGTGACCTCACAAATACTTGTCTCTCAGGGGCATTGGTGATGAGCTGGTGGCCGTGAGACTGCAGAAGCTGGAGCAGCAGGTAAGACGGAGGCCCTTCCCCGTCCCCCATTCAGTCCCCTCTTTCTCACCACCCCCGTCTCACCTTCTCTCCCCTTCCCCTCGTCCAGCGCCGCCTTTTTGAGAAGAAGCAGAGACGGAAGCGCCAGGAACCTCTTATGGTTCAGGCCAACCCTGACGCCTCTCTGAGACCCCGGCGGCCTCAGAGGCGGGAGGAGAGGGGCACCGTGTGGAGAGGTGAGAAGGGCTGGGGTCGGTGGGGGAAGAGAGACAGAGAGAGAGACACATCCATTCGTTCATTCAATCCTATTTATTGAGCACTTACTGTGTGCGAATCACTGTACTAGGTACTTGGGAGAGTCACGAACACAGAAACAGAGAGAGAAGGTGGAGGGAGAAGGGAAGAAAGAGGGCGGAGTCCTCAGGAGCGTGGGGCCTGGGAAGATCCAATCAGTCAGTCAATGATATTTACTGAGCGCTTAATCATCATCATCATCATCATCAATCGTATTTATTGAGTGCTTACGATGTGCAGAGCACTGTACTAAGCGCTTGGAAAGTACAAATTGGCAATGTATAGAGACAGTCCCTACCCAACAGTGGGCTCACAGTCTAAAAGGGGAGACAGAGAACAAAACCAAACATACTAACAAAATAAAATAAATAGAATAGATATGTACAAGTAAAATAAATAAATAAATAAATAGAGTAATAAATATGTACAAACATATATACATATATACAGGTGTTTTGGGGTAGGGACGGAGGTAAGATGGGGGATGGAGAGGGGGATGAGGGGGAGAGGAAGGAAGGGGCTCAGTCTGGGAAGGCCTCCTGGAGGAGGTGAGCTCTCAGCAGGGCCTTGAAGGGAGGAAGATTAATGTTTAATGCTTAATGTAGGCAGAGCACTGTACTAAGCACTTGGAATAATAATGATGGCATTTGTTAAGCGCTTACTATGTGCAAAGCACTGTTCTAAGCACTGGGGAGGATACAAGGTGATCAGGTTGTCCCACGTGGGGCTCACAGTCTTCATCGGTCTTTTGAGTCAGAGGTCATGGGTTTACATGCCGTTCCACCACTTATCAGCTGTGTGACTTTGGGCAAGTCACTTAACTTCTCTGGGCCTCAGTTACCTCATCTGTAAAATGGGGATGAAGACTGAGCCCCCCGTGGGACAACCTGATCCCCTTGTTAACCTCCCCAGCACTTAGAACAGTACTTTGCACATAGTAAGTGCTTAATAAATTCCATCATTATTATTATTATTATCCCCATTTTACAGACGAGGTAACTGAGGCACAGAGAAGCTAAATGACTTGCCCAAAGTCTCACAGCTGAAAATTGGTGGAACAGGGATTAGAACCCATGACCTCTGACTCCCAAGCCCGTGCTCTTTCCACTGAGCCATGCTGTTTCAATATAACAATATAATAGACACATTCCCTGCCCACAATGAGTTTACAGTCTACCATTCCAGCCTCTCTTCTCTCTAGACTCAGAGAAGCAGCGTGGCTCAGTGGAAAGAGCTCGGGCTTTGGAATCAGAGGTCATGGGTTCAAATCCCAGCTCCACCACATGTCTGCTGTGTGACCTTGGGCTAGTCACTTAACTTCTCGGAGCCTCAGTTCCCTCATCTGTAAAATGGGGATGATGACGGTGAGCCCCACGTGCGACAACCTGATCACCCCAGCGCTTAGAACAGTGCTTTGCACATAGTAAGCGCTTAACAAATGCCACTATTATTATTATTATTAGACTGTAAACTCCTCTAGACCATAAATTCATGGTAGACAGGGACATATGTCGATCTGTACTGTATTGTACTGTACTTTCCCAAGCGCTTAGTACAGTGCTGTGCACATAGCGCTCATTAAAAGCCACTGATGATGCTCCTCCCCAACCGCAGGCCCGGGGAGCCCTCCCCTCCTGGACCCCATCCCCGATTCGCGGATGCTGCCCCGTGCCCACAGCAGTCCGGGGCCTGTGAATTGTGGCAGGACCCGGGGCCGGGAGAAGGGGGTTCGCCACTCCCCGCCTGGAGCAGGTAACTTTGCCCCTGCCAGCCCCCACTCCTCTGGGACCCCGGCGACTTGAGGAGCCTCCCCCAGGAACACTGGGCATCTTGGCCCTCAGCTTCTTGCTCTCCTCGGCCCCCTCAGGTCCCCTCGTTCTGACCTCCGCCCTCCCCTGCACCCCCTGCTCCGCAGGGGCCGAATCCTCAAGCCCCCTTGCTCTCTCGCCACAGACAACTCTGACCCTGAGCTGGAGGAGGTGTCGGTGGCCGATACCCCAGCCTTGGCCTCGCCACACAAGGATATTCTGGGGGCCCGTCGCCGGGGCTGGCAGGCTTGCCAGAGAACCGGTCAGTTTGTGCGCGGAACTGGCCCAGCGCCGGAGAATCCCGGCCCACCTTGCCCCCTTCCCCACTTTACTTCCCCTGGGGGTGCAGCCGCCCCCTCCCCCGGGACCCAGCACCTCCTGTGATGGAGACCTATCTTGTAGACACCACCCGGGTGCAGCCCACCTTCTGCCGCTGTTGGGTTCCAGTCTGGCATGGGGGCCCTGCCCACTGCACCCCCATATTGCACCTCCTGGCTTGTAGGGAGAGCGGAGATCCCAGGGAAGCCCAGCCCAGTGTTGGGGGCAGGGAAGGGGCAGAGAGGCCAAGGGGCAGGGGCCAGCAGGGATCCACAATGGGGATGTGATGTGGCCTTTGGGATTTCTCCAGGGTTTGTCTTCCTGTTCCTCCCCACAGGAAGTGGATGTGGTAGGTGTCTCACATTTCTCTCTCACATACAGTGATGCATTTCTCTCTCTCACCCATGCTACCACACCGAACGGGCACATCTCCCCCTGCTTGTCCAGGAGTGGAGGAGACGGTCCTGCTCCAGGACACAGAAGAGGGGCAGGGGGAGCCTGCCGAGGGGGTGACCGCAGGCCAGTTCACTCATGGCAGATTTCAGCGGGAGAGGAAGCCGTCCCCACAGCCAGGTAGCCCGGACCCCGGCTCCAGCTCCCCAACATCTGTCTCATCTCCAACACCCATCCCTCCACTGGGACCCAGTAATCCCCTCCTCCTCGCCTTCAGTTCTCCCCCCCTTCCCTGCCATTGGGCCCAGAAGCCTGCTGCCCCAACCCACCTTCCTCGGAGAGCCAGGCAAACCCACCCTCTGTCCTGGTGGGCTTCCCCCCATTTTGCCCTCTCTAGGCTTCAACTTGAAAGATGAGGCCGAGGGGGAAGACAAAAGCTGCAGCTCTGGAGGAAGTTTTTCTCCTTCCAGCAAGGTGAGGTGGGCAGACCCAAAGACCACGGGGCCACGGGGCAAGGGCCATGTGGCCCGGGCCTGTAGGCCATGGTAGGGGTGGGGGCTCCAGTGGTGGGTGGACTTCTGGAGGGCCTCTCTCTCTGAGCTTGGAGTAGTGAAAATGTGAGGAATGTTGGCTTCAGAATCCCCAAGGGGGAGAGACTTCATGGCACTCAGAATCAAGTGAGTCAAGTTCGGAAAGAGGAGTTCATTTCCCCAGTTGATTTCTAATCTCCCCATCTGCCACTTCAGAACTTCCACCCCACCTAAGAATTTGGGGACTCACGCTCTGCCCTAGCTCATATCTTTAAACTCAGTTGCTCCCTTTACCTGTAGTTTATTTTATTTCTAAACCCAGATTTGCCACCTGCCTGCTGTGTGACCTTGGACAAGTCACTTAACTTCTCTGTGCCTCGGTTTCCTTGTCTGTAAAATAGGAATTAAATACCTGTTCTTCCTCTCTCTTAGACCTTAGCCTCATTCGAGACAGGAACTACGTCCATCCTAGTTATCTTGTATCTACCCCAGGGTAGATTAGTATATGTAATATATACTAATATATATAGTATGTATAACCGATATATATACATCGGGTAACTTTGCCCCTGCCAGCCCCCACTCCTCTGGGACCCCGGCGACTTGAGGATCCTCCCCCAGGAACACTGGGCATCTTGGCCCTCAGCTTCTTTCTCTCCTCGGCCCCATCAGGCCCCCTTGTTCTGACCTCCGCCCTCCCCTGCACCCCCTGCTCTATCCCTGGGGTAGATACAAGATAACTAGGATGGATGTAGTTCCTGTCTCGAATGAGGCTAAGGTCCAAGAGAGAGGAAGAACAGGTATTTAATTCCTATTTTACAGACAAAGAAACCGATATATATATGTTATATATACTATATATATTAGCATATATTATATATACTATATAATAATATAGTATACTATATAAGCAATATATCAGTATATATTATATATACTATATAATAATAATTATAGTATATATTTATATATACTATAATATTATAGTATTTGTTAACTTTGACCCAAGCAGAACCCTAGGAGAGAGTCTTCAGGGGATGGAATTTGAGTCATAGAGCTCAGAGCCAACGGATTGCAGGGGAGCCCGTTTTAGAATTTAGGGCCTGGAAAAGTTTGGATAACAAATTTCGAGCCTCTGGAGGCGGAGCTTCAGAATTTGGAGGGGACAGGGTTGTGAAAACTCGAGGCCAATTAGACCATGGTGGTTGGGATTTGGGATTCAGGGAAATTGGGGTGGGGGGAGCCCGGAATTCGGGAGGGGTGGGCTTGGGGTTTTGAGTCCCAGGGAACGGGTCGAGGGCGCGGCTTGGAGTCATCGGATTTGCAACGGCTCTGAGGCCCCTCCTGACCCTGCTGTGTGGCCTTGGGCAAGTCACTTCACTTCTCTGTGCCTCAGTTACCTCATCTGCAAAATGGGGATTTCAGACTGTAAGCCCCACATAGGACAGGGACTGCGTCCAACCCGATTTGCTTCTATCCACCCCAGGGCTTGGTACAATGCCTGGCACATAATAATAATAATATATAGATATATAGATATATAGTTTAGTATACCGTATATAGTAAAGTATATACTTATAGTATATATATATATATATATATATACTGTATATACCTCTATAATTTACAGAGGTGATTATTATTACTATTATTATTACATTTGGTAGCACTTTCTATGTGCCAAACTCTGTGCTAAGCCCTGGGGTCGATACAATATAACTAGGATGGACGTAGTTCCTGTGTCGAATGAGGCTAAGGTCTAAGAGAGAGGAAGAACAGGTATTTAATTCCTGTTTTACAGACAAGGAAACCAATATATATATATATATATATATCGGTTATATATACTATATATTAGTATATATTATATATAATAATAATACAGTATACTATATATGCCATATATATTAGTATATATTATATATACTATATAATAATAATTATTATAGTATATAGGTATATATACTATAATATTATAGTATTTGTTAAGTGCTTACTATGTGTCAAGCACTATTCTAAGCGCTGGGGGAGATACAAGGTGATCAGGTTGTCCCAGGTGGGGCTCACAGTCTTAATCCCCATTTCACAGATGAGGTAACCGAGGCACGGAGAAGTTAAGTAACTTGCCCAAGGTCACACAGCAGACAAATGGAGAATCCGGGATTAGAACCCATGACCTACTGACTCCCAGGCCCATGCTCTATCCATTTTATTATTATTAATAATAATAATGGCATTTATTAAGCACTTACTATGTGCAAAGCACTGTTCTAAGCACTGGGGAGGATACAAGGTGATCAGGTTATCCCACAGGGGGCTCACAGTCTTAATCCCCATTTTACAGATGAGGTAACTGAGGCACGGAGAAGTTCAGTAACTTGCCCAAGGTCACACAGCAGGCAAATGGAGAATCCGGGATTGGAACCCATGACCTACTGACTCCCAGGCCCATGCTCTATCCATTTTAATAATAATAATAATAATAATGGCATTTATTAAGGGCTTACTATGTGCAAAGCACTGTTCTAATCAATCAATCGTATTTATTGAGCGCTTACTGTGTGCAGAGCACTGTACTAAGCGCTTGGGAAGTACAAGTTGGCAACATCTAGAGACGGTCCCTACCCAACAGTGGGCTCACAGTCTAGAAGGGGGAGACAGAGAACAAAACAAAACATATTAACAACAACAAAATAATGATGGCATTTATTAAGCGCTTACTATGTGCAAAGCACTGTTCTAAGCGCTGGGGGGGGGGGGTTACAAGGTGATCAGGTTGTCCCATGTGGGGCTCACAGTCTTAATCCTCATTTTCCAGATGAGGTAACCGAGGCCCAGTGATGTGACTTGCCCAAAGTCACACAGCTGACAATTGGCGGAGCCGGGATTTGAACCTGCCTCTCTATCATCATCAATCGTATTTATTGAGCGCTCACTACGTGCAGAGCACTGTACTAAGCACTTGGGAAGTACAAATTGGCAACATATAGAGACAGTCCCTACCCAACAGTGGGCTCACAGTCAATACCAGTTATTTATTAGCCTCCAACGTCTCTCCTCCATTCCAGGAAGATGAGAAGGAGCAGAAGGAGCTGGTTGGGGCCGGCGGAGGGGACGGGGCCGGTTTCCCCAGCTGTCCGAACCAGGCCCCCGGGCCCCAGGCCGGCGAAGACATGGAGAAGTATGCCCTGCGGCCAGTCCCCCGCGGCTTCACGGCCCAGTGCCGGATCATCCGGGACAAACGTGGCCTGGACAAGGGCATCTTCCCCTCCTACTACCTGTACCTGGAGGGTGTCAACGGAAAGAAGGTGAGAGATGCCAGGGGCCTGGGTCCCTGGGCCGTGGCCAGACCTGGGGAGGGGGAAGATCTGTGGCCTAGTGGAAGGATCACGGGGCTGGGAAGCAAGAGACCCGGGTTCTTGTCCCAGCTCCATCACTGGCCTGCTGTGTGACCTTCACTTTCTGGGGCCTCAGTTTCCTCATCTGTAAATTAAATTGGGGATTCATTCATTCATTCATTCAATTGTATTTATTGAGCACTTACAGTCATTTAGACTGTGAGCCCACTGTTGGGTAGGGACTGTCTCTATGTGTTGCCAACTTGTACTTCCCAAGCGCTTAGTACAGTGCTCTGCACAAAATAAGTGCTCAATAAATACGATTGATTGATTGATTAATTGTGCAGAGCACTGTACTAAGCGCTTGGGAAGTACAAGTTTGCAACATATAGAGACAGTCCCTACCCAACAGCGGGCTTGCAATCTAGAAGTCTAGATTCAGTCTAGGATTCAATGACTGTCCTCCCTCCCACTTAGACACTCACTCTAGACTTTAAGCCCTTATGGGCAGGGGATGTGCCTGCTGATTCCATTGTATTGCACTCTCCCAACCGCTTAGTACAGTGCTCTGCGTACAGTAAGAGCTCAATAAGTACCACTGATTGATTTATTGGACTGTGAGCCCCACGTGGGACAAGGACAGTGTCTGATTGTATGGGACTGCCCCAGCATTTAACACAGTGGGCATAGAAAGCACTTAATAGATATTACTTAATAGATATAATAATAATAGATATTATTCTAGACCGTGAGCCCGTTGTTGGGTAGGGACCGTCTCTGTATGTTGCCAACTTGGACTTCCCAAGCGCTTAGTACAGTGCTCTGCACACAGTAAACGCTCAATAAATACGATTGAATGAATATTACAGTTATTGTTATTATTACTGGGAAAGGCCAGGCTGTGGGGCAGAGAAGTCCCAAAGGGAGTGGGGCAGAATGTGAGCTTTAAATGTGAGCTGTAAGTTGTTAGATCAGCCACCCAGAGGATCAAGGAAAAAGACACCCGGAGACTGGGGCTTTTCTGAGCCCCTTCCCAGCTTTTCTGATTCATCGGTTCCCCCTTTTGCCCCCCCACCCAGCAATTTCTCCTGGCCGGCCGCAAGAGAAAGAAGAGCAAAACTTCCAACTACCTCATTTCCCTGGACCCCACAGACCTGTCTCGGGATGGAGAGAATTATATCGGGAAAGTTAGGTGAGAACTGCCTTCCTGCAGTGAGCTCTGAATGGCAGGGTTCCCTCTGCTAAGGGGGGGGGGCAGGGGGTGGGGAGCAGAGCTGCCCGGATCATCCGCCCACAGGTCCAACGTGCTGGGGACCAGATTCACCATCTTCAACAATGGAATCAACCCCGAGAAGAAACCATTTGTACCCGAGTCAGCACAGCTTCGGGAGGAACTAGGAGCCGTGTGCTATGTGAGTTTGGGGGGTTCCCAGCTTCTCGGGCCAGGGATGGGGTCTCAAAGGACAGACTGACTGTTCCCTCTCGGTTTCCCCAGGAGACCAACCTCCTAGGCTTCCGGGGACCCCGCAAAATGACCGTCATCCTCCCAGAGATCGACGCCCAGGGCCAGAGACTCAGCATCTGGCCCCAATGTGTAAGGCCTTGGGAGGGGGGCCCTGGTGAGGCCTCGTGGGGAGTCCCTGGCTCCGATCCCAACTTTGCTTCTCCTAGACCCCAAGCCCCATGAGGGATGGGAATTGTGTCCAACTTGATGACCTATTTACCTCATCGATTAGTACGGTGCTTACCACAGCTACTATTACCGACTTGCTGTGGTACCATGAGCAAGACACTTGGCCTCTCTGAGCCCCAGCATCCTTCTCTGGTCTCTGCTCTGCCCACCTGCCCCTCTGTCTGACCTGGTCACTTCATCATCATCATCAACCGTATTTATTGAGCGCTATGTGCAGAGCACTGTACTAAGCGCTTGGGAAGTACAAATTGGCAACATATAGAGACAGTCCCTACCCAACAGTGGGCTCACAGTCTAACTGGGCTCACTGGATCCAGGCCAGTGCTGAACGCAGCACTCTGGCCTCCAGAATGAATACCAGGATTGTGACTTCTCCGGAGAGGGGTGGGGGCTGGAAACAGGGACTGGGCGTTCTCCCAACCATCGTCTGGTCTCCTCCCCAGGAGCGGGAGTCCCTCCTGAACCAGGTGCAGCGAGGAGCGCTTAAGGGACTGGTTCTGCTGCAGAACAAGACGCCGTCCTGGAACGAGGAGAACGGCGCCTACGTCCTCAACTTCCACGGCCGCGTCACCCGGGCTTCCGTCAAGAACTTCCAGATCGTCTACCCGGAAGACCGTGAGCCCGGGGCCAAGGGCAGAGGTAGGGGTGGAGGGGGGGCGGGGAGGAGGCAGACATCTGAGAAGGAGTGTGACCTAGTGAGTAGAGCACGGGCCTAGGAGTCAAAGGACCTGTGTTCTGCCACTGGTCTGTTGTGTGACCTTGGGCAGGTCACTTGAGTTCTCTCTGCCTAGGTTCCCTCATCTGTAAAATGAGGATTAAGACCATGAGCCGTATATGGCTAGTTCTAGACTGTGAGCCCACTGTTGGGTAGGGACTCTCTCTCTATGTTGCCAACGTTGAATACGTTGAATACGATTGATTGATTATATGGGCCAGGGACTGCCGTCCAACCTGATTATCTTGTATCTGCCCCAGTGCTTAGTACAAAGTAAGTCCTTAAATACCACAATTATTATTGCCTGACTCTGTGGCCAAGAGGGGCCTTAACTCTCATTTCCCCCTCCAGCCGAGTACCTGGTGCTACAGTTCGGCCGCATCGCTCCCGACCTCTTCACCATGGACTTCCGCTTCCCCCTCTGCCCCCTTCAAGCCTTCGCCATCTGCCTCTCCAGCTTTGATGGGAAGCTGACCTGCAAGTGAGGGCAACTAGGCTGCTTTTCTGTACCAGCAATAAACTTATTTCCCTTAGACATGTGTCTGGGTGCCCTCAGCCCGCTCCCTTCATCAGGTTAGGGTGAGGTCAGGAAAAAGAGAAAGATAAATTTTATCGTGCCCCTCCATCAGGGTTGCAGCAATCTAAACACTCTAGATCTCTCTCAGCCTTTTCCCTGACTGAATGATGGTATTTGTTAGACATGTACTGTCTGTCACGGACTAAGCGCTGGGGTAGATATGAGGCAATCAGGTTGGACACAGTCCCTGTCCCACATGAGGCTCCCAGTCTTAATCCCCAGTTTAAAGATGAGGTAAATGAGGCCCAGAGAAGTCAAGTGACTCGCCCACGGTCACAGAGCAGATAAGTGGCGGAGTGGGATTAGAACCCAGGTCCTTCTGACTCCCGGGCCCGTGGCTGTATCTCCTGGGCCACGCTGCTGCCCTGCAGTCAAACACAACAAGACATCAGCCTTAGAAACCCAGACACTTTATTCTTGCCAATAAATAAAACAGATGAATCAAGGCCAAAAGAGAGGAGGAAAAAGGAGTTAGGATGAGGGGAGCTCTACCTGAATTTGGAGAGCTCCACTGGTTCAGTTTGTAGGACAGGGGGAAGATCAGGCCTCTCCCTTTGAAGGAGAGGAAATGACACAAGCCCCAGAATGGGAGGAGAGGCTGACTCCACTCCCCTTCTCAGAGCCACACGGACCGAGCCAGAACCGGTCCCAGGGAGCCGCTCTCCTCGGTGTGGCCGATGGCCACTCCATCAGGCTCCCAGGCAGGGCGTGGGTGGGTGCAGGCGGGCCCAGGCGGCAGCCCGGGCCCCGGGGGAGAGGCAGGGCGCCAGTTCCACCTCAGCCTGGGCGATGCGGCGGGAGAAGCGGCTGCGGTCTCGGGCCAGCTGCTCCCAAGGGCCCCGGCGGGTGGCCCTGGCCGGCCCGGCCCACACAGCCATAAGGTGGACAGAGACCTGGGAGGAGAACCGGACCTGTGGAGGGGAAGAAACAGAGAGAGGAGTCAGTGGCACGGAAAGAAAATCCTGCCTGGTCCCCTGAGCCAGGAAACCCTTCCCCTGAACCAGCCCTTTGAGAAAACACCAGCCTGTTCCCTTCCATCCCAGCCTCCTTTTCAACAGCAAGATACCTACTCTAAATTCCACAACTCTGGGATTAACCAGTTCTCCAAATGTTAAGGATCAGCAGGCCCTTAACTGACAGGGTCTCTCGTCAATTTCCGGAGGAAGGCTTCTATCTTCCGCTTGTTTACTCCCTCCCCTCCCGCTGGGCCGCTCAGATGCCAAACATTTGAGTCAGTCAAGGGGAGTCACGAGAGCTTGTTGGTGTCACCCGAAGCCCCAAGGTCTATTTGTGTCCTTCCTCCACTCCCCCACCTCTTTTGTCTCTGGCTTTCTAGCCGATTACACACCAGACACTCCCCCGAGACCAGCTTATGCAACTTGTCTGCAACCTCAACCCTTTGTTTCCCCACCCCCACCCGAAACCCAGGTCCTTATTTAGTCCTTACTTTCCTTCCTGCCACAGACAGTTCCACCGGTGGGTCTGCAAGCAAGGGCTGCCTTCTGGCTGGGGGGGTTCTCATGCGCCTCTGCAGCCGACGGGGAATCTGGGGGCGTTCCCAGGAGGCCGGTGGCTCCGATCCAGGGAGATAGAAGGCCACAAGGAAGGGTTTGGGTGAGTGGGTGTGGGTCTCTTCGTCTTCATCATCAACATCTTCATCTTCATCATCTTCCCCGGGACGGCAGACCCAGCCCCTTAGCAGAGGGCTCATGAACATTGGAGAGAGGGGAGTTTGAGTGACTTCTATGTTGTCATTATTGTCATCCTCCTTGTCTTCTTCTTTCTCCTCCTCCTCCTCCTCCTCTTCTTCTTCTTCCTCCTCCTCCTCCTCTTTCTCCTCCTCCTCTTCTTCTTCTTCTTCTTCTTCTTCCTCCTCCTCCTCTTCCTCCTCCGGCCTGTAGGCCCAGGCCCTGAGCCAGGGGCTCATGAATACTGGGGAGTGGGGACATTGGGTCACTTTTGTTCTTTCTTCATTCTCCTCCTCCAGTGGAAAGACAGGAGCCTTAAGTAGGTCAGTGCTTGAGGCAAAAGGAAGCCTGGGAGTTGAGGCTGTCTCTTCTTCATCATCCTCATTCTCTTCATCTTCATCATCCTCATTCTCTTCATCTTCATCATCCTCCTCCTCCGTTTCCTCTATTGGCTGGCACTCTCCTGGCATGAGCGTGGGTTCCCAGAAGGCGGGGCTGATGTTATCTCCATCCTGAATCTCCTTCTCTGAGTCACTGGAGGAGGAGGGGTCTCCTCCCGTGGCCCCTGCCCAGCCCAGAGAAGCCCCCGAAAGGGCACTCCAGGCCCACTGGATCAGGGTGATGAGGTAGGCTAGCGAAGCCATGGCGAGGGCAGGTCCCGGGGGGGCCACAGATGGGGGGCATGGCGCCGACCTGTGGGGTGAAACGGGGCGGAGGAGTGAGTCACGGTAACCTTGGCCCATCTCCCGCGGCGTGACGCTGAGTCAAGAAGCGAAAAAAAGAGAAGCAGCGTGGCTCAGGGGAAAGAACCCGGGCTTGGGAGTCAGAGGTCATGGGTTCTAATCCCGGCTCTGCCGCTTGTCAGCTGGGTAGTCACTTCACTTCTTTGGGCCTCAGTTTCCTCATCTGTCAAATGGGGATTAAGACTGTGAGCCCCACGTGGGACAACACTATCACCTTGTAGTAATTATAGTGATGGCATTTATTAAGCGCTTACTATGATCTGAGCGCTGGGGAGGTTACAAGGTGATCAGATTGTCCCACGGGATGGGGGGCGGGGGGCTCACAGTCTTCATCCCCATTTTACAGACAAGGTAACTGAGGCCCAGAGAAGTGAAGTGACTTGCCCAAAGTCACACAGCTGACAATTGGCGGGGCCGGGATTTGAACCCATGACCTCTGACTCCCAAGCCCGTGCTCTTTCCACTAAGCCACGCTGCTTTTCACCCTGCCCCAGAGCTTAGAACACTGCTTGGCACACAGTAAATGCTTAACAAATGCCCTCATTATTATTATTAAAAAATAGAATAATAATAATAATGGCATTTATTAAGCGCTTACTATGTGCCAAGCACTGTTCTAAGCACAGGGGAGGTTACAAGGAGATTAGGTTGTCCCACGGCGGGGGGGGCTCACTGTCTTAATCCCCATTTTACGGATGAGGGAACTGAGGCACAGAGAAGTGAAGCCTTAAAGTGAAGCCTTCTAGACTGTGAGCCCACTCTTCTAGACTGTGAGCCCACTGTTGGGTAGGGCCCATCTCTATGTGTTGCCAACTTGTACTTCCCAAGCGCTTAGTACAGTTCTCTGCACACTTTTTAAGCGCTCAATAAATACAATTGATTGATTGAAGCCCACTGTTGGGTAGGGCCCGTCTATGTTGCCAACTTGTACTTCCCAAGCGCTTAGTCCAGTGCTCTGCACACAGTAAGCATAGAGAAGCAGCGTGGCTCAGCGGAAAAGAGCCCGGGCTTTGGAGTCAGAGTTCACGGGTTCAAACCCCGGCTCCGCCAAAGGTCAGCTGTGTGACTTTGGGAAAGTCACTTCACTTCTCTGGGCCTCAGTTACCTCATCTGCAAAATGGGGATTAAAGCTGTGAGCCCCCCCCCACCGTGGGACAACCTGATCACCTTGTAGCCTCCCCAGCGCTTAGAACAGTGCTTTGCACATAGTGAGCGCTTAATAAATGCCATCCATCATCATCATCATAAATACGATTGATTGATTGATTGAAGCCCACTGTTGGGTAGGGACCGTCTCTGTATGTTGCCAACTTGTACTTCCCAAGCGCTTAGTCCAGTGCTCTGCACACAGTAAGCGCTCAATAAATACGATTGATTGACGTGCTAGAGGCCAGGCCAGGCCTCCTGTGCCTCCCGCCTTAGGCCCAGTGGTCTCACCGGTTGGAGCAGGGAGGGTCAGCCCGGGGAGCGGGCGGGATTCAGCAGGCGATCGCGGGTCCAGGAGCCTCGGGGCGGCGGGAGGGTCATCTCACGGCCGGGCGGCGGGTTCCCACGGCAACGGAGGGCGGCTACTACGATGACTTCTACGCTGGGGAGCTCACCAAGTTGCCCAGCGTCGCCGCCCGGGCCCTTTTATTAGAGCCGCCCCACCCCGCCGCGGTGACGTCACCAGGGACGTGCAAAAACTCCCCGACGCGCTGACGTCACCAGGGACGTGCCCGACGTGCTGACGTCACGGCCACCCCGCCTCTCCCCTCCTTTTCGACTTGCCGTTTACCCGAGTTCCGCCGGGAAAACCCAAACTACCATTCATTCATTCATTCATCATCAATCGTATTTATTGAGCGCTTACTATGTGCAGAGCACTGTACTAAGCGCTTGGGAAGTACAAATTGGCAACATCTAGAGACAGTCCCTACCCAACAGTGGGCTCACAGTCTAAAAGGGGGAGACAGAGAACAAAACCAAACGTACTAACAAAATAAAATAAATAGAATAGATATGTACAAGTAAAATAAATAAATAGAGTAATAAATACGTACAAACATATATACATATATGCATCCATTCATTCATCCATTCATCCATTCAATCGTATTTATTGAGCGCTTACTATAATAATATTAAGCGCTTACTATGTGCAAAGCACTGTTCTAAGCGCTGGGGAGGTTACGAGGTGATCAGGTTGTCCCACGGGGGGCACACAGTCTTCATCCCCATTTGACAGATGAGGTCACTGAGGCACAGAGAAGCTAATAATAATAATAATAATGATGGCATTTGTTAAGCGCTTACTGTGTGCACTGTTCTAAGCTCTGGGGAGGTTACAAGGTGATCAGGTTGTCCCACGGGGGGCTCACAGTCTTCATCACCATTTTACAGATGAGGTCACTGAGGCACAGAGAAGCTAATAATAATAATGGCATTTGTTAAGCGCTTACTATGTGCCAAGCACTGTTCTAAGCGCTGGGGAGGTTACAAGGTGATCAGGTTGTCCCACGGGAGGCTCACAGTCTTAATCCCCATTTTACAGATGTGGTAACTGAAGCACAGAGAAGTTAATAATAATAATAATAATAGTGATGGTATTTGTTAAGCATTTACTTCCCAATAGCTTAGTACAGTGCTCTGCACACAGTAAGCGCTCAATAAATACAATTGATTGATTGATTGGTTTACTATGTGCAAAGCATTGTTGTAAGTGCTGGGGGGGATACAAGCTGATCAGGTTGTCCCACGTGGGGCTCACAATCTTCATCCCCATTTTAAAGATGAGGTAACAGACCCAGAGAAGTGAAGTGACTTGCCCAAAGTCATACAGCCGATAAGTGGCTTGTTAAGTGCTTACCTATGTGCCAGGCACTGTACTAAGCGCTGGGGTTGGTACAAGTAAATTGGGTTGGACACAGTCCCTTTCCCACGTGGGGCTCACAGTCTCAATCCCCATTTCATAGATGAGGTAACTGACTTCCCCAAGCTGACTAGGAAGTTCAAAAGGACAAAGTTAGCCTCAGTGATAGAGGTTTAGTTTTTCATTTGCATGTTTTCATTTTTCATTTGCATTTTTCCATTTAACATGTTCCTATCTCCTCTGATTACCATCTACATTTTATGGATTAATTCCTACCATTATCTAATAGACAAAAACTATTACTCATTACAAGTGATAGACCAGGTCGTAGACACAGGTGTGTTAGTAACATGGCTGGTGGATTGATGTGCCTCTTGGCTCAAATAGCCTTTGGCTGTAAACTAGAATGGAATACGTAATGACACCATTTACTAAGCACTGGGGAAGGCACCAGGTTATGAGCTCAGACAAAGCCCCTATCCCACATACAGAAACTGAAGCCCAGGGAAGTTACCCAAGGTTATCCATCAGGCCAGTAGCAAAATTGGGATTCAAACCAGGTCTCCTGACTCCTAGACTCATGTTTTTTCCACGAGGCCATCCTGTTAAAGGTGGGATTTGACCAGCCCCCGTTTTCCATGGTATTTGCCAGGCACTGGGGTAGATATAAGCTAATTGGGATGGACACAGTCCTTGTCCCATGTGGGGCTCACAGTCTTTAATCCCCATTTTACAGGTGAGGTAAATGGGGCACCATAGAACCCAGGTCCTCTGAGTCCCAGACCCATGCTCTTTCCACTAAGGCACGTGGCTTCTCAAGGCTTTCTGAAGTTTTTTGTTTCTGGTCTGCCCCTTCCCCTTCAAACTTGCAATTAGTCACAAGTATATGGTCTTTTCCCCCTCTGGCCATTTCCCTCTGCAAAATCCCTATTCTGCCTTTCATGTGCTGGTCTTATTCCAGCTCGATTACACTATCAGCTTCTCACTCATCTCCCTGCTTCTGAATTTTCCCCACTCCAGTCTATACTTCACTCTGCTCCCCAGATGATTGCTTTAAAACTTCATATATGCACCCCTCTCCTCACTCCTCAAAAACCTCCCAAGGATATCCAATCCTCCCTCCATTAAGCCAAAACACCCGACCGTCGGCTTTAAGGCACTTCATCAGCTCTCTCCCACTTATCCACTCTCTTCTCCCATTCTGCTCCAGCCTCACACTCTTTTCCCCCCTCAAAATTACCTTCTCACCAGGCCTTGTTCTCAACATCCCCCCCTCCCCTTTTTAATGGAATTTCTTTAGCATTTACTATGCACCAGGCACTGGGATAGATACAAGATAATCAGGTTGGACACAGTCCTGGTCCCACATAGGACTCACAATCTTAATCCCCATTTTACAGATGAGGCAACTGAGGCCCAGAAAAGTTAAGTCACTTGTCCAAGGTCAAATAGCAGAGCCGGGTTGAGAACCCAGACTTCTTGATGTCCAGGCTCTTTCCACAGGACCATGCTGCTTCTCCTCCAGACTCCGGTCTCCTCAGTCCCTCCACACTCACAGATCAGACACAGCGGAGGGTCACAGGTCACGCTAAAACTTTATTCTACACTTCCACATACAGCCCAGACCCTTCCCCTTCCTTGGGCCCCAGAATCTTCTGGGCTTCCCAGTGACGAGGAGGAGAAGGGAGGAGAGGAAGGGACTACAGAGATGGATGGAGTCGGGGCTTGGCCTCAGAGACAAAGGCAGCACTGTGAGGCCCCAGCAATGGAAGGAGGGAGGGAAGTGGGCAGTGGGGAGAGCCCTCAGGCATCAGCCACTTTCTTGGGCAGAGGAGTTCCCCCTTGGTCCCCGGCCACGCCAGACACGCTCTTCCTGCAGAGATGAGCCTGCTCCCGAGCCAGGATCTGGAAGATGGAATCAGTGGGCAACAAGCGGGCCCGGGGAGAGCTTCCCTGGCCAGCACAGCTTGTCCGCATCCTGGCCATCCGGGCCCTCGGCCCACCTGCCCCCCATTCCCGGCCAGGGTGCCCACCACTCACCGCTTGCAGGACTTGGGCCTTCAGCTCCCCGTGGCTCAGGGGCCGCTCCGCCTCCTGCTGCTGCAGGAATTCAGGCTCCTCCCTGGGCATAGCCAGGGTTAGAGCCCAGGAGTCCCCAGCCACCCCACCCTTCGGTCCAACCCTTCCCCGACCAGAGCCCGGCAGCTCTCTCTTCACAACCCCGTCCAGGCCCCAATCCATCCCCTCCACCATTTTTACGGCCTCCCTCACACCCAAAATCCTCTCCATCCCCGGTTCCATACCCAGAAAAGGGGAGTCGGGGCTGGCTGGGGCGGGGCCCAGGACCCTCACGACTCTGCCCCAAGAGAAGGAGGGCAGTGGCCTCCGGGTCGTAGTTCGCCTTGTCGTCCTGTGGGGTTGTGGAGCAGGAAAGGAGTCAGTCATTCGTATTTATTCATTCATTCAATCATATTTATTGAGCGCTTACTGTGTGCAGAGCACGTACTAAGCGCTGGGGAGAGCACAATACAATAAACAGACACATTCCCTGCCCACGAGCTTTACAGTCTAGAGGAGGAGACAGACGTTAATATAAATAAATAAATTACAGGTATGTACATAGTCATTGAGCGCTTACTGTGTGCAGAACACTGTACTGAGCGCTACGGAGAGTACAAGACACATTCCCTGCCCACAATGAGCTTACAGTCTAGAGGGGAAGACAGACATTAATATAAATAAATAAATGAATGACAGAAATGCACGTAAGTGACACAGGGCATGGAGGGGGAGGGGAAGGGAGTCAGCAGATAGAGAAGCAGCGTGGTTCAGTGGAAAGAGTACGGGTTTGGGAGTCTAAGGTCAAGGGTTCGAATCCCAGCTCTGCCACTTGTCTGCTGTGTGACTTCGGGCAAGTCACTTCACTTCTCTGTGCCTTGGTTACCTCATTTGGAAAATGGGGATTAAGACTGTGAGCCCCATGAGGGACAACCTAATCACCTTGTATCCCCCCCAGCGCTTAGAAGAGTGCTTTGCACATAGTAAGTGTTTACCAAATACAATCATTATTATAAAAGCCCAGTGTAGGTCAGGGAGAGGGTTGGTAGACAGGGAATACGACGGGAGGGAAAAGGGTGGGGGAACATGAAAGAGAACCCAGAGAAAGTTGGGGGAAAGCAGGAGGAGGACCCAGAAAGGGACACAGGTGGAAAGGGTCCTGGGGGAAGGGGTAAGAAAGGACATGGAGGGAGGAAGGAGGGAAGGCCCATTGGAAGGGGACATACGAGGGGAGCAGGGGCTCAGTTCTTTCCTTCATTCCCACACTGCTGCCTCACCGCTAACCCGCTCCCTCTTACTCCTTCTGGCCACCTCCCTTTCCAGCTAAGGCCTGAGGAAGGACCAGTTCTGGGATGAGATGGGAAGGGTCATCTGGGTTCACCCTCTGCCTCAGTACCAGCTGACTCCTCTCTATCCAGGACCCCCCCGACCCCTAGCCCAAAGCTCCTCAAAAGTCCTCACTTCCTCCCTCCTCCTCCCCAAATCCCAACAGCTTTCCTACCCTTCTCGGCTCCTCCAGCCTCCCCTCTCTTCCTCCAGTCCGTCCAGCCACCCCTCCTTGGGTTTCCTCCAGGCTCCCTTCCCCTTGTCCTCTCTGGCCTTCCCTCCACTCCTCCAGTCCTTCCAGTCTCCTTTCCTGCAGTCTCCCCTCTCCTTCTCCAGCCTCCCCCTCCTCCTCCAGTCCCTCCAACCTCCCTTTCCCTCCTCCAGACCCTTCAGCCTCCTCTCCTCCAACCCCCAACTCCTTCTCCAGCCTCCTCTCCTCCAGCCTCCCCTCCTCCGGTCCCTCTGGCCTTCCTTCTCCTCCTCTGGTCCCTCCACCCTCCTTTCCTCCAGCTTTCACTCCCCTTTCCCCCTCCAGCCTCCCAGCCTCCTCACCCTCCCTTCCCCCCCACCCCACCTCCAGTCTCCCTTGCTGTCCCAACCCCCATCCTCCCCCCAGGTCGAACCTAGCCCTTCCCTTCAAGCTTTCCCACCTTGGAGTCCAGGAAAGCCTG
This sequence comes from Tachyglossus aculeatus, assembly GCF_015852505.1. NCBI lineage: Eukaryota > Metazoa > Chordata > Mammalia > Monotremata > Tachyglossidae > Tachyglossus > Tachyglossus aculeatus. Next base: position 50,968,704 of record NC_052075.1, on the reverse strand, counting down.
GGTGGTCAGCAGCTCCCCGAGCCGCCGCTCGATGAGGGCAAAGAAGACCCCAATGTTGTTGTCCCGGACTTCCGTCCCCCCGCCCAGCAGCTGCTCCAGAGTTGTAGAGTCACAGCTCATCCGTGTAAAGATGGCTCCGATGCCTGGGGTGGGTGGGTAGAGAAGCAAAGGGAGACGATGGAGCCACATACGAAAACGCAGGTACCCACCTCTTTCAGCTTCATGAATGACAATAATAATAACAATAATGAGGTGAACGGTATGTGTTCAGCACTTTCTATGTGCCAAGCACTGTGCAAAGCAATGGGGCAGATATGATGCAGTCCACGTCCCACAGGGAGCTCACAGTCTAATGGGGATAGGGAACAGTTATCTTAGCCTCATTTCACAGATGAGGAAACTGAGACACAGAAAAGTCAAGTGACTTGCCCAAAGCCACGTAGCAGGGAAATGATGGACCCAGGATTAGAACCCAGGTCTCCCAACTCCCAGCCTGTGACCTTTCCAATGCAATTTCCACGCGGCTTCTCCGGCCACGAAGCCCAAAGATTGTCTTCCAGCTAACAGTGATCCCATCTCCTCTGCCTTTAAAGCCCAAGTGCTTCATTCAAGCAATCAATGGTATTTATTGAGAGCTTACTGTGTGCAGAACACTGAACTAAACACTTAGGAAAGTCCAATACAACAGAGTGAGTAGACATGTCCCCTGCCCACAAGGAGCTTACAGTCTAGAAGAGGAGAGAGACATTAAAATAAATTGCAGAAGCAGCATGGCTTAGTGGAAAGAGCCTGGGCCTGGGCTCTAATCCCAACCCCGCCATGCACCGGCTATGTAACCTTGGGCAAGTCACTTAAGTTCTTTGGGCCTCAGTTCCCTCATCTACAAAATGGAAATTTGATACCTGTTCTCCCTCTTATTTAGACTGTGAATCCCATGTGGAACCGGATTACCCTGTATCTACCCCAGTGGTTAGTCCAGTAGACTGTAAGCTCGTTGTGGGCAGGGAATGTATCTGTTTGTAGTTATGTCATATTCTTCCAAGCTCATAGTTCAGTGCTCTGCACACAGTAAGTGCTCAACAAATAGGACTGAATGAATTAATACAGTCTTGGAATATAGTAAGTGGTTAACACACCACAATTCTTATTAATGATATGATCGCAAGTGCGGTAAATTTCTCCTTACCCCAAGGCCCCATCCCCTTTGCCCTCTGGAATCCCAGTCTGGGAGACCCTAAGTCTGGGCCCCCCGGGGCCTCACCAGCTTTGAGCAGTTCCAAGGTCTTGGCCGTGGCCTGAATCTTCTCTGTGAGCTGCTTGGCTTCCTGCCCAACCACCTCCTGCTGCTCCTCGAGGGCTGCCAGCTCCTTCTGCTCCTTGGCCAGACGCTCCTCCTTCCTGGACACACACATGGCCTGGGCCTTCTCGGTCTGGCAGAGGCCAAAGAGGCAAAGACAGGGCGTGGATGTTGGGGTAGAAACTGCCAATGCCGGAGGGGCGGGGGGAGACCGGACAGAGACTGGAGGGAGCCCCGGGGAGGGGATGGAGGCCAAGGGGTGAGGACTCACTGGATCAGGGTACCCTTGGGGACGCAGTGTGGTCTGGGGGAAATAATATAATAATTATGATATTTGTTAAGCATTTATTATGTGCCAGGCTCTGTACTAAGCGCTGGGGTGGATACAAGCAAATTCAACTGGACATAGTCCCTGTCCCACAAAGGGCTCACAGACTTAATCCCCTTTTTAAAGATGAGGTAACTGAGACACAGAGAAGTGAAATGACTTGCCCATGGCCACACTACAGACAAGTGGGGGAGCCGGGCTTGAACCCATGACCCCAGGCCCGTGCTCTATCCACTATGCCATGCTGCTTCTGGGAGATGGGTCTACTCCCAGCTCTGCCCTTAGCCTGCTGTGTGACTGTGGTCAAGTCACTTGACCTCTCTGGGGCTCATTTTCCACATCTTTAAAATGGGGACAAGACAGATGGTGAGTCCCAGGTGGGATAGGAACTCTGTCTTGATCTGATAACCCTAAAGCTTAGCACATAAGTGCTTAATATATGTCATTATGGGTCAGCAGGTCGGAGATCCCAGGGGCAATGGGGTTATGGAGCTGGGAGACAGAGTGAGAGGGTTCACAAAGTCAAAGGTCTTTGGGTCAGAGGGAGTCAGGGTTGAGGAAATCACAGGTATTGGAGCACGCAGAGTCAGGAGTGACCCGAGGTCAGAGGTCACATGGGTCAGAAAGTAGCCACGTGGCTGGCCCGCTCCCTCTTCCCACCTCCTGGATCTCTTCCCGAAGCCGCTCCAGTTCGTGGTTCTGCTCATTGACGTAGTTGAACTGGGCAAAGTTTCGTTCCTCCACTGGGGGAAGGGAAAGGGATAAAGAGGAAGTTACGCACAAGGGACACGGGATAACAGCGTGGCCTTGAGGAAAGAGTCTGGGCTGAGAGTTAGTGAACCTGATTTCTAGTCCTGGTCCCGGCACTTATCTGCTGTGTGACCTTGGACAAGTTACTTAACTTCTCTGTGCCTCAGTTAACCTCATCTGAAAAATGGGGATGAAGACTGTGAACCACATGTGGGACATGGACTATGTCCTATCTGATTTGCTTGTATCTACCCCAGTGCTTAGTACTGTGCCTGGCACAGAGAAAATGTTCAATAACATTAAAAAAAAACAACAACACCCAGATCCTCCCCCAGACTGGGCCTTCTTCTCCCAACACTGCCTCCTTGAGCTCTGGGTCTCCTCTTCCTTTGGCAATCCCCTCTAATGATAACAATGGCTTTTTGATAAGCATTTACTATGTGTAAAGTACTGGACTATATATGAGATAATCAATCCCTGTCCCACACAGGGCTCACAGTCTAAGCAGGAGAGTGAACAAGTTCTGAATCCTCATTTTTCAGATAACTGAGACTAAAGAAAATTAAGTAACTTGCCCAAGTTAACACAACAGGCAAGTGGCAGAGCCAGGGTTAGAACCCAGGTCCCCTTGACGCCCAGGCCCAGGCTCTTTCCTCCGGGCCACGCTGCTTCTCAGAGTCTAACTCAAACACCAATTCTGCCTTCTATCACCCATTTTTCCCTCCCCACCCCTCTACAACTCTAGTCCCGTCCCCCAACCCAACATCAGAACTCTGGGTCTGACCAATGGCCAATGACCCACTACCACCCGGCTCCTGTCTCTGCCGTGGACACCAAAGACACTTGGAAAAGCAGCACATTAGTTGCCCTCTTTGACATCCTTCAATCAACCAATGGAGTTTGTTGAGGACTTTGAAGATGGGGAGAGCAAGGGTCTGTCAGATGTGGAGGGGCAGGAAGTTTCCGGCAGAGGGGCTGACGTTTCTCCCCAGCAGCCCATCAGGGCCTCTTCTCCCCCAAATCCACCTAAATTCTTCTCAAACCTGCTCACTTCTCCCTCTGGAAACCCATCGGAGAGGCCTCAGCCCCCTGACGCTCAAGTGCCCCCTGCCCGCCCCACAAAAAAACCAGGTGGCACCTTCCAGGTATTTGTCCATGAGCTCCTTGATGTCTGTCTCGCCTGTGAATTCCTCAAGCTGCTTCAGCATTGTCTTGTAGCTCTCTGCCAGCACCTTCCGGGGGTCTCGCCGTTTTCCTTCAGCCTTCTCCCACTCTGCCAGCCCACCATGGTCGGGGGTGGTTAGGAGATAGGGTGGGGAGTGAGGGAGAGCGGTGGGAAGACATTGGGAGAGGGGATGGAAGGAAGATGGGGGACAGACGAGTAGATTCCGGGGAAGAGTGAGGATGGGACAAAAGGGAAATAAGAAAAACGGGGGCAGGATGACCGGCGAATGGAGGCAGGGGGAAGGAAGGAGGTGATGGGGTGAGATGAGGGAACCAAACCAGCAACTGTTCCCCTCCCCTAAGCTTCAGACCCAGAGTCAGTCAGTCAGTCGTAATTATTAAGCGCTGTGTGTAGAGCAATGTACTAAGCGCTTGGGAGAGTACACTATAACAATGTTTGTGCGTGGCTCAGTGGAAAGAGCACGGGCTTTGGAGTCAGAGGTCATGGGTTTAAATCCTGACTCCACCAATTAGCTGTGTGACTTTGGGCAAGTTACTTAACTTCTCTGTGCCTCAGTTCCCTCATCTGTAAAAATGGGGACTAAGACTGAGCCCCCCGTGGGACAACGTGATCACCTTGTAACCTCCCCAGTGCTTAGAACAGTGCTTTGCACATAGTATGCACTTAATAAATGCCATCATTATTATTATTATCCAGCGCTTAGGACAGTGCTTGGCACATAGTAAGCACTTAATAAATACCATCATTATTATATAATCAATCGTATTTATTGAGCACTTACTGTGTGCAGAGCACTGTACTTAGCGCTTGGGAAGTACAAGTTGGCAACATATAGAGACAGTCCCTACCCAACAGTGGGCTCCCAGTCTAGAACAGACACATGCCCTGCCCACAGTGAGCATACAGTCCTTTTCACCCAGCCCTCAGCTTTTTGCTCGACCACCTCCCACCCTCTAGGCCACTGTGGATCTGTCTCACCCTGTCCGTCCCCTCCCTCACCCAGGGTGCCCTCCCTCCCTCTGCCGCTGTCCTTTCTCTCCAGGGGACCAACTCCACCGGCCCCTGCCTCCGCCACCGGGGCTCTCTCACCCCGCCGCTTTCGGGCCTCCAACGCCAGGGGATCCAGCCCCCGCTCCTGGCTCTTGAAGGCCAAGAAGAGCCGCATCCGCTCCTCGTGGTCCAGCAGCCGCTGCAGCTCCCTCAGCTCCCCTCTGCGCTGCATCGCCTCCTTCTCTGCCTTCTCTCGCAGCTGCGACGCTTTGCCCTGTGCCTCTTCCCTGGGCCGCCCGTCGACAGAGTGGGTCCTCGCAGCCCTTGACCTCCTCCTCCTCCTCCCCACTCCATTCTTTCTGGGAGAGCCCCCTGCCAAGGTCACCCCGACCCTCTCCCCCGGCCTCCTCCCTGCCCTTGGGGAGGGGCAGTCTGTCAATCCATGAATCAACGGCTTCTCTTGGCCATCTACTAAGCACTTGGGAGAGTCAACGGAAACGGGATGGAGACCAAGAAGGTGGGAGGAAGGAGGCTGAGGTCCCAGCTGGGATGGATTGGGGAGCAGAGGGCCTCCCTCTTCGCCCTGCCACTCCCCCGTCAATCATATTTATTGAGCACTTTACTGTGTGCGGAGCCCTGCACTAAGTGCTTGGGAAAGTACATTAGAACAGTCACATTCTCTGCCCACAGTGAGCTTACAGTGCAGTAATAATAATAATAATGGCATTTATTAAGCGCTTACTATGTGCAAAGCACTGTTCCAAGCGCTGGGGTAGATACAAAGTAATCAAGTTGTCCCACGTTGGGCTCACAGACAATCTCCATTTTACAGATGAGGTACCTGAGGCACAGAGAAGTTAAGCGACTTGCCTAAAGTCACACAGCTGACAAGTGGCAGAGCTGGGATTTGAACCCATGAACTCTGACTCCAAAGCCCAGGCTCTTTCCACTGAGCCACGCGGCTTCTCTAATAGCTCCTCGTGGGCAAAGAACTCCCGCTGCACTTTCCCAGGCATTTAGTACAGTGGGGCGCTTTGGTTTAGACGCTCAATATTTCCCATTTCTCCTCCTCTTGGTTAGGTGTGGGTACCTGGCACTGAAAGCAGAGGCCGAAGAGTCGACGTGGGCCGCGATGATCCGGGAGGCGTGGTAGTGTTTCTGGCGGGAGGGCACGGGGGGGCCATGAGCCTGGGGCAGGGCGTAATACCCACCTGGGGACCCTGCTGCCCGAACTCTACTACGGCTGGAGGTCCCTGGGCTGTCGGGGGTAAAAAGGGCCCAACCTTAAGCAGTCGGTTGTGAAGACGCTGAAACCGGCTCCATTCCACGTGCAGCAGATGCAGCTCCTTTCTCAGCGCCGCGTTTTTCCCCAGCTGGGTGTTGAACTGATTGCAGGCCTGCCCAAGGTGGTGGGAAGGGGGAGAGGGTGACGACGGGCAGGGGAAAAAGCTTCCATTTGCTTGTATCCTCCCCAGCCACTTAGTACCTTGCTTGGCATGTACTAAGCGCTTAACCAATACCACAATCATTATTATTCTGCCTGAGCCAGAGTGCCAGCCTGTCTCGACTCGACCCGCCGCCCAGGGCCAGTCTGGAGGTGAATCCAGACCTTGTTCTCGTGCCCAGCGGCAGCAGAGCTGCAGTGGCTGGGCCGTCACCCTCCACCGTGATGGAGCTGAGGGCGAGGGGAATAAATCCAAGGGCTAGAGCGGCACAGAAAGGAGTTGGGAGAAGAGGAAATGAGAGCAAAGTCGGGGAAGGCCTCTTGGAAGAGGTATGCCTTCAATAAGGCTTTGAAGGGGCGGAGAGGGATCGTCAGTCGGACCTGAAGAGGGAGGGCATTCCAGGCCAGAGGCAAGATGTGGGTGAGAGGACGGTGGCCAGATAGTCAAGATTGAGTGCTGCACTGTAGTAGGAAAGCAGCGAGGGAAGGTAAAATGGGGCAAGGTGATGGAGGGCTCTAAAGCGTTTCTGTTTGACTTGGAGGTGGATGGGTAACAACAGGAGGCTCTTGAAAAGTGGGAAAACACGGACTGAATAGTTTTGTAGAGAAATGAACCGGATAACAGAGCGAAGTATGGACTGGAATGGGGAGAGACAGGGTGAGGGTCTGAGTCGGTTGAACTTGGGACCTCAGCCTGTGTAGAGGTAGATGAGGGAGAGATTGTCTGTTAGACCATAAGCTCCTTGAGGGCGGGGATCTTGTCTACCCTATTGTACTCTCCCAAGTACTTCATACAATGCTCTACAGGTAGGAAGAGCCCAATAAATTGATCGATCAATTGATTGGGAGGGGCAGACTCCTCAGAGTCCAGGACCCCCCATCACTACCTCCTTCTTTATGGTAATTGTTATCATCCCCTTCTCCTGTGAGCCCCTACTCCCTTAGGCTCCTGTCCCTGACATTTCCTTGCTCTTGGCTTTCCCTCTCCTCTGGCACCCTGGTATCCGACTCCTCAGCATAATTCACCACGTTCAGCTGGTTCTCCAGGATCTTCACCCTTCGCTGGGCCTGGGTCTTCTGGTTTTGGGAGACGCCAGGGGCGTGGGACTCCCGGTGTAGAGACAGAATCCGCTTTTCCCACTCACGGATCTAAGGGCCCAAAGTGGGTTGGAAGGAAGGTAATGATCACCACATGTTCCCTCTGGCCTGCACCTCTGGGTCTTGGCTCACCTAGCCCCACCCCACCTGCCCTTCCGCCCTGACTGTCTCCATGCCCCAACTCTTCCACCCAAAACCTCTTATTTCCCCCTTACCATCCCCTATCCCCTTCCCACCCCCTCCCACACTGTCTTCTCCTCATTCCCTCATTTTACTCATGTTCTCCTGCCTCCCCCCTCCTCCGGCCCATTCCCCGCCCCGCTCTCCCGTCTCCCCTGACTCCACCTGCCCTCATCCCCGTCCTCCTCCGCGTTCCCCACCCTGCACGCTGTTCATCCCACCTGTTTGTCCAGTTCCTGCAGCCTGTTCTGTTCCTGTTTCACCTTCTCCTGCACCTGGTCCTGCTGTTCCAGCAAGCCCCTCAAGTTACGCCCGTCCTCCCGGTCCCGCCGCTGGTTGGCCCGACTCTCTGAGGCCTCGATGCTGACGAGGAGCTCTGCCTGTTCTTCCTTCAGACGGGCGATCTTCTTTCTGCCAGTCCCCAGAGGGAGACACAGTCCGCTTTAGGAAAACTGAGGACACGGTAGCCATCGTCTTCCCCACCAAGGAATCCTGCTCTCCAGTTCCCTCAGGACCTTGGATGTCCCAACCCCGGTTTCTCCCTCCTCCTTCCTCTCCCAAAGAAGCAATGCGGCTTAGGGCAGAACAGAACAGGGTTGGGAGTCGGGAAACCTGGGTGCCAATCCCAGCTCTGTCACTTGTCTGCTATGTGACCCTGGGCAAGTCACTTGACTTCTCTGTTCTGCAATTTCCTCATCTGACAAAGGAGGATTAAGTATCTGTTCTCCCTCTCCCTTAAACTGTGAGTCCCATGTGACAAGGACTGTGTCCGATCCGATTACCACAGTGCTTAGTAAAGTCTGGGCATACAATAAGCACCACATTTTAAATTATATTATTATTATTATTATTCTTTGTCCCCACTCACCTTTCCAGACCCAGGTGTCCTGCCCCCACCTCTTCCCTCAGCACACAAATCCACACCTTCCTCCCAGGCCCCCCCACCCAAGTTCTCTTCCCTTCGGGGTCAGGGGGTCTATTCCACATCCCCCCCAGGTTCTCCCTGCTCCAGATCCCAATCCCCTCGGGAGCCCCAGGGGTCCAGCTCCCTGCACTCACTGTTGCCGTCGGATGACATTTTGGCTCTCAATGTTATAGGCCTGCATGTTGCGCTCCATCAGCTGGCACTTCCGCTGAAGTCGCTTCACCTCTGTTTTCACAGCTAAAATAATATCATAATTATGGTACTTGTTAAGCACTTACTATGTGCCCAGCACTTGTTCCAAGCACTGGGGGGAGAAACAAGTTAATCAGGTTGCGCCAGTCCATTTCTCACATGGGGCTCACAGTGTCGGTCCCCATTTTACAGATGAGGTAACCGAGGCCCAGAGAAGTGAAATGACTTGCCCAAGGTCACACAGCAGACATGTGGAGGAATGGGGATTAGAACCCAGGTTCTTCTGATTCCCAGGTCCAGGCTCTAACCACTAAGCCACCCTGCTTCTCTGCTAGGAAGGGGATGGAGGAGCTGGCCTAGGGGGGCAGCTGGGGGCACCCCATCTCTGTTTCTCCAGTCATTCAATCAATCAATAAATCAATCAATCGTATTTATTGAGTGCTTACTGTGTGCAGAGTACTAAGCGCTTGGGAAGTACAAGTTGGCAACATATAGAGACAGTCCCTACCCAACAGTGGGCTCACAGTCTAAAAGGGGAGCAGTGTGGCTCAGCGGAAAGAGCCCGGGCTTTGAAGTCAGAGGTCATCGGTTCAAATCCCGGCTCTGCCACTGGTCAGCTGTGTGACTTTGGGCAAGTCACTTCACTTCTCTGGGCCTCAGTTACCTCCTCTGTAATATGGGGATTAAGACTGGGAGCCCCACGTGGGACAGCCTGATCACCTTGTAAATTCCCCAGCGCTTAGAACAGTGCTTTGCACATAGTAAGTGCTTAATAAATGTCATCAAAAAAAAAAAGGGGGTAGACAGAGAACAAAACCAAACATACTAACAAAATAAAATTAATAGAATAGATATGGACAAGTAAAATAAATCAATAAATAGAGTAATAAATATGTACAAACATATATACATATATACAGGTGCAGTGGGGAAGGGACAGTACAGTCTAGTGGCAAGACCACGGGCTCGGGAGTCAGAGGACGTGGGTTCTAATTCCAGCTCTGCCACCTGTCTGCTGTGTGACCTTGGGCAAGTCACTTCACTTCCCTGGGCCTCAGTTACCTCATCTGCAAAATGGGGATTAAGAACTTTGAGCCCCATGTGGGACAAACTGATTACCTTCTATCTACCCCAGCGCGTAGAATAGTGCTTGGCACACAGTTAGCGCTTAACAAATACCATCATTATTAGTGCTTGGCACATAGTAGGTGTTTTACTTCTCTGTGCCTCAGTGACCTCAACTGTAAAATGGGGATCAAGACTGTGAGCCCCAAGTGGGACAACCTGATCATCTTGTAACCTCCCCAGCGTTTAGAACAGTGCTTTGCACATAGTAAGCGCTTAATAAATGCCATTATTATTATTATTATTATTAACAAATATCATTATTATTATTATTACTTATTAAGCACTTGCCATATGCAGAGCACTGTACTAAGGGCTTCGGAAAGCACAATATAACAATAAACGGGGATATTTCCTTGCCTACCCTCTCATGGATTAGTGGCTAGAACGCGGGACTGGGAGTCCGAAGGTCATGGGTTCTAATCCCGGCTCTGCCACGCCTGCTGTGTGACCTTGGGCAAATTCATTCATTCAATCGTATTTATTGAGCGCTTACTGTGTGCAGAGCACTGTACTAAGCGCTTGGGAAGTACAAGTCGACAACATATAGAGACGGTCCCTACCCAACAGCAGGCTCACAGTCTAGAAGGGGGAGACAGACAACAAAACAAAGCATATTAGAGCTCGGGCTTGGGAGTCAGAGGTCATGGGTTTGAATCCCCGCTTCACCACTTGTCAGCTGTGTGACCTTGGGCAAGCCACTTAACTTCTCTGTGCCTCAGTTCCCTCATCCGTAAAATGGGGATTAAGACTGTGAGCCCCATGTGGGACAACCTGATTACCCTGTATCTAACCCAGTGCTTAGAACAGTGCTTTGCACATAGTAAGCACTTAACAAATACCACCATTATTATTATTATATTAACAAAATAAAATAAATAGAATAAATATGTACAAATAAAATAGAGTAATAAATACGTACAAACATGTATACATATGTACACATATGTATATACATATACAGGTGCTGTGGGGAGGGGAGGGCCTCAGTTTCCTCATCTGTAAAATGGGGATGGAGACTGTGAGCCCCACGTGGGACAACCTGACGACCTTGTATCTTCTAGACTGTGAGTCCACTGTTGGGTAGGGACTGTCTCTATATGTTGCCAACTTGTACTTCCCAAGCTCTTAGTACAGTGCTCTGCACACAGTAAGCGCTCAATAAATACGATTGATTGATTGTATCTACCCCAGCGCTTAGAACAGTGCTTGGCACATAGTCAGCACTTAACAAATACCACCGTTATTATTATTTCCGAATCAGCTACCACCCCCTTAACCGTGCCCCTCCCTTGCTCAATCAACTGTATTTATTGAGCGCTTACTGTGTGCAGAGCACTGTACTAAGCGCTTGGGAAGTACAAGTTGGCAACAGTCCCTACCCAACGTATAGAGACAGTCCCTACCCAACAATCAATTAATCATATTTATTGAGTGCTTACTGTATGCACAACACTGTACTAAGCGCTTGGAAAGTACAAGTTGGCAACATATAGAGACGGTCCCTACCCAACAATCAATCAATCGTATTTATTGAGCGCTTACTGTGTGCAGAGCACTGTACTAAGCGCTTGGGAAGTCCAAGTTGGCAACATACAGAGACAGTCCCTACCCAACAGTGGGCTCACAGTCTAAAAGGGGGAGACAGAGAACAAAACAAACATACTAACAAAATAAAATAAATAGAATAGATATGTACAAGTAAAATAGAGTAATCAATCAATCGTATTTATTGAGCACTTACTGTGTGCAGAGCACTGTACTAAGCGCTTGGGAAGTACAAGTTGGCAACATATAGAGACAGTCCCTACCCAACAGTGGGCTCACAGTCTAAAAGGGGGAGACAGAGAACAAAACCGAACATACTAACAAAATAAAATAAATAGAATAGGTATGTACAAATAAAATAAATAGAGTAATCAATCATATTTATTGAGCGCTTACTGTGTGCAGAGCACTATACTAATCGCTTGGGAAGTACAAGTTGGCAACATATAGAGACAGTCCCTACCCAACAGTGGGCTCACAGTCTAAAAGGGGGAGACAAGAGAACAAACCAAACATCCTAACAAAATAAAATAAATAGAATAGGTATGTACAAGTAAAATAAATAAATAGAGTAATCAATCATATTTATTGAGCGCTTACTGTGCGCAGAGCACTATACTAATCGCTTGGGAAGTCCAAGTTGGCAACATATAGAGACAGTCCCTACCCAACAGTGGGCTCACAGTCTAAAAGGGGGAGACAGAGAACAAAACAAACATACTAACAAAATAAAATAAATAGAATAGGTATGTACAAGTAAAATAAATAGAGTAATCAATCATATTTATTGAGCACTTACTGTGTGCCGAGCACTATACTAATCGCTTGGGAAGTCCAAGTTGGCAACATATAGAGACAGTCCCTACCCAACAGTGGGCTCACAGTCTAAAAGGGGAAGACAGAGAACAAAACCGAACATACTAACAAAATAAAATAAATAGAATAGGTATGTACAAGTAAAATAAATAGAGTAATCAATCATATTTATTGAGCGCTTACTGTGTGCAGAGCACTATACTAATCGCTTGGGAAGTACAGGTTGGCAACATATAGAGACAGTCCCCACCCAACAGTGGGCTCACAGTCTAAAACGGGGAGACAGAGAACAAAACAAACATACTAACAAAATAAAATAAATAGAATAGGTATGTACAAGTAAAATAAATAGAGTAATCAATCATATTTATTGAGTGCTTACTGTGTGCAGAGCACTATACTAATCGCTTGGGAAGTACAGGTTGGCAACATATAGAGACAGTCCCCACCCAACAGTGGGCTCACAGTCTAAAAGGGGAAGACAGAGAACAAAACAAACATACTAACAAAATAAAATAAATAGAATAGGTATGTACAAGTAAAATAAATAGAGTAATCAATCATATTTATTGAGCGCTTACTGTGTGCAGAGCACTATACTAATCGCTTGGGAAGTACAGGTTGGCAACATATAGAGACAGTCCCCACCCAACAGTGGGCTCACAGTCTAAAAGGGGAAGACAGAGAACAAAACAAACATACTAACAAAATAAAATAAATAGAATAGGTATGTACAAGTAAAATAAATAGAGTAATCAATCATATTTATTGAGCGCTTACTGTGTGCAGAGCACTATACTAATCGCTTGGGAAGTACAGGTTGGCAACATATAGAGACAGTCCCCACCCAACAGTGGGCTCACAGTCTAAAAGGGGGAGACAGAGAACAAAACAAACACACTAACAAAATAAAATAAATAGAATAGGTATGTACAAGTAAAATAAATAGAGTAATCAATCATATTTATTGAGCGCTTACTGTGTGCAGAGCACTATACTAATCGCTTGGGAAGTACAGGTTGGCAACATATAGAGACAGTCCCCACCCAACAGTGGGCTCACAGTCTAAAAGGGGGAGACAGAGAACAAAACAAACACACTAACAAAATAAAATAAATAGAATAGGTATGTACAAGTAAAATAAACAGAGTAATCAATCATATTTATTGAGCGCTTACTGTGTGCAGAGTACTATACTAATCGCTTGGGAAGTACAGGTTGGCAACATATAGAGACAGTCCCCACCCAACAGTGGGCTCACAGTCTAAAAGGGGGAGACAGAGAACAAAACAAACACACTAACAAAATAAAATAAATAGAATAGATATGTACAAGTAAAATAGAGTAATAAATATGTACAGACATATATACAGGTGCTGTGGGGAAGGGAAGGAGGCAACACATAGAGACAGTCCCTACCCAACAGTGGGCTCACAGTCTAAAAGGGGGGAGACAGAGAACAAACCAAACATACTAACAAAATAAAATAAATAGAATAGATATGTAGAAGTAAAATAGAGTAATAAATATGTACAGACATATATACAGGTGCTGTGGGGAAGGGAAGGAGGCAACACATAGAGACAGTCCCTACCCAACAGTGGGCTCACAGTCTAAAAGGGGGAGACAGAGAACAAACCAAACATACTAACAAAATAAAATAAATAGAATAGATATGTACAAGTAAAATAGAGTAATAAATATGTACAGACATATATACAGGTGCTGTGGGGAAGGGAAGGAGGTAAGATGTGGGGGATGGAGAGGGGGATGAGGGGGAGAGGAAGGAAGGGGCTGAGTGTGGGAAGGCCTCCTGGAGGAGGTGAGCTGCTCTCAGTAGGGCCTTGAGGTCCCTGCTACTCCAAGCGCCCCGCCCAGCCCCAGGTACCCAATCCATCAGTGTCCGTTACGCTGCTCTCGGAGCGGGCAGTGGTGGTCCACCCGCCAAAAGCCATGGTGGTGGTCTTCGGGGGCTGGGGAATGGCGGGGGCCGTTGGGACTTGGCCGGGGATGAGGAATGGGACCAGAGCGAGCCCGGGCCGCTCCTCCTAGGCCCCGCCGGCTCCCGGGTTTGGGCCGGTTGCCTAGGAGACGCCTCTGGACTCCGGTTAAGAGGCGGCCGGCAGTGGGCGGGGCGGCCGTTGCCGGGGTAACGGGCGAGGAGGCTGGGGGAGCCACCTGGGAAAAGACCCACATCATCATCATCAACATCAATCGTATTTATTGAGCGCTTACTATGTGCGGAGCACTGGACTAAGCGCTTGGGAAGGACAAATTGGCAACATCTAGAGACGGTCCCTACCCAACAGTGGGCTCACAGTCTGAAAGGGGGAGACGGGGAACAAAACCAAACATACTAACAAAATAAAATAAATAGAATAGATATGTCCAAGTAAAATAAATAAATAGAGTAATAAATCTGTACAAACATATATACAGGTTCTGTGGGGAAGGGAAGGAGGTAAGATGGGGGGATGGAGAGGGGGACGAGGGGGAGAGACGAGGGGGACATAATACACCTACACACATAATACACAGTCCTCTAGACTGTGAGCCCGCTGTTGGGTAGGGACCGTCTCTATATGTTGCCAGCTTGTACTTCCCAAGCGCTTAGTACAGTGCCCTGCACACACTGTAAGTGCTCAATAAATACGATTGATTGATTGAGTCAGAGGTCTTGGGTTCTAATCCCGGCTCCTCCACTTATCAGCTGGGTGACCTTGGGCAAGTCACTTCACGTCTCTGGGCCTCAGTTACCTCCTCTGGAAAATGGGGATGAAGACTGTGAGCCCCGCGTGGGACCACCTGGTCCCCTTGTATCCTCCCCAGCGCTTAGAACAGTGCTTTGCACATAGTAAGCGCTTAACCAATGCCATTATTATTATACAGTCCCTGTTCCACACGGAGCTCACAGTCTAAGTAGGAGGGAGCACAGATGTTGAATTCCCATTTTCCAGATGAGGAAACAGAGGCCTGGAGAAATTAAATGTCTTAACCAAGGTCCCACAGCTGCCAAGTGGCAGAGCTAGGATTAGAGGCCAGGTCCTCTAATTCCCGGGTGCAGACTCCTTGTCCTTGCTTATTTTATTTTATTTTATTTTATTTTACTTGTACATACTATTCTATTTATTTTATTTTGTTAATATATTTTGTTTTGTTGTCTGTCTCCCCCTTCTAGACTGTGAGCCCGTTGTTGGGTAGGGAACCATCTGTATATGTTGCCGACTTGTACTTCCCAAGCGCTTAGTACAGTGCTCTGCACAAAGTAAGCACTCAACAAATACGATTGACTGAATGAATGAATTATTATTATTCAATCGCAAGTCACTTAACTTCTCTGGGCCTGTTACCTCATCTGTCAAATGGGGATGACGACTGTGGGCCCCATGTGGGACAACCTGATAATAATAATAATGGCATTTATTAAGCACTTACTATGTGCAAAGCACTGTTCTAAGCATTGGGGAGGTTGCAAGGTGATCAGGTTGACCCACGTGGGGCTCACAGTCTTAATCCCCATTTTCCAGATGAGGTAACTGAGGCACAGAGAAGTTAAGTGACTTGCCCAAAGTCACACAGCTGACAAGTAGCGGAGTCAGGTTTTGAACCCATGACCTCTGACTCCAAAGCCCAGGCTCTTTCCACTGAGCCACGCTGATCACCTTGCATCCCCCCCCCCAGCGCTTAGAACAGTGCTTTGTACATTGTAAGCGCTTAACAAATGCCACTATTATTATTATTATTTATTGAGCTCTTACTGTGTGTCAAGCACTTCACTTCTCTGGGCCTCAGTTCCCTCATCTGTAAAACGAGGATTCATTCAATCGTATTTATTGAGCGCTTACTGTGTGCAGCGCACTGCACTGAGCACTTGGGAAGTACACGTCGGCCACCTATAGAGACCCCTACCCGACAATGGGCTCACAGTCAATCAATCAATCAATCGTATTTATTGAGCGCTTACTGTGTGCAGAGCACTGGACTAAGCGCTTGGGAAGTACAAGTTGGCAACATATAGAGACGGTCCCTACCCAACAATGGGCTCACAGTCTAGAAGATGGAGACTGTGAGCCCCACGTGGGACAACCTGATGACCTTGGATCTACTCGAGCGCTTAGAACAGTGCTTGGCACGTAGTAAGCGCTTAACAAATACCATCATTATTATTATTATTGAGTAGTGAGGGGAGGGGCCTCTGGGGGCGCTGTCAGACGCCCCTGGGGCACCGCGCGCTCCTCCACTGCGCCTGCGCGGCCAACGCCCCGGCCGCTCCCGCCAAAACCGCAGCCACGTGCTGCTCGCCTCCGCCGCTCTGATTGGCCACGCTCAGGACACGCCCACATCACAAGCCACGCCCCCTTATAAAGTCACGCCCTCTGCCGTTTGTTGGGTCTCAAGCGGGCTGAGTATTCATTCATTCATTCAATCGTATTTATTGAGCGCTTACTGTGTGCAGAGCACTGTACTAAGCGCTTGGGAAGTACAAGTTGGCAACACATAGAGACGGTCCCTACCCAACGGTGGGAGCAGCAGCAGAGAGGAGCGTGGCACAGAGACGGACAGACACTCAGACAGAGGCGGGCAGCAGGGACACAAGGAAGAGGGTCACTCAGTTGTATTTACTGAGCGCTTACTGTGTGCAATCAATCAATCGTATTTATTGAGCAATTACTGTGTGCAGAGCACTGTACTAAGCGCTTGGGAAGTACAAGTCGGCAACATATAGAGACAGTCCCTACCCAACAGTGGGCTCACAGTCTAGACAGTGCAGAGCACTGTACTAAGCCCTTGGGAGAGTACAGTGTTCACTCATTCATTCAATCGTATTTATTAAGCGCTTACTGTGTGCACAGCACTGTACTAAGCGCTTGGGAGAGTATAATGTTCATTCAATCAGATTTGTTAAGCATTTACTACTACTACTAATAATGGCATTTATTAGAGGGCTTACTATGTGCAAAGCACTGTTCTAAGCGCTGGGGAGGTTACAAGGTGAGCAGGTTGTCCCATGGGGGGGCTCACAGTCTTCATCCCCATTTTACAGATGAGGTAACTGAGGCACAGAGAAGTGAAGTGACTTGCCCAAAGTCACGCAGTTGACAATTGGTGGAGCCGGGATTTGAACCCATGACCTTCGACTCCAAAGCCTGGGCTCTTTCCACTGAGCCACGCTGTTTCTCTCAAGCTCATGCTGCTTACTGTGTGCAGAACACTGTACTAAACACTTGGGAGAGTACAATGTTCATTCATTCTTTCAATCATATTTATTAAGCGCTTACTGTGTGCAGAGCACTGTACTAAGCACTTGGGAGAGTACAGTGTTCATTCAGTCATATTTATTTAGTACTTACTGTGTGCAGAGCACTGTACTAAGTGCTTGGGAGAGAACATCATTCCCTTAGTCGTATTGAGCACTTACCGTGTGCAGAGCACTGTACTAAGCGCTTGGGAGAGAACAACATTCATTCATTAAGCATATTTATTGAGCGCTTACTGTGCGCCGAGCACTGTACTAAGCGATTGGGAGAGAACAACATTCATTCATTCAATTGTATTTATTGAGCGCTTACTGTGTGCAGAGCACTGTACTAAGCACTTGGGAGAGAACAGCATTCATTCATTCAATCGTATTTATTGAGCGCTTACTGTGTGCAGAGCACTGTACTACGCACTTGGGAGAGAACAATATTCATTCATTCATTCAATCGTATTTATTGAGTGCTTACAGTGTGCTAAGCACTGTACTAAGCGCTTGGGAGAGAACAACATTCATTCATTCAATCGTATTTATTGAGCACTTACCGTGTGCTAAGCACTGTACTAAGTGCTTGGGAAAGAACAATATTCATTCATTCAATCGTATTTATTGAGCGCTTACTGTGTGCAGGGCACTGTTCTAAGCGCTTGGGAGAATACAGTGCATCAACAGACAGACACATTCCCTGCCCACAACAAGTTTACTGTCTGGACGACGAGTTCACAGTCTAGGAGATGGGAGAGATGTATGGGCAGAGAGATGGGGAAGGTGAGAGAAACAGAGGGAAGTCGGCAGAGCCAAAGGAAAGGGCAGTCATTCAATTGTATTTATTGAGCGCTTACTTTTTGCACAGCACTGTACTAAGCGCTTGGGAAGTTAAGTCGGTTCCCCCCCTCCTTCCTCTCCCCCTCCTCCCCCACCCCACCCCCCCGCCTTACCTCCTTCCCCTCCCCACAGCACCTGTATATATGTTTGTACGTATTTATTACTTTATTTATTTTATTTGTACATATTTATTCTATTTTGTTAATATGTTTTGTTGTCTGTCTCCCCCTTCTAGACTGTGAGCCCGCTGATGGATAGGGACCGTCTCTATATGTTGCCAACTTGTACTTCCCAAGCGCTTAGTACGGTGCTCTGCACACAGTAAGCGCTCAATAAATATGATTGATTGATTGATTGATTGATTGAAGGGACACGGACAGATGGACAAGTCGAAGAAACATGGACAGAGGCAGAGAGTCACAAAAAGAGAGAGGCAGAGAAAGAGAATGGCAGGGATATCGAGACAAACCTACCCCTTACATCGAGAGCTCCGTGTGGGACTACAATGTTTGGCACATAATAAGCACCTAACCATCAATCAATCGTATTTATTGAGTGTTTACTATATTTGGTATATGTGGTACAAACGTATTTAAGTGTTTACTATATGCCAGGCAATGTACTAAGCGCTGGGGTCGATACGAGCAAATCAGGTTGGACGCAATCCTTGTCCCCCATAGTAGTTAGTACAATGTTTGACACATAAAAAGCTCCTAACCATCAATCAATCGTATTTATTGAGTGTTTACTATATTTGGTATATGTGGTACAAATGTATTTGTTAAGTGCTTACTATATGCCAGGCACTGTCCTAAGCGCTGGGGTCGATACGAGCAAATCAGGTTGGATGCAATCCTTGTCCCCCATAGTGGTTAGTACAATGTTTGGCACATAATAAGTACCTAACCATCAATCAATCGTATTTATTGAATGTTTACTCTATGTGGTATATGTGGTACAAATGTATTTAAGTGTTTACTATATGCCAGGCACTGTCGTAAGCACTGGGGTGGATACGAGCAAATCAGGTTGGACGCAATCCTTGTCCCCCATGGGGGTCACAGTCTTAATCCCCATTTTACAGATGAGGTAACTGAGGCACAGAGAAGTGAAGCGACTTGCCCAAGATCATACGGCAGACAAGTGGTGGTGCCGCCGTTAGAACCCAGGTCTTTCAGACTCTCGGGCCTGTGCTCTATCCGTTAGGTGCAGAACACTGTCCTAAGCGCTTGGGAGAGTGCACTTCAAAGAATTAGCAGACACGTTCCCTGCCCATAACGAGCAGTCTAGACGGCCTGCGGTCTAATACCATTCATATTAGTTTTATTATTGTCTCTTCCTATGCGTGTTCCCCGTTCGACCTCCCTCTTCCCTTCTCCCCCTTCCTCCTCCCCCCAATTGACACGGAACCAACTGTTCTGCCTCTGCCTCACCCCCCCTCTCCGCCCCCTCCCCAGCCCTTAGGCGCCAATTCCGTGGATTTTTAGACGCTGCTTCTTTCACGCCCACAGCTTTTTGGATCTGAACTCTGAGCCTCGCGCAACCCGGATCTCCTACAAAACATCAGGGCTTAAAAAGCCCCCAAACCAAGTCTTTCTGATTTAACTCTTCGATGCCCGCCCTCCCCATCCCCATCCCACTTGCTCCTCCCCAAAGGCCCCCTCCTCTCTCCACCCGATCAATTGTATTTATTGAGCGCTTACTGTGTGCAGAGCACTGTACTAACCGCTTGGGAAGTACAAGTTGGCAACATATACAGTCCCTACCCAACAGTGGGCTCACAGTCTAAAAGAGAATTTGTCCCCTCTCTGCCCAGAGCCTTCGCTGACCATCGCCTTCCACATGCCATTCCTGTCCGCCCTCCGCCTTCCCCTCCCCATTGCTCACCTACCCTGGCTCAGTGGAAAGAGCCCGGGCTTTGGAGTCAGAGGTCGTGGGTTCAAATCCCGGCTCCGCCACTTGTCAGCTGTGTGACTTTGGGCAAGTCGCTTCACTTCTCTGGGCCTCAGTCACCTCATCTGGAAAATGGGGATGAAGACTGTGACCCCCCTGTGGGACCACCTGATCACTCTGTAACCGCCTCAGCGCTTAGAACAGTGCTTTGCACATAGTAAATGCTTAACAAATGCCATTATTATTATTATTATTACCCTGCCCTGAGCCTCCAGGGCTATGTGTGTCCCCAACCCTATGGTCTGTGGGGGTGATAGGCTCTCCCTGCCTCTTCCGGCTAGGAGGATTTCTTGGGCTGCCCATGCCACCTGAACACTGAATTCATACCCCTGCTTCCCTCAGGGACTCAGGCGCCCCACCCTCCAGCCCTCCCACCCTTCAGCCGCCTGGCCCTCCAACCCCTGGCTTTCCTCTCGCAGGGACCCAGGCATCCTGCCCCACTGCACTCCACTCTCCCCCCACTAACTCTCCTCTCCTTAGTGACCCAGGCATCCTATCCCTGAGGCCTGGACCCCTCCCACCCTCTGAGGGGGCAGATGGGACCAGGGGTTAGGTTGTTCTGGGGGTAGGCGGGGCGAGATGGGATAGACAGGGAGAGGAAGGAGGGGAGGGAAGGGTGTGCGGGGGCGAGGGAGAGAGAGAGAGAGAGAGAGAGAAGACTGGGACAGGGGGAGAAAGAGCAAGACAGAGAGAGACAGCCGGGAAGGGAGAGAGGGGTTGGAAAAGTTGCAGAAGGAGCAGAGTCAGAAAGCAGGAACGGACAGAGAAGGAAGTTTTCTGAGTCACTGGGAGGGAGGGGGAGTGAGAGGGAGACAGAAAGAGAGATCAAGAACACTCATATGTAAGGACTGAGGAAATAGGACGCTGGATCTCGAGAGGGGAACCAGCAAGAGAGAAAGGGCTGAGGTTTCGATCCTGGACATCCCCCAGAGGAAGTAGAGGCTGGAGTAAGGGGAGAGACCGGGCCGAGGGGCAGGAAGGTACCCCTGGTCTTCTCTCGAAGACACCTGCACAGATCCAAGACCAGCTGACCTGCAAGATCAAGGTAAGACTGCAGAGGTTGGGGGCAGGACACCTGGGTCCCCCTCCTGATCCCAGGCTAGGTACATTGAGTGTGGGAGAGGGCAGGGCTAGGGGATTGGAATCTCAGAGTTGGGGCAGTTGGGTTTGGGTTACAGGAGAGATGGGGATTTGGGGCAGCTGAAAGGACTGGGGCTGGGAAGGGAGGATGAGTGATGGGAGTGGCCTCTAGTTTCTGCCTTGGAGGTCAAGGGGGCTGGTTTGGTTTCTGCCTTTGGGAAGTCTGGGGTCTGTGGGGGGGTGAGGCCTATAGGCTCCTCTCTGTTCTGTACCATCCTCAAGAGTGTCACGAGTTGAGGTTGAGCCTCAGCTTGCCCTCCCACCCCCCCGCCCCCCACTGCCCTCTCCAGGGGCCCAGCAGGATGGTGGGTGGGGCAGGGCCAGTGAGCTGAATGGCCAGTGGGTGGGGGGGGTTAAATTCCTGATCTCTGGGACCCTCGCCACTGACCCCCTCCCCCTTCTGCAGGGGCCTGAAGACAAAGGGGGTTCTTTTCTGCTCTCCACCCCGCCTCCCAGCTGTCCCCCCCCCCCCGCAAGCAGCTGGCTCCAGGGAAGGAGTTCAGCTTCCTTCACCACACTCTCTGTCCCCCGTCCCCCCCACCCATCTCCAATCGGCCATTCCCTTCCCCACCCCCGCCAGCCTGCAGCTGCTGTAGCCCCCCTGGCAGTGCCCCCAGCTTGGTATGCCAAGCAGGTTCCGCCCATGCCAAAATCCAGCACCCAGCCCCTGCCTCTCCCGGACCCCTAGTTGGGCTGTCCTTACCCGCCCCTACCTCCACCTCCCTTCTGTACCCCTTCCCCCCACCATCTCTCCAAACTTTCTTTCTCTCCTCGCCCACCCCGCAAGTCCGATCCCCACTCTGATCTGAGCTGGAGCCCAGAGACTCCACCCTCCCCAGGGTAGAAGTTAAGGGGCCACGGCCCACCGGGCTCCCAAGCGCCCTTGAGCAGAGCTGACATTTCCCTCTGCAATTTCCGGTCTCCGGGCTCCACAGCCTTTTTCCTCGCAGCTCTCTCTCTCTCTTCTCTCTCCCCCAGGGGAGAGGAGATGGAGGACGGGAGACCCAGGAGCAGCTTGAGCGTCTCCAGCAGTGTCTCCACAGCCTCCTCCCTCAACCTCAGCTCCAAGGTCAGTGAACCAGCATCGTGGCGTGGGCCTCCAGAGGCCCCAGCCCTCTCGGACATGTTGTGAGGGATGGGCGCTCCCGAGCAATGGGGCCTAGGCTCCCTGCCCCTCCACACTGCCCCACCCCACTGGCCCTCAAGCGGCCCAAAGCCCTCGCGTAGGGACTGAAGCATCCCCGTCTCCTTTCCCCAGCCGGCCCGGCCTGTCAGCCGGGTCCACGCTTTTGGGAAGAGGGAGAGCGCTCTCAAGAGAGACCCCAACCTGGCTGTGCAGATCAGGGGCTGGTTATACAAGCAGGTACGAGGGGCAGGGGTGACCCTGGGGCAGGTGGGGCCATGGAGAGACTTGGGAGGCTGGTGAGGGGCTGGACAGACCTCAGGGGTCTTGGAGAGGTTGGAAGGGAGGTTGGGTCTCTGAGGGTCCCCTCTTTAGGCCCCTGGGCCCGTCTCTTTGGTCCTCTCCCTGTTTCCATCTCTCCAGCTGTGCTTCTCTTTGTGTCTCCGTCTTTCCTTCCCCTCCTGTCTCTACCTACTGTTTCTTTTTGATTTTTCCCTCACTTTGTTCTGCCTCCCAGGATAGCTCAGGGCTTCGTCTCTGGAAACGTCGCTGGTTCGTCCTCTCCGGCCACTGTCTTTTCTACTACCGGGGTCAGTGCCTGGGGGTTCGGGCGGGCAGCCCAGGGGAGAGGGTGGGTGATCCCTGACCTTCCACCCTGATCCTCCAGAGATTCACCCACTCACCACCCTCCCTTAGAGCACTGAGGTGGGTAACGGGCACCGATCCATCAGCCCCCAAGCTGTCCTGGGGACCCAGGCCCTACCCTCCCACCCCTTTTACAGACAGCCGGGAAGAGAGCGTCCTGGGCAGCGTGCTCCTTCCCAGCTACAGCGTCCGCCCAGATGGCCCCGGGATGCCCCGCGGCCGCCGCTTCACCTTCACCGTGAGTCCCACTGCCACAGGAGCTTCCCCCTTGCCCCTCCCCCTTACCGACCTCTGGGACCCCCATCCTCCCTTCCCCTTTCCAGGCAGAGCACCCTGGGATGAGGACGTACGTGCTGGGGGCTGACACCCAGGAGGACCTGCGGGGCTGGCTCCGGGCCCTGGGCAGGGCCGCCAGGGCTGAGGGGGAGGACAGGTAAGGAGGAAGGATGGGGGCGTGGGGAGCAGGGAGTGTGGTCACCCGGGAGGGGCAGCCCCTGGAGCCCAAGCTCCACCCCCCGAAACCTTCCCTCATCCGCATTCTGCCTCCTGAAGTCTCCAGGCCCTTGGGATTAGGGACCCCACCCTCAGCCCCCAAGACTCCCGGCCTGTCCTGCGGCCTCCCCTTGTCTCATGGTCCCCGTCCCGTCCAGCCCCCCCTCACCAGCCTCCCCTCTCAGTTTCCCCAGCAGAGGCCGCCCCTCCCTGCAGCCTGGCCCCGAGGGTCCCGGGGGGCCTGGGGGACCCCCCGAGCTGGGCAGCGGGGATGAGGACCGCAGCGCCGAGTCTCTGGAAGTGGCCAGGATCTCAGAGAGCCAGAGAGGAGGCGGGCTCCCCCCGAGCTCCCCAGCCCGTCCTGAGCCGAGGGAGCCCCGGAGCCCCCCGCCCCGGAGCCCCGAGTGAGTGGGTGGGGTTGAAGGAGGGCAGGGCAAATGGTGGTAGTGCCAGGCTGGGCTGGGCCCACGGCTAATTCCTCTCCCTCCCACCCTCGGCCAGGTTGTTCTCACCCCTGTCCCGGCCCCCGTCCCCACTGGGGCTGCCCCGGCCCCGTTCGGCCCCAGCCCGGCGGCCCCCTCCTCACGCAGCCTCCTGCGAGGAACTGGGCCGCCCATCCAGACCACACACGCCTGTGGGCCGCCTGGACGTCCGACCCCAGGACTGGGCCACTGCCACACCGCGCCGGCCCATATCCAGGCCTTCCACTCCGCGCCGGCCACTGGCCACTGAGGAGGGGCGGGCCCGGCCCCCCCGGAAGCCCCTGGACTGGACCCAGGAGTCCGGGGTGAGTCGGGGGACTCCCCCGGCTCGGGTGAGTGGGGCTGGGACCCTCGGTCCAGTCTGGGATCGGGTTTGGCCACCCATCACTCTCTCTCTGCCTCGCCCCAGCCCAAAAACCTCCGTGCATCCTCTGGCCCTCCGGAACCACGGGCACGCGTCACCTTCTCATCCCCTCCCTTTGCCCCCCAGGTGTCCCCTGGACCCTCCCCATACCTACAGCTTCCCCCTCGGCCGCCTGGGTCCCGGACCTCCCTTGCCGCTCTGGTACGTGTATCCCCACTTACCTCTGTCGCGCCCCCATCCTCATTCACCTCTTTGGCTGCCCTGGTGTCCTGTGAGGAGGGATGAGGGAAGCTTGGGCCCTTGTGAGGGGCAGTGACCCCACTCTCACCCTTCCCCCTGATTTCTCCCTCCCCCTCTACCCCTTTCACAGCCTGGAGCCCATGCAGATTCTACTCTCCGACGAGGGGCTGAGACAGATGTAAGTCCCCCCTCCCCCGACACACACACACACCCTGCACCCCTTCCCTCATCCCCAAATTCCAGATTCCAGCCTCTGCTGCCGGTTTATATCGGTCACTGGGAGTTTCTGGTGCTCTGGTCCTTTTATGGATTGGAGGCAGAGATGACTCCTTGGGGAAGAAGGTTCCTGGGGGTCTGGGAGAGGTGGGGAAGGAGACTGGGGGAGCAGAAACAAGGTCTTGAAATAAACAGAAGTAGCTTCTCACCCAAAGCTCATCCTCTGTATCCCTGTAGGTGCTGCTGAACAGGTTGTGTGGGCAGGACCGGCTGCTGAGGGGGCTGGAGGAGGAGATGGCGAGGAGGCGGGAGGAGAAGGTGGGATTTGGCGGGGTGTGGGGTCGGGGGTTGGGGACCCTGGGACTTCAGGCCCCTATGATGGCTGGCTCCGCCCAACCTCCCATGGGCAAATCCTTCTTCCATCTGAAGCGATCTCTGGGAAAGGTAGCGCCCTTCCCTTACTGAAGTCTCATAGAGTGTGGCTTAGTGGATAGAGCCCAGGCCTGGGAATCAGGGGACCGGGGTTCTAATCCTGGTTCCGCCACTTGTCTGCTGTATGATGCTGGGCCAGTCACTTCACTTCTCTGAGCCTCAGTTACCTCATCTGAAAAATGATGATTCAATATCTGTTCTCCCTCCTACTTAGATTATGAGCCCCTCTCCCTCGTGGGATAGTTACATGGTACTCTCCCGAGCCATTGGAGAAGCAGCATGGCTCAGTGGAAAGAGCACGGGCTTTGGAGTCAGAGGTCATGGGTTCAACTCCCGGCTCCACCAATTGTCAGCTGTGTGACTTTGGGCAAGTCACTTCACTTCTCTGTGCCTCAGTTACCTCATCTGTAAAACGGGGATTAAGACTGTGAGCCCCCCGAAGGACAACCTGATCACCTTGTAACCTCCCCAGTGCTTAGAACAGTTGCTTTGCACATAGTAAGCGCTTAATAAATGCCATCATTATTAGTAGTAGTAGTAGTACAGTGTTCTGCACAAAGCACTCAATACCTATCAATAAATCGACTGATTGACTGAGTGTCACTCAGTAGGGAGCCCAAGCCTCCCTCCCTGCCGCCCTCTCACACCGTCCCTCCGGCCCCCAGGAGCAGCTGGAGGCCGCCCTGGAGCTGACCCGTCGCCAACTAAGCCTCGTGCCGGACCAAGAGCCCGCAGTGGCCGTCACCGAGAGGATCTGGACCCGCCAGCGTCTTCTCCAGGACCGGCTGGTGTGCGTGCGGGCTGGGCTTTGCCAGCTCACCCTGGTGAGGGCCCTGGGGACTGGCTGGGGGTAAAGAGAAAGGCAGGCAGGGCCCCCCACCTGTCTTCCCACCAACACCAACCTTCCGGACCAGGACTCTGACTCCAAGGAATCAGGATGCTGTGTCCCTGCAGCCGCAAGAACTTCATCGCCCAGCTTCGGTGGGGTGGGTCCAGAGGCTGTTGGGAGTCCATTGGGCTCCTTGAGGCTGACTGGGCCTCCCAAGGCCCCCCCGATGCTATGGGATGTGGCCACTTCTCCTCTGATTCAGCTGCTAAACTGGCCTGGGGTGGGGAGAAGAGAGGCAAGGGGAAGGGTGGTAGGTAGAGATGTTGGGAACAGTGTATTGCCTTGTCCCATGTCCCCATCTCCCCTTGCCCAGGAGCACGAGCGGGTGTGGGAGAACTACAGTGGGCTGGAGCAGGAGCTGAAGACACTGAGAGAGACACTGGAATATCTGTTACAGCTTGGTTCTCCCCAGGTAAACCCGTGCCCCCCGGGTTGGGGGGGTTTGGGTGTGGACTAGGCAGAGGGAATACCTGGCTTGTATCTGCCCCTTCCCATCTCAAGTCTTCCTCCCTAGCTTTGATCCTCAGGCCCCTGGCATGCAATCAATTAATCAATCAATGGTATTTATTGAGCGCTTACTGTATATGGAGCACTGTACTAAGGGTACAAAATAACAGAGTTCACTTGGATTCTGAACTCTGCTAGTTGAAGCGCTATCGGTCCTGATCCTCGACGCTTTTCCTAAACTCTGTCCCCATCCCCGTCTTATCCCCACATCTGACCGGAATTCCCTTCCACCTTTTCCAATGCCCTCCCCTTCCTGTAGGCCCGGGCGTCTGCCCAGCAGCAGCTGTGGATGGTAGAGGACACTTTGGAGGGCTTGGGGAGCCCCTCTTCCCATAAGCTACCACCCTATCACCTAGAGGCCCCAGGTTCCCCTCTTCTGCCAAGAAGGAGCTCCCCTAAATTAGAGGTGAGTGACCCTCCGTAACCCAATCCTCCTCACAGCTCCCACTTTCTCTTCACCCCGTTTTTTATTTTTCCCAAGTACCATCCATCAACTGATGGTATGGGAAGCAGCATGGTCTAGTGGCTCAGTGTGGCAGTGTGGCTCAGTGGAAAGAGCCTGGGCTTTGGAGTCAGAGGTCATGGGTTCGAATCCAGCTCTGCCAATTGTCAGCTGTGTGGCTTTGGGCAAGTCACTTAACTTCTCTGTGCCTCAGTTACCTCATCTGTCAAATGGGGATTAAGACTGTGAGCCCCACACGGGACAACTTGATCACCTTGTAACCGCCCCAGTGCTTAGAACAGTGCTCTGCACATAGTAAGCACTTAATAAATGCCATTACATATATATATATAGTGGCCTGGGAGTCAGAAGGACCTGGGCTCTAATCCCAGCTCTGCCACTTATCTGCTATGTGACCTTGGGCAAGTCACTTCACTTTTCTGTGCCTCACTTACCTCATCTGTAAAATGGGGATGAAGACTGTGAGCCCCTTGTGGGACACAGACTTTGTCCAACCTGATTAGCTTGTACCTACCCCAGTGCTTAGTTCAGTGCCTGGCACGTAGTAAACACTTAACAAATACAATTAAAAAACAAAAGCAGCATGACCTAGTGGAAAGAACATGGGCCTGGGAGGATCTGGGTTCTAATCCTGGTTCCGTCACTTGCCTCTCGTGTAACCTTGGGCAAGTCACTTTAACTTCGCTGTGCCTCAAATCCCTCACCTGCAAAATGGGAATTCAGTACCTGTGCTCCGTCCTCCTTGGAATGTGAGCTGAGCGTGGGGTGAATATCAAATGCTTAAACGGTACAAATCCAAGTGCAAGGGCAACACAGAAGGGAGAGGGAGTAGGGGAAATAAGGGCTAGTATGGGAAGGCCTCATGGAGGAAATGTGATTTTAATAAGTCTTTGAAGGTGAGAAGAGAGGTGATGTGTCATATATGCAGCGTGGCTTGGTGGACAGAGCACAGGCTTGGGAGTCAGAGGATGTGGGTTCTAATTACAGTTCCGCCACTTGTCTATCTGCTTGTCTGCTTGGGCAAATCATGGAAGGCCTCAGAGGAAATGTGATTTTAATAAGTCTTTGAAGGTGAGAAGAGAGGTGATGTGTCATATATGCAGCATGGCTTAGTGGAAAGAGCACAGGCTTGGGAGTCAGAGGATGTGGGTTCTAATTCCGGTTCCGCCACTTGTCTGCTTATCTGCTTGTCTGCTTGGGCAAATCACTTAACTTCTCTGTGCCTCAGTTACCTAATCTGTAAAATGGGGATTATGACTGTGAGCCTCATGTGGGACAACCTGATTACCTTGTATCTACCCCAGTGCTTAAAACAGTGCTTGGCACATAGTAAATGCTTAATAAATACCATCATTATTATTATTATTATCATTATATGAAGAAGGAGAGTGTTTCAGGCCAGAGGGTGGTCGAGGGCAAGGGGTCAATGCTGAAATAGACGAGATTGTGCTTCCCAAGCGCTTAGTACAGTGCTCTGCACACAATAAGCACTCAATAAATACGATTGAATAAATGCATCAAGGTACAGTGAATAGGTTGGTATTAGAGAAGTGTGTGGGCTGGGTTACAGGAAGGGTTAAGCTGATTGCTTTAAAGCCAATAGCAAGGAGTCTATACCATAATTATTATTATTTTGTGAAAGTGGATGTGCAACCATTCGAGGTTTTTGAGGAGTGGAGAGTCATGGACTGAATGTTTTTTTTAGAAAAATGATCCAGGCAGCAGTGTGAAGTATGGACTGGAGCGGGGAGGGCAGGAAGCTGAAAGGTCAGTGAAGAAGTTGATGCAGTAGTCAAGGTGGGATATGATAATTGTCCCCATTTTAACCTCATATCCCTTAGAGGTAGGAAGAGGCAGGTGCTAGAAAACCCATTTTACAGATGAGGAAACTGAGGCCTAGAGAGGTGAAATGGCTTGCCCAAGGTCAAAGAGCAGGCCAGGATGGGAACCCAGGTCACCTAACCACACTTGCTTTCTCCTAACAGAGCCCGCCCCAGGGGTCTCACCTGGATTTGGGGATCCCAGGGTCCCCAGACCTCCACTGGGGGAGTCTCCCGAAGGAGAGAGACACCTGCAGTACACCAACAGGTGAGAGAGAGAAGCATGCCGAGCATTAACTGCTCCTTCCCTATCCCAATACCAACCCGAACCCTTCTGCCCTTCCTTCATTTATCTCTTCTCCTGGCTTGCCTTGCCCCCTCTCCTCCAGGCCTCAGCTCCCCCGGGTCCCCCTCAACACCCAGGCCTGACATTCAGCTCCAGTTGTCCCCCCAGCCAGGGGCAAAGGTAGGACACTTCCCCTTCCCCAACCCTGGGAACAGCATCTCGTGGCCCCCTTCACCCTTTTCCCCTCAGAACTCGGAGGCACGGCAAACCTAACGACCCCCGCCCTCTCCCCTGCCTCCAGTCCACTGCCCGGGGAGTCCGACCCCGGATGAGTGCCCAAGAACAGCTGGAGCGGATGCGGCGCCACCAGGAGACCTGCCGGCCCCTTCCCTGTCCGGCATCCCTGGGGCCTCGAGGGAGGCTGGGCTCCCTGGGGGGAGCCAGGAGGACCCTTTCTCCATCCAGTCAACAGCCCCTTCAGACCCCGGAGCCAGTCAATCAGGTTGGTGTAGGCGGAGGGGCGGGAGCGGCTGAGGACCCCCTTCCTGGAGGAGGCCGTGGGTGCTGGACCGTCCCCACGATCTTCTCCCACGCCTGCTCCAGTGTGGCCTAGTGGATGGAGCACGGCCCTGGGAGTCAGAAGGACCTGGGTTCTAATCCCAGCCCTGCCACTTTTCTGCTGTGTGACCTCGGGCAAGTCACTTGACTTCTCTGGGTCTCAGTTACCTCATCTGTAAAATGGGGATTAAGACCACGAACCCTGTGAGGGACAGGGCTTGTTGTTGGGCTTATGTTGCCAACTTGTACTTCCCAAGCGCTTAGTCCAGTGCTCTGCACACACTAAGCGCTCAATAAACACGATTGAATGAATGACAGGGACTGTGTCTGACCCAATTACCTTGGGTACAGTGCCTGACACATAGTAAGTGCTTAACAAATACCACAGTTGTGATTATTATTATCATCTCCACATCCCCCAGGTTGCCACTCTCGCCCCGGACTCGCCAGAGGCCTCGGACCAGCCTGTGGTCACAGAGTGGATCCGGAGTTCAGGATCCTGGAGCAGGTGAAAGGCTTGGGGGGCTGTGGAGGGGGAGGGGAGTCGGAGAACGGGCCCCCGGTAGCCCGGTGGGTCTTGACTCCCCTTCCCCACTGCCCCCGGGATGGGGAAGGTCGGGGGGATGAAGGCGAGACTACGTTTCCCATGAGCCTTTGCGGCATTGGGTTTTTCATTCATTCATTCAATCGTATTTATTGAGCGCTTACTGTGTGCAGAGCAAGGTACTACGCGCTTGGGAAGTACAAGTTGGCAACATATAGAGACGGTCCCTACCCAACAGTGGGCTCACAGTCTAGAAGGGGGAGACAGAGAACAAAACAAAACATATTAACAAAATAAAATAAATAGAATAGATATAACAACGGGCTCACAGATCATAATGATAGAATTTATTAAGCGCTTACTATGTGACACCTGACGAGTCCTCAGCCTGTCCTACGCCCTGGCAGCCGAGGCCTCAGGGAAATGAAGGCAGGACTACATTTCCCATGAGCCTCCGCGGCGTTGGGTTTTTCATTCATTCATTCAATCGTATTTGTTGAGCGCTTACTGTGTGCAGAGCACTGTACTAAGCGCTTGGGAAGTACACGTTGGCAACATATAGAGACAGCCCCTACCCAACAACAGGCTCACAGATCATAATGATGGCATTTGTTAAGCGCTTACCATGTGACACCTGACCACATGTTTTGTTTTGTTGTCTGTCTCCCCCTTCTAGACTTTGAGCCCGTTGTTGGGTAATAATAACAACAATGATAGCATTTATTAAGCGCTTACTATGTGCAAAGCACTGTTCTAAGCACTGGGGAGGTTACAAGGTGATCAGGTTGTCCCATGGGGGGCTCACAGTCTTGATCCCCATTTTGCAGATGAGGTCATTGAGGCACGGAGAAGTTAAGTGACTTGCCCAAAGTCACACAGCTGACAGTTGGCGGAGCCAGGATTTGAACCTGTGAACTCTGACTCCAAAGCCCGGGCTCTTTCCACTGAGCCATGCTGCTCGGACTAATAATATTTAGGGTGTTTGTTTAGTGCTTACTATGAGTAAGTAGGGACCGTCTCTACCTTGCCAACTTGTACTTCCCAAGCGCTTAACACAGCGCTCTGCACACAGTAAGCGCTCAAGAAATACGATTGATTGATTGCTCTGCACACAGTAAGCGGTCAATAAATGTGAATGAGTGAATGCAAGGCACTGTTCTAAACGCTGGAGGGGATTACAAGGTGATCAGGTTGTCCCACGTGGGGCTCACAGTCTTCATCCCCATTTTCCAGATGAGGTAACTCTGTCCGTCTCCGTGTTTCAGCCCCAGGTCCCCCGCCCCGGCCTACGTGCCACCCCCCGAGGGTCACCGGGAACGGGTCCTCAGCCTGTCCTACGCCTTGGCGGCCGAGGCCTCGCACTGGCACCGGCTTCTCACAGGTCAGGGGTCAAGGGTCAGGGGTCGGGACCGAATGCCGGCACTCCGGTGACGGAGGATTCACGATCCACTCTCCTTCCCCGCACATCCTCAGGCCGGAGCCTTGCCGCCGCCGCCGGAGAGCCCTCCCAATCTTCCCCCGTCCCCCGGGCAACGCCGCCGACCAATCCCCGCGGGCCCCGGCCGCCCGCCTCGACCAATGAGAGCGCAGAATCAGGCCCCGCCCCCTGGGGGCCCTCCTCAGGGGCTGGGCCGGCCCCCTCAGACGAAGGCCCGTGGCCTCCTCGCGTCACCCTGCTCCAATCCAGTTTCTAGGATTCCCTTCCCCTTTCCCGATTAAACTTTATTCCCTAGCCCAGAAGCCTAGTCTGTTTGTCTGGGAAAAAAAGGAAAGGGAGGGTGGGTCGCCCGGGGAGGGGGGGAATTTGGGATGATGGGGATCCCAGACGAGTGGGGGCCGGTCCTGGGCCCTGAGGGGAACTGATGGGGAGGGGAGGGACGAGTTCAGGGCGCTGGGGGTGAGGCCCCTGCCCCCTCGAGGTCCCGCCTCCTCTGCTTTTTCTTTGCCATCCCGCTCCCTCGCTCTCTGTGTCCCGGTTGCGGACGAGGGAGGAACGGGAGCGGTATGGCCACCGGGCAGCGCTACGCCGGGCGGGTGGCCGTGGTGACCGGGGGCGGCCGGGGCATCGGCGAGGGCATCGTGCGGACCTTTGGTATGAAGGAGGCCTTCCCAAACTGAGCCCCTTCCTTCCTCTCCCCCTCTCCATCCCCCCCATCTTACCTCCTTCCCTTCCCCACAGCACCTGTATATATGTCTGTACATATTTATTACTCTATTTTATTTGTACATATCTATTCTATTTATTTTATTTGGTTAGTATGTTTGGTTTTGTTCTCTGTCTCCCCCTTTTAGACTGTGAGCCCCCTGTTGGGTAGGGACTGTCTCTCTATGTTGCCAATTTGTACTTCCCAAGCGCGTAGTACAGTGCTCTGCACATAGTAAGCGCTCAATAAATACGATTGATGATGATGAAGGAGGGCGAGGAGATCCTGGGGGCTGCGGGGAATAATAATGGCATTTATTAAGCGCTTACTATGTGCAAAGCACTGTTCTAAGCGCTGGGGAGGGAATCTGGGGGCGGGAGTGCTTGGGAAGCGCGGGGGATGGGCTGGGTTTGGAAAAGTAGGGACCGTCTCTATACGTTCATTCAGTCATTCAATCTGAATCTGAAAGGGGCCCAGACTGAGCCCCTTCCTTCCTCTCCCCCTCGTCCCCCTCTCCATCCCCCCCATCTTACCTCCTTCCCTTCCCCACAGCACCTGTATATATGTTTGTACATATTTATTACTTTATTTATTTTACTTGTACATATCTATTCTATTTATTTTATTTTGTTAGTATGTTTGGTTTTGTTCTCTGTCTCCCCCTTTCAGACTGTGAGCCCACTGTTGGGTAGGGATTGTCTCTATATGTTGCCAACTTGGACTTCCCAAGCGCTTAGTACAGTGCTCTGCACACAGTAAGCACTCAATAAATACGAATGATTGATTCAATCGTATTTATTGAGCACTTCCTGCGTGCAGAGCACTGGACTGTTGCCAACTTGGACTCCCCAAGCGCCTCGTACAGTAAGCGCTCAATAAATACGATTGAATGAAGGAATGAATGAAAAGTGGAGGAGACAGACATTCATAGAAATAAATAAATTAGGGCTTGTGTACATAAGTGCACATACATTGCCAACTTGTACTTCCCAAGCGCTTAGCACACAGTAAGCGCTCAATAAATACGATTGAATGAATGAATGAAAGACGAGGCGGATGGGGGCCTGGGGAAAAAAAGCCTGGAAGGAAGATGAAAAAGCTTTGGGCAAGTCACTTCACTTCTCTTCACTTCACTTCACTTCAGTCTTCTAGACTGAACTCGTCGTGGGCAGGGATTGTGTCCGTTTCTTGGTATATCATACTCACCCAGGCGTTTAGTACAGTGCTCGTCGCACAGTAAGCGCTCAACAAATAATAATAATGATGGCATTTGTTGAGCGCTTACTATGTGCAAAGCACCGTTCTAAGTGCTGGAGAGGTTACAAGGTGATCAGGATGTCCCGCGAGCGGCTCACTGTCTTAATCCCCGTTTTACATTTGAGGAACTGAGGCACAGAGAAGTTAACTGACTTGCCCAAAGTCACACAGCTGACAATTGGCAGAGTGGGATTTGAACCCACGACCAATAAATAATAATAATGGTATTTGTTAAGCGCTTTCTATGTGCAAAGCACTGTTCTAAGCGCTAGGGAGGTTACAAGGTGATCAGGTTGTCCCACGGGGGGCTCACAATCTTAATCAATCAATTAATCAATCGTATTTATTGAGCGCTTACTGTGTGCAGAGTACAAGTTGGCAACATATAGAGACGGTCCCTGCCCAACAGTGGGCTCACAGTCTAGAAGGGGGAGACAGAGCCATTTTACAGATGAGGGAACTGAGGCACAGAGAAGTGAAGTGACTTGCCCAAAGTCACACAGCTGACAATTGGCGGAGCTGGGATTTGGACCCATGACCAATAAATAGGATTGAGTGAATTTTGAAGGGGGATGCATTGGAAGTAGGGAGAGGAGGAGGAGGAGGAGATGGGGAGAGCTGGGGAGGTGGGGTCCATCCGCCCTTCGACCCCTGCCCTGCGATCACGGGAATGGGCGTCACGGGGGGCAGGTGGGCACAGCTCCCCCGGGGCCAGCAGAGGGCGGCAGAGATCGCTTCATTGAGTCATTTATTGAGCGCTTACTCTGGCAGAGCACTGTACTAAGCGCTTTAGAGAGTACACTATAACCCAGAGAAGCAGCGTGACACAGTGTAAAGAGCACGGGCTTGGGAGTCAGAGCTCATGGGTTCGAATTCATTCATTCATGCAATCGTATTTATTGAGTGCTTACTGTGTGCAGAGCACTGTACTAAGCGCTTTAGAGAGTACACTATAACCCAGAGAAGCAGCGTGGCACAGTGTAAAGAGCACGGGCTTGGGAGTCAGAGCTCATGGGTTCGAATTCATTCATTCATTCAATCGTATTTATTGAGTGCTTACTGTGTGCAGAGCACTGTACTTAGCGCTTGAGAAGTACCAGTTGGCAACATATAGAGACGGTCCCTACCCAACAACGGGCTCACAGTCTAGAAATTCCGGCTCAGCCACTTGTCAGCTGGGTGACTTTGGGCAAGCCACTTAACTTCTCTATGCCTCAGTTCCCTCGTCTGTAAAATGGGGATTACGACTGTGAGCCCCACGTGGGACAACCTGATCACCTTGTAACCTCCCCAGCGCTTAGAACAGTGCTTACCACATAGTAAGTGCTTAACAAATACCAACATTAATTAATTAATCTCTTCCACTGTCCCCTTCTCTCCGCCGTCTCCAGTGGATCAAGGAGCCCGGGTTGTCTTCTGTGACAAAGATGGTGAGTGTGGACCCAGGTGCCCGGGAACCTAGTTTGCCAATCCAAATCCTCACTGCCCAGGTTCTCCCTGCTCTTCCTCACCCTATCTCCCACCCAAATTTTCTCCCCTCAATCCCGTCTTCTTCCCCCACCCACCTCTAATAATAATAATAATAATGGCATTTATTAAGCATTTACTATGTGCAAAGCACTGTTCCAAATGCTGGGGAGGTTACAAGGTGATCAGGTTGTCCCACAGGGGGCTCACAGTCTTCATCCCCATTTCACAGATGAGGGAACTGAGGCACAGAGAAGTTAAGTGACTTGCCCCAAATCACCCAGCTGACAGTTGGCAGAGCAGGGATTTGATCCCATGACCTCTGACTCCTCAGCCCGTGCTCTTTCCACTGAGCCATGCTGCTTCTCTGATCGCCTAACTGCCTTCAGGTACCCCAGTTCTCTCGCAGTTTCAGGTGCCACCCAGGGTAGGCGAGGCTGAGATGAGAATTTTTTTTTTAGTAGTATTTATTAAACACTTACTATGGGCCACGCACTGTACTAAGTGCTGGGGTAAGGTACAAGTTAATCAGGTTGGACACAGTCTTACCGGGGCTCACAGTCTTAATCTCCCTTTTACAGACAAGGTGACTGAGGCACAGAGAAGTTGTGACTTGCCCAAGGTCACACAGTAGACAAGTGGCGGAGCCGGGATTAGAACCCAGGTTCTTCTGACTTCCAGCCTAGTGTATCCCCTAGGCCATGCTGGCCGATCTATTGTGATATGGGGAGAAATCAGGGACTGAGTTCTGGGAGGTGAAACTGAGGTGTTCAAAAGATCACCCCAGCCATCCCTACTCCTTATGAGTGGCCCTCAGACAATGGAGGACTCCTTCCCTCCCCAACCTCCAATGCAATGCCCACTCCTGTGCCTCTCAAGGACCCAGGCATCCTGTCCCCCAGCCCCTCTCTCCCTCAGTCCCCATTTTACTCAAGGTCCCGGAGGCCTCACCCCTAGTCCTCCAAGGCCCAAGTGGCCTGCCCTCCAACCAACCATTCATATCCCAGAGGCAGCAGGCCGGGCCCTGGAGCTGGCCCTGAAGGAAGCCCACACCCCCGGGGAAGCCATATTCGTGCCGTGTGATGTGACCCGGGAAGAAGAGCTTCAGGTGGGTGAACTCCGACCCCCTGGCAGAGAGGTGGGGAGGGAAGGATTGGAGATGGGGGCCACAGCTGACCGGCCAACGCCGGTCTGTCTGCGTCTCCTCATGTGCATCTCAGGCCCTGTTCTCCGAGACACTACGGCGTTGTGGTCGACTGGACTGCCTGGTGAACAACGCCGGGCGCCGTGAGTCCACTGACAGAGGGAGGCAAGGACAAGGAGGGAGGGCTCCAGGGGCCGCCTGAAGGGGAAGAGTTTGAAAAGCCACCTCCTTCCTCCCCCAGACCCTCGCCCGGAGCGGATAGAGGACACGACGGCTCAGGAGTTCCGAGATCTCCTGGAACTGAACCTGCTCGGATACTACACGGCCTCCAAGGTAGGGGAAGGAAGAGACCACGGGAGGGTGGGAGGGGTGCAGAGAGACAGAGATGCAGGTAAGGAGGTGGGGAAAGACAGAGAAAAGGGGACAGATTTCAGTAGAAGTGATGTTGGGCAGGGGTTCAGGCTACTAGGTTGACCCCTGCTTACCTCTGTTTTTTGCTCTTCCTCCTTCCTCACAGCTAGCCTTGCCCCACCTGAGAAAGACCCAGGGAAACATCATCAACATCTCCAGCTTGGTGGCAATCATTGGCCAGAGGGAGGCTGTGCCCTACGTGGCTACCAAAGTATGTTGGGCCAAACCCCTTCTCCACCCCCGCCTGCTGCAACAAGGTCTGATTGGGAGGGAAAGGTCCTTCCTGGTTCAGGGCCTAGTAAAGTCTGAGCATGCACCAGAGCAGAGCCCAGAAGCCCTGTTCCTTTGGTCCCAGTTCCCAGGGAGACACAGTCCCTGGCCCAAGACCCTCTCAAACACTTCTCCCCGCGCCCCCCGACTTGTTCTCCTTTCTCCCCCCAGGGTGCCGTCACTGCCATGACCAAAGCTCTCGCCCTAGATGAAGGTCAAAATGGTGTTCGGGTCAACTGGTAAATAATTCAGAGTGCTTGGCTCAATCAGTGGCATTTAGAGAGGTCTTAGGGAAGGTTTTCGGGAGGAAACGGGGCTTTCAGGTAGGACTCTGTGGATGGGGACAGTGGGCGGGGGGGGGGTCCGTCACATATGTAGGGGGGAGGGGGGAAGTTCCAGGTAGGAGGGAGGGTGTGAGCAAAGAGTTGATGGCAGTGAGGCCGGGGGGAGGGACGGCCGAGTAGGTTGGTGTTGATGGAGTGAAGCATGCGGGCTGGGTTGTAGTGGGAGAGGAACGAGGCTCCTTAAAGGAGCTGGGGTGGCATTAGGGGAAGCATCTTGGAGGTGATCAAGAGTGGTGGACCAGGACACCGGGGTTCCTAAGGAAATTGAGGAGGGCTTGGTGTTGGGGAGTGTGGCTGGAAGGATTTAAGGCCTGGAGCTTGAGACATCTTGGGTATCCTACACTCTGGGGATCTGCTAGTCTCTACCTCAGTCCACGTCAGCAAGAGAAGAAAAAGATTGATACCCCAGTGGGAGGGAGGAGAGCTGGCTCTTAGTACACTACTAAGCACTTAGTACAGTGCTAAGCTCTGTATATAGTGGAAAGAGCACGGGCTTGGGAGTCAGAAGTCATGGGTTCAAATCCTGGCTCTGCCGCTTGTCAGCTGTGTGACTTTGGGCAAGTCACTTCTCTGTGCCTCAGTTACCTCATCTGTAAAATGGGGATTAAGACCGTGAGCCCCACATGGGACAACCTGATCACCTTGTATCCCCCAGTGCCTAGAACAGTGCTTTGCACATAGTAAGCGCTTAACAAATGCCATCCACATTTATTATTATTATTATTATTATTATATAAGTGCTCAATAAATGCCATTAAGTAAGGGACTGATTCTCCTTTGAGAAATTCCCCTGCCCAGGCAGGGTAAAACCCAGGGCAGGTAGAGGAAGGGGAATGACCATTATGACCTCTCAGGTCTCTTCCTTATGGGCTCTGAACTATCAATCAATTAATCAGTCAGTGGTATTTGAGTACCAACCAGGGGACTGTGCTAGGGGTGAGAACAATACAGTACAGTTGATCAATTAATAAGTACTCAATAAACACCATTATGTGCAGAACAGTGTACTAAGCTGTTGGGAGTAGGGACCTTCTCTATATGTTGCCAACTTGTACTTCGCAAGTGCTTAGTACAGTGATTTGCACACAGTAAGCGCTCAATAAATACAATTGAATGAATGAATAATACAACAGGGTTGATAGACTCATTCCCTGCCCGCAAGGAGCTCACTGTCTTAGAGAACTACTTAGTCAGTCGTATTTATTGAGCGCTTACTGCGTGCAGAGCATCATACTAACCTTGGGAGAATACAATAATAAACCAGAAACATTCCCTGCCCACAAGGAGTTTACAGCCTAGAGTGGGGAGACAGACATTAATATAAAAAAATTACAGATATGTACATAAGTGCTCTTGGATTGGGAGGAGGGATGAATAAAGGAAGCAAGGGACGCATGAGGGAGTGTGAGAAGAAGAAATGAGGGCTTAGGCAGGGAAGGCCTCTTGGAGGAGATGTGCCTTCAGTAAGGCTTCTGAAGGAGGGGAGAGTTATTGTCTGATGGATATGAGGAGGGAGGGTGTTGCAGGATATGGGCGACAGAGGGGACACTGGAAGAGAGGCTGTCCTGACCATTTGCACTCACCCCTGCCCCTGACAGCATCTCCCCTGGTAACATTTGGACTCCCCTATGGAAGGAACTGGCCCAGATGACACCAGACCTCTCCAAGGCAGTGAGGGAAGGGGAGGCTGCTCAGGTAAGGTGGGAGGCAGGAAGGAGATTGGACATTGGAACTGGAGGGTAGGGTTAATGAGGCTGGCGGTGGGATGCAGGGTTTGGGGAGAAAACTCTTCAGACCCTTGACTCTTCCTCCTTCTCTCTCCCCATCCCTAACCCTTCCCCAGATCCTAGGCCGTCTGGGGACGCCAGCAGAGGTGGGGGCAGCTGCCATGTTCCTGGCGGCAGAGGGATCCTTCTGCTCGGGGGTCGACCTACCTCTCAGCGGAGGAGCTGAACTGGGGTATGGCCCCAAGGCCCTGACTCCTCTCGTGTCCCAGGCACAAGGAAGCCCCTAGCTTCCCCACGAAATCTGATCCACCTGAAGTCCTCAGAAACCGTAAACCTTAAATCGTGAGGACTCCAGACCTCCAAAAATCTGGGACTGCCCACCTCTGTAAACTTTTTTTTAATGGTATTTGTTAAGCACTTACTATGTTCCAGGCACTGTTCTAAGCGCTAAATCTCCCCTTCCAGCCCTCTCAACCAACCCCCACTAACCAAATAATAATAATACTAATTGAGGTATTTTAAATGCCTACTCTGTTCCAAGACTTGAACTAAATGCTGGGGTAGAAATAAGACAATCAGATGGGGTACAATTCCTGCCCCACATGGGGCTCGCAGTCTAAGGGCGAGGGAGAAGATACTGAATCCCCATTTTATAGATGAGGAAACTGAGACACAGAGAAGTGGGGTGACTTGCTCACAGTCACACAGCAGGTGAGGGGCGGAGCTGAGATTAGAATTCAGGTTTAGCGAGCCCCAGTTCTGTGCTCTATTTATGCTGCTTCTCTCACCCTCCTCACCAACCTTATCTCTATCTTCCCCTCAGAAGATCATGTTCCCTCTAGTCATGGGGTTAAACAATCGGTCCATTCAGCTGGGTATTCGTGGCATTCGCCTTCTGGCAGTGGCATTAATATGCTGTGAGCAGTGTTTTGGTCATTCATCTTAAAAGTTAGGGATAATAATTACAATCTTGGCTTTTATTAAGCACATGTTAAGC
This sequence comes from Tachyglossus aculeatus, assembly GCF_015852505.1. NCBI lineage: Eukaryota > Metazoa > Chordata > Mammalia > Monotremata > Tachyglossidae > Tachyglossus > Tachyglossus aculeatus. The sequence goes on along the minus strand of NC_052075.1, from coordinate 50,928,828 downwards.
ACTGGACCGAACACAAGGCCATCTCTCCAGCCCTAACTCTACCTCTACTTGACCAATAATTTTTCCAAATCCCTCTTGAGTCTACTGCTATTTTCTCCCTGTCTTTATTTTTAAATGATATTTGTTAAGCGCTTACTACGAGTCACACACTGTGCCAAACGCTGGGGTAAGGTGCCAGTTAAGTTAGACACAGTCCCTGTCCCGCATGGGTCTCAGAGTCTAACTCTCTCACCTTATGGCAACTTATTTCCCCTAAGTTATCCCAGTTCTGACTCTTCCATCTTCCCACTAAATGTGATTGGAGCTAGAGGGAAAATGCAATAAAGTATTTTATTTCCCCCCACGTTTTGATTGTCAGCGATGCTTCAGTTTGGAACGACGACGCCGCCATTTTCCCCCGCCCTCCCCTCCCAGCTTAGAGGCGCACTACAAGTCCCAGAAGCCTCCGCGCGAGGGGCTTTGCCGCACGGCCTTCTGGGAGTGGTAGTCTCCTGAGAAGGAGGACAGGTGCCCCAAGGAGATAACTGCTAAGTAGTTAATTAAGCGGCTTCCTTAGAGAGATAATTCTAATAGTACATACTAATGAGGCCCTAATGGGGGAACGAGAGTCGGTTCCCAGGTTGAATAATAATAACTATAATAATTGTAGTATTTGTTAAGCGCTTACTCTGTGCCAGGTACTGTACTAACCGCTGGGGTGGATACAAACAAATGGGACTGGACACAATCCCCGTCCCACGTTGGGCCCCCAGCCTCAATCCCCATTTATTATTATTATTCCCTGTGCCTCAGTTACCTCATCTGTAAAGTGGGGCTGAGGACTGTGAGCCCCATGCGGGACAACCCGATTACTTTGTATCTACCCCAGCGCTTAGAATAGTGCTTGGCACATAGTAAGCGCTTAATCAATCAATCAATCAATCGTATTTATTGAGCGCTTACTGTGTGCAGAGCACTGTACTAAGCACTTGGGAAGTACAAGTTGGCAACATATAGACACAGTCCCTACCCAACACTGGGCTCACAGTCTAAAAGGGGGAGACAGAGAACAAAACCAAACATACTAACAAAATAAAATAGAATAGATATGTACAAGTAAAATAAATACATAAATAAATCAATAGAGTAATAAATACGTACAAACATATATACAGGTGCTGTGGGGAAGGGAAGGAGGTAAGATGGGGGAGATGGAGAGGGGGAGGAGGGGGAGAGGAAGGAAGGGGCTCAGTCTGGGAAGGCCTCCTGGAGGAGGTGAGCTCTCAGTAGAGCCTTGAAGGGAGGAAGAGAGCTAGCTTGGCGGATGGGCAGAGGGAGGGCATTCCAGGCCCGGGGGATGCTTAACAAATACCGTCCTCATCATCATTTGACAGATGAGGAAACTTGTGCTTGAACTTCCCATGCGCTTAGTACAGTGCTCTGCACGCAGTAAGCGCTCAATAAATTCATTAATTCATTCAATCGTATTTATTGAGCGCTTACTGTGCAGAGCACTGTACTAAGCGCTTGGGAAGTGTAAGTCGGCAACACAGACGGTCCCTACCCAACAACGGGCTCACAGTCTAGAAAGGGGAGACAGACAACAAAACAAAACATGTAGACAGGTGTCAAAATAGAACAAAGAGAATTAAAGCTCTATGCACATCATTGACAAAATAAATAGAATAGTAAATATGTACAAGTAAAATAGAGTAATAAATCTGTACAAATTTATATACAAATGCTGTGGGAAGGGGAAGCAGGTAGGGTGGAGGGGATGGGGAGGAGGAGAGGAAAAAGGGGGGCTCAGTCTGGGAAGGCCTCCTGGAGGAGGTGAGCTCTCAGTAGGGCTTTGAAGTTGAATGAAACTGAAGCACAGAGAAGTGATTTGCCTAAGGTGCCACAGCAGACAAATGACTTGTACTTCCCAAGTGCTCAGTACAGTGCTCTGCACATAGTAAGTGCTCAATAAATATGATTGAATGAATGAATGAATGAATGGCGGAGGCGGGATTAGAACCCAGATCCTTCCGATTCCCAGGCCCATGCTTGTGTCCAGCATGACATACTTGTCTCCACCCCAGCGCTTGGTAATAATAATAATGGCATTTATTAAGTGCTTACTATGTGCCAAGCACTGTTCTAAGCGCTGGTGAGGTTACAAGGTGATGAGGTTGTCCCACGGGGGGGCTCATAGTCTCCATCCCCATTTTCCAGATGAGGTGACTGAGGCCCAGAGAATAATAATAATAATGACAGCATTTATTAAGCGCTTACTCTGTGCCAAGCATTGTTCGAAGCGCTGGAGAGCTTACAAGGTGATGAGGCTGTCCCACGTGGGGCTCACAGCCTCCATCCCCGTTTTCCAGATGAGGTGACTGAGGCCCAGAGAATAATAATAATAATGACAGCATTTATTAAGCGCTTACTCTGTGCCAAGCACTGTTCGAAGCGCTGGAGAGCTTACAAGGTGATCAGGATGTCCCACACGGGGCTCACAGCCTCCATCCCCGTTTTCGAGATGAGGGAACTGAGGACTAGAGAAGTGAAGTGACTTGCCCAAAGTCCCAAAGCTGACAATTGGCGGGGCTGGGATTTGAATCAATCAATCAATCAATCATATTTATTGAGTGCTTACTGTGTGCAGAGCACTGTACTAAGCGCTTGGGAAGAACAAGTTGGCAACATATAGAGACGGTCCCTACCCAACAGTGGGCTCACAGTCTAAAAGGGGGAGACAGAGAACAAAACCAAACATACTAACAAAATAAAATAAATAGAATAGATATGTACAAGTAAAATAAATAGAGTAATAAATATGTACAAATATATATACAGGTGCTGTGGGGAAGGGAAGGAGGTAAGATGAGGGGGATGGAGAGGGGGGCGAGGGGGAGAGGAAGGAAGGGGCTGAGTGTGGGAAGGCCTCCTGGAGGAGGTGAGCTCTCAGTAGGGCCTTCAATCAATCAATCAATCAATCGTATTTATTGAGCGCTTACTGTGTGCAGAGCACTGTACTAAGCGCTTGGGAAGTACAAATTGGCAACATATAGAGACAATTCCTACCCAACAGTGGGCTCACAGTCTAAAAGGGGGAGACAGAGAACAAAACCAAACATACTAACAAAATAAAATAAATAGAATAGATATGTGCAAGTAAAATAGAGTAATAAATCTGTACAAACATATATACATATATACAGGTGCTGTGGGGAAGGGAAGGAGGTAAGATGGGGGGGATGAAGAGGGGGACGAGGGGGAGAGGAGGGAAGGGGCTGAGTGTGGGAAGGCCTCCTGGAGGAGGTGAGCTCTCAGTAGGGCCTTGAAGGGAGGAAGAGAGCGAGCTTGGCGGATGGGCAGAGGGATTGGGGGCATTCCAGGCCCGGGGGAGGACGTGGGCCGGGGGTCCTGGCCCAGAGTAAGGGCCTCCCAAATGGCCCCAATTATGCTGATTATTGGGTGCCGGGGGGCCGGTGTCCTTGCGGTGCCCTAATGGGGCGGGGGGCCTGGTGGGGGGCGGCGGCCGCCAGGCGGTTGTTGATTGGTCCCGCGTGGGGGTGGGACCCGGTGGGACCGGCCCCGTTGTTGGGGGGACCCCCACCGGCTTGGGGGGGGGTCGATGAAGACAATCGGAGGAGGGGGGCGACGGCGGGGTGGTAGGGGGCTCTGAGGGGCCCGCGCCCCCCGACCCGTCCCGTCCCGTGTGGGGCGGGGCCCGGAACGGAACGGCACTTCCGCGGGCCCGGGGCCTCCCTCCGCCTCAGTTCGCGGCGGCACCGGCCATGGCAGCGACGGCGGCCGCCCAGGTGGGTCTCCGGGGGTCGCGCGACCAGGGGAGGGGCCGCCTGCCCTCCTCCTCCTCCCCTCCCCCGCCCCCCCCCCCCCCGGGGAGCGAGAGGGAAGAGGACGTCCGGGAGGGACGCCTGAGTCCCGTATGGGCTTCCCCGGTCCCCAATTCCCAGTATCTCCAGTGCCCTGATTCCCCAGTCTCCCCCAATTCCCTCAATTCCCAGTCTTCCCAGCATCCTCAGGGTCCGGATTCCCAGTACCTCCAATGCCGTGATTCCCCAGTATCCCGAAATACCCAGGAGCAGGGCCCCCAATTCCCAGTCTTCCCAGCATCCTCAGGGTCCGGATTCCCAGTACCTCCAATGCCGTGATTTCCCAGTCTCCCCAAATACCCAGAAGCAGGGATAATATGCCCAGGACCCGAATTCCCAGCGCGCCCCAACCCCCATCTCCAGTATCCTCCCGGTCCTGATTTCCAGTCTCCCCTTCCTCCTCTTCCCACCCCCACCCCGATCTCCAAGGCCCCCAATTCCCTGTATCCCCAAGGTCCCCGTTGCCATGGCTTACCATCCTCCTGGTAACCTCAGGATCCTGATTCCGAATCACCGCCGCTCCAGTGCTCTGCCATCCGTCAAGGCCCATTTCCCAGTGCCCCCAGTCTTTCCAGTTTTTTGGCATCTGAATTCCCCCCTAATCCCTGGATCTTGATTTCCACTCTCCACAGTACCCCTAGAGACCCGCTTCCCATTTCCTGATGACCTTACCAGAGCCCCGCCCCTGTAACCCCGATATCCCTACATCCCAATTCACAGTTTCCTCTGGCTTCCCCCATCCTCCCAGAAAAGGGCTGTGGCGAAGCCGGGCCTGGGAATCAGAGGACCTGGGTTCTAATTCCGGCTCTGCCGCTTCCCTGCCGTATTATTTAATTTCTCTGTGCCTCAGTTTCCTCATCTGTAAAATGGGGATTCCATAAGTGTTCTCCCTCCCACTTAGACTGTGAGCCCCGTGTGGAACAGGGACTGTATCCGATCTGATGATCATGTATTCACCTCAGCACTTAGTGCTTGGCACATAGCAAACGCCTGAGAAATACCCCAATTATTATTGTTGTCAGTTCTCCCAGTTCCTTCGGTCTCTGCGTGCCAAGACCCTGGTTCCTGGAATAACTCCAGGCCCCATCCCTGCTCACTCCCGTGGCTCCTCCTCTCCCTCTTTTCCTCCTATGCCTCCACTTCCCCTTTTCCCTTTCCCTCAGTCAGCGCTGAACACGAGGCCCCGGGGGCCAACACTCCGCCCCTTCCCCGCCCCCTTCATTGGTTCCCTGAGCCTTTGGTGCCCTCTCGTGGCTTTAAGCTCCTTAGTTTAATTGATTAATTAAGTAATTAATTAATTAATCAATCAGTCAATCGATCAGTCAGTCAATTTTTTCTCTCCCTGGCTCTTCCCAACTCCTTTTATCAACTGTCCACCACCAGGTTCGGAGCCAGCTAATAATAATAATTGTGGCATTTGTTAAGCGCTTACTATGTGCCAGGCACTGTAGTGGATACAAGGAAGTCCCTGTTCCACATGGGGCTCACAGTCTTAATAATAATAATAATAATAATAATAAATAATGGTATTTGTTAAGCGCTATGTGCAAAGCACTGTTCTAAGCGCTGGGGAGGTTACAAGGTGATCAGGTTGTCCCACGTGGGGCTCACAGTTTTAATCCCCATTTAACAGATGAGGCAACTGAAGCACAGAGAAGTTAAGTTAGTCGCCCAAAGTCACACAGCTGACAGTTGGCGGAGCTGGGATTTGAACCCATGACCTCTGACTCTAAAGCCCAGGCTCTTTCCACTGAGCCACGCTGTTTCTCTCAAGCTCATGCTGCTTACTGTGTGCAGAACACTGTACTAAACACTTGGGAGAGTACAATGTTTATTCTCCCAAGTGCTTAGTAATAATAATGGCATTTATTAAGTGCTTATTACGTGCAAAGCACTGTTCTAAGCACTGGGGAGATTACAAGGTGATTAGGTTGTCCCACATGGGGCTCACAGTCTTAATCCCCATTTTCCAGATGAGGTAACTAAGGCCCAGAGAAGTTAAGTGAGTTGCCCAAAGTCACACAGCTGACAGTTGGCAGAGCTGGAATTTGAACCCATGACCTCTGACTCTAAAGCCCGGGCTCTTTCCACTGAGCCACGCTGATTCTCCTTAATCCCTGTTTTACAGATGAGGCAACTGAGGCACAGAGAAGTTAAGTAACTTGCCCAGAGTCACCCAACAGACAAGTGGCGGAGCCGGGATTAGAACCCAGGGCCTCCTAACTCCCAGGCCCGTGCTCAGGCCCCTCCGGGGACAGGGACAATTTGCTTGTATCCACTCCGGTGCTTAGTACAGTGCCTGACACCTATTAAAGCCTTAAAAAATACCACAATTATTACTAATACTAGACCACGCTGCTGCTCCTGACCATCTCTACTCCCACCCCAGTGGGTCTGGAATAAGAACAGAAACTGCCAGAGCTCATTTCTTTATCTTTTCCCGCCCGCCCCCGCCTCCTGTGAGACTGCCCGGTCGGGACCGACTAGGGTCCCAGCTTCAGCTCCCCGCCGACGTCCCACAGCCAGAAGAAGGCGCGCAGCGGTGTGGCCCACCCGGCCCCGGTGTAGTCATGAAGGGGGGCTGCCGTCTCGGCATCCGAGAAGCCCAACAGCCCCGCCTCCACGTCGAGGAACACGGCCAGGCGTTGGGGCGGGTGCCTCAGGGGGACTGGGAGCGTGTCGGGGGTCCCAGAGGCCGCCCAGCACTGGCCGCGATTCATCCTCAGGACCCAGACGCCCTCGGAGGGGCTGAGGCGCAGCTCCCCGCACCGCCTCGCAGCCTCCTGGGCCACGCCCGCCGCCCACACGGCCGCTCCGCTCACGTCCACCTCCCAGTAGTGGGTCCCGCTGGAGAAGACCGCGTCCCCCAGCACGCAGGGGCACTCGGTGAAGCGGCCCGCCTCGGGGGAGGCCGGCAGTGGGGACGGGGGTCCCTCCCCGACCCGCCGCAGGCTCCGGCCGTCATCCTCCACGGAAAGGCTGGGGTGGGCGCTGGCCGGCAGGAAGCGGAGCGGCGGCCCTTCCTTGCGCTCCTGCTCCGTCTCCAGGCGCTGGCGGAAGGCCCAGGCGGCCTCGCGCAGCACGGCCTGCTTTCGGGCCAGGGCGCCCAGGGCCCGCTCCAGGGGCTGGCCGCCCCCCGCCGCCGCAGGCCCCCGCCGAGCCTCCACCTCGGCACGCCGCAGCCCCACCCGGGCCCCCTGGTCGGCCAGCAGCCGGGTGGCCGGGAGGCTCTGCCAGGCGTCGACGTCAGCCAAGAGGCGGTCGAGCCGGAGCGCCTGGGCCGACAGGCATTGGGCCTGCAGGCGGGCCACCTCCCGCGCCTCGTGCTCGGCGGCCCGCAGCGGCTCCAGGAGGCGGCGGCCAGCCTCCCGCAGGAACTGGCTCAGGTCTTCCAGCTCGGCCGCCAGCTTCTGCCGCCGGATCTCCACCTGGCGGGCCAAGGTCTCGGCCCGCTGCTCCCGCCGGCCGCCCTCCTGCTCCAGGGCCGCCCGCCGGACCCGCAGCCCCTCCGCGGCGGCCCGGAGCCGGGCCCAGACCAGGTCCCCGGCCTCGCCCAGGGACACCACGCGGTGGCCGTGGTGCTCCGGCGAGAGGTGGCACAGGACACAAAGTGGCTCCTGGTCCTCCTGGCAGAAGAGCCGCAAGGTCTCTTGGTGCCGGGGGCACGGGCCGCACTCCCCTCCCCGGACGGTGGCAGAGGCCGCGGCGGCCGGGGGAGAGTCCTCGGGGCAGATGGGGGGCGTCTGGTCCCACGTCGGGCTCGCCCTTCGCCCCGTGGGGCTCATGGCCCGTCTCTCTTCTCCGCCGGGCCAGGAGGAGCCCCTCGCAGGGGAGCCCTCCCCTCTCTCGGCTAGTCGTTCCCGGGGCTCCCGCTCAGGTGCCATGGAGCTGGCCACCGCCGCCTCGTCCTCCCAGTCCTCCCCTGCGCCCTCGTCCGCATCGTCATTCCCGCCGGTGGCGGCGGCGGCGACACAGGGCCGCTTGGGTCGGGCCTCGGGGCGCGGCGAAGATGGGGTCTTGCGTTTGCGGAGGCGGCACTGGGGGCAGGAAGAGTGGCGGTGGCCCCGTCCCTTCCAGCGGCGGCTGAGGCAGGAGCGGCAGAACTGATGGCCGCAGTGAAGGGTGACGGGGTGACGCAGGGCGGCCCGGCAGGCCACACACGATGCCGAGGCCACTCTTGCCCCCTTTCCCGCCTCCTCCACGCACTGCTCCTCCACTTCCTCCTCTTCCTCCTTCTCCTCTTCACCCTCCTCCTCCTCCTCCTCCTCCTCCTCGTCTCCCTGCTGGGCCGGCCTCCGCCGTGGAGCGTCCGGTGGGGCCATGGCTGCACTCGGGCCTAGGATCCAGCGGAGAACCCAGCCCGCTCTGCCCCCTCAGCCTGGCTGGGGCTGCCTCTCCGGGGACAGGGATTGTGAGGTCACAGAAGGTGGGGGAGGGAGGGCCATTTTGGGGGAGTGGCGGAGTGGGGGGGGGGGGGAGCAAACGCCTGGATTCAGGTCGGGTGTCAGGGTGGAGGAACACTGGATTAGAAGGGAATAAAGAACAGAAGAGGATTAGGGGCTGGGGCCTGGATTCCTGAGGGAATGAGGGGGTAGTGGGGAGGGACAGGACCCTTGAAGGAAACAAGAGCAGCCTGGTGGGCTGTGGAATAGTTCTCTGGAGGGAGTAGGGTGACAGGGAAGTGCCAACTAATCCCTTCTCTTGCCCCTGAGGAGGAAGGGGGTTCTGGTTGAGACCCTGCTGCCCCCAAAGACCCCCTTGGCCCCCCACCCAAGGGCCAGCACTCACCTTCCCGGTCTCCAGCTCCCCGGAATCTGAGCTCCAAAGCCGAGAGCTCCGGGGCAAAGTCCTCTGGAGGTGGGCAGGAGTGTGAGCTTTGACCCTGGCGGGGAGGGGATCTGAGTGCCCGAGTCAGCAGTTTTGGGCATACACTACCGCTCGCTGGAATGGAGTCTTTGTGGAGGAGGGGAGGGAGATGAAAGGGGAAGCCAGGGCCCGGGCTAGGGGGCTGTGGGGACCAGCCTCTCTGCTATGATCTAGTGGGGAGGGGGCATCTGGTGGAGGGGAGGAGGGGCTGGGCCCAGCCAAGCTCCTCTGCAGTGGGGGAGGGCTAGTGGAAGCTCTAGGCTGGCTAGGCCCCGACCTCAGGACTCAGTAAATCCAGTGGCAGAGAGACTGTGAGCCCCACATGGGACAGGGACTGTGTCCTACTCGATCTGCTTGTATCCACCCCAGTGCGTAGTACAGTGCCTGGCACATAGTAAGCCCTTAACAAATACCACAGTTATTATGATTGTTATTATCTCATCCAAGAGGCCCTGTACCTCTTTTCCCTCTCCCTTCTGCGTCGCCCTGACTTGCTCCCTCATTCATCCCCTCTCCCAGCCTCACAGCACTTATGTACATAGTTGTCATTTGTTTATTTATGTCAATATCTGCCTCCCCCTCTAGCCTGTAAGCTCGTGGGCAGGGAATATATCTGTTCTATTATATCGTACGCTCCCAAGCGCTTAGTACAGTGCCCTGCACACAGTAAGCACTCAGTAAATATAATGGACTGACTGACTAACCTCCCTCCCTCTTTCCCACCCAGATTTTGGCTCGAAAACTGCACAAGACCCCCCTACTCCTGTGCGGCGCCCGGAGATGCGTCAGCTCGACATTCAAGGTGGCGGGGACGGCCCTCAGGGGCTGAGGGAGGCAGTGGAGAGGGGCCGGGCTGGGGGCCATGGTGCCAGCCTCCATTTGCCCCCCTCAGGCGGCGGACCTGCACATCGAGCTGAGCCGGACCCCCCGGCCCAAGCCCCCCGCTGGGTCCCAGCTGACTTTTGGGAAGACCTTCACGGACCACATGCTGACGGTGGAGTGGAGCGAGGCCCGGGGCTGGGGCCGCCCCCACATCAGGCCTTTTCAGAACCTGTCGTTGCACCCCGCTTCCTCAGCCCTGCACTACGCCATCCAGGTCGGCCCCCTGTCCCTCCCCAATCAATCAATCGTATTTATTGAGCACTTACTGTGTGCAGAGCACTGTACTAAGCGCTTGGGAAGTACAAGTTGGCAACATATAGAGACAGTCCCTACCCAACAGTGGGCTCACAGTCTAGAAGGGGGAGACAGAGAACAAAATCAAACATATTAACAAAATAAAGTAAATAGAACAGATATGTACAAGTAGAATAAATAGAGTAATAAATACGAACAAACATATATGCAGGTGCTGTGGGGAAGGGAAGGAGGTAAGGCGGAGGGGGAGGGGGGCAGAGGAAGGAGGGGGCTCAGTCTGGGAAGGCCTCCTGGAGGAGGTGAGCTCTCAGTAGGGCCTTGAAGGGGGGAAGAGAGCTAGCTTGGCGGATGTGCGGAGGGAGGGCATTCCAGGCCAGGGGGAGGACGTGGGCCGGGGGTCGACGGTGGGACAGGAGAGAACGAGGCCCGGTGAGGAGATTAGTGGCAGAGGAGCGGAGGGTGCGGGCTGGGCTGGAGAAGGAGAGAAGGGAGGTGAGGTAGGAGAGGGTGAGGTGATGGACAGCCTTGAAGCCGAGGGTGAGGAGTTTCTGTCTGATGCGTAGGTTGATTGGTAGCCACATCCCCCACCACCCACCTTCTGTCCAGCCTTGAGACTCCTGTCCAAGACAGAATTGCCAACATTCTCTGAGCACATATTCCAGGCCAAGGACCTGGCCCAGAGAATGGGAAAGAAGCAGCATCTTGGGCCCTCGGAGAGTTCAATTGCCCCTCGCCCTGCTCGTCTTCTTCTGCCAAGCAGCATGGCTTAGTGGAAAGAGAAGCCTGGGAGTCCGAAGCCTTGGGTTCTAAATCCCTGCTGTGCCGCTTGTCTGCTGTGTGACCTTGGGCAAGTCACTTCACTTCCGTATTCCTCCACTCTCTCATCTGCAAAATGGGGATTCAATACCTGTTCTCCCTCCTACTTAAGACTGTGAGCCCTGTGAGGGACGTGATTATCTACCCCAGAGCTTAATACAGTGCTTGACACATAGTAGGCACTTGACAAATATCACAATTATTAAGTCACCCCCTTCAGCCCCTTCGTATCCTCGAGAAGCAGCATGGCCTTGTGGAAAGAACATGGGTTTGGGGGTCAGATGTCGTGGGTTCTAATCCTGATTGTGCCACATGTCTGCTGTGTGACCTTGGGTAAATCTCACTTCACTTCTCTGTGCCTGTTACCTCATCTGTAAAATGAGGATCAAGACTGTGAGCCAGCCCCATGTGGGACAGGGACTGTGCCCAACCTGATTACCTTATATCTACCCTAGTGCTCAGAACAGTGCTTGGCATATAGTAAGCCCTTATCAAATACCATGATTATTATTATTATTACGTCTTTCCTCCCCACCAGAACCCATATCTCTGCCTCCGTCAGTAATGGCATTTATTAGGTCATGATTCTGTGCCATGTACAGGGATAGATACACGATCACCAGGTCAGACACAATCCCTGCTCCAGAGGGGGCTCACAGTCTTGAGAGAAGAACAGGTATTTCATCTGCATTTTCAGAGGAGGAAACTGAGGCTCAGAGAAGTTAAGTGACTTGGCCAAGGTCACACACAGGCAAGTAGTGGAGCCCGGATTAGAACCCAGGGCTCTTTGTCCCTGTTCATCCCTGGCCACGCTGCTTCTTCTCTCATCCCTGTCATTGTTTGGCCTAGGGAACCCAATGTCCTGTGATTATGGGGTTGTCCTGCCCCCGTCTTTCCAGGAAGCTTTTTCTAGGAAGGACTGTCATCTGAATTTGGGAAACAGAAGCTGGAGGAGTGGAAGGGCCAGGGCACTGAGCGGCTGGCAGTGACAGTGACCCAAATTCTCCAAACTGAAATTTTGCCGTCAGCGTGGCGCTGGCCTCTTCTCCAACCCATCCCCAAATTTCCCCCACCAGCTCTTTGAGGGGATGAAGGCCTATCGGGGTCCTGACCGCCACGTCCGCCTCTTCCGCCCCATGCTCAACATGGACCGGATGCTGCGATCCGCCCTGCGCATGTGCCTGCCGGTGAGGGGGTGGAGATGAGGCCGCGGGCAGGCGGGTGGGGGAGCGTCCAAGGGCCCCTGAGGCCGTTGTCCAGAGCATCCCTTCCTAGCAACTAGGGCCTGGGAGTCTGCGGAGGGGAGCGGAAACTTCCTCGGGATTCCCCCAGGAGGGATTTTGGCAATGGAGATTGGAGCTCAGGTTTCAGCTCTGCTGCTGGGAATCATCCCTCCCTAGCAACCAGGATCACTATGGGGCTGGAGCCTCTGGCAACCAGGATCACTGTGGGGAATGGAGCCTCCCTAACAACCAGGATCACTGTGGGGAGTGGAGCTTCCCTAGCAATGAGCATCACTAAGGGGCTGGGGCTACTGGGCTGTGCTCCAGAGGGTGGGAGGAGGTCCAGGCCAGCAGGAGGGCCCAGGATTTGAGGAAACAGATTTGGAGGCCTAGTCCCCTTCTCCCCCCATCCCCTCTCCTCTGCAGAGCTTTGACAAGGCCGAGCTCCTGGAGTGCATCCGGCGACTGGTGGAGGTGGACCAGGACTGGGTGCCCGAAAGCACTGGGAGCAGCTTGTACATCCGCCCGACGTTTGTTGGGAACGAGGTGGGGGAGATAGACCGGGGCGCTCAGCATCCCTGGGAGAGTAGGGGCTGGAGTTAGGGAGGACCAAGGACTGGGAGCGGAGACCCCTCTGGGTCCCTGAGGGGAGAAGTAATAGGGGCCGGTCTTCTTCTCCCCACCTCTCTTCCTATCCCCAGTCCTTTGGGAATCCATGGGACCCATTCGCTCAGGAACAAATGGACTAGGTTTCCCGTCAGCCCCTGGGGTAGCAACCCACCTCCGCCTTGGGAGGGACTTTTCCTCCGCTTGAATCCATGGTGGGGAGTTTCAGGGCCTGGGGAGGGAATGATGAACCAGAGGCTGAGGAGGAAAAATGGAGCTGGATCCAGCTGACTCACTGAGGGAAGCAGGGTCTTGGGGGCCAGCTGCCTGACCCCTGATTTACTCCCTTCCTTCCCCTTTCCGCCCCCCACCCCGGTCCCCCCCCCAGCCCTCCCTGGGTGTGGCCCGGGCCCACCACGCCCTCCTGTTCGTCATCCAGGGCCCTGTGGGGCCGTACTTCCCCGGGGACGGCTTCTCCCCGGTCTCTCTCCTCGCTGACCCCCGCTTTGTCCGAGCCTGGCTCGGCGGCGTTGGAGACTGCAAGCTAGGCGGGTGAGTGACCCTCGGTCCGGCCTCCCAGGCTTCACCCCCCAGTTCCTCGAGTGGGTGAAGGTGATTGGTGGGGGGGACTACAGGGAGTCGGGGGCAGGGAAGGCAGGGGCGAGCAGCTGGCCCCAACCTGACCACCCGGTTTTTACCCCCTGCAGGAACTATGGGCCAACGGTATTTGTGCAACAAGCCGCCCTGAAGGAGGGCTGCGAGCAGGCCCTGTGGCTCTATGGTGAGGACCACCAGCTCACTGAAGTTGGCACCATGAACATCTTCCTCTTCTGGACCAATGATGATGGTGGTGAGAAAATCCTCTGCTTTCCCTCCCGTCAGTCTTCTCCACCTCCCTTGGACGACAACTACTACTATTCTTACTGCTACTAATAATAGTGTTTTACGTTACGTGCTTACTATGGGCCAGGCACGGTACTAAACGCTGGGGTAGATACAAGCTAATCGGGTTGGATACGGTCCCTGTCCCATATAGGGTTCACAGTCTCAGTCCCCATTTTACAGATGAGGTAACTGAGGTACAGAGAGATGAAGGGATTTGCCCAAGGTTATAGAGCAGACAAGTGGCGGAGCCGGGATTAGAACCCAGGTCCTTTTGACTCCCAGGCCTCTAGTCACTAGGCCCCGCTGCTTCTCTGTTGCGTCTCTGCTGCTCTAATTCCATCAGCCCTCAGACTACTGAGAAGTGGTATGGCTTAATGGATAGAGCATAATGGGTTCAGAACATAATCAGAACATAGTGGGTTCTAATTCTGGCTCCGTCACTTGTCTGCTGTGTGACTTTGGGCAAGTTACTTCACTTCTCTGGGCCTCACTTACCTCATCTGTAAAATGGGGATTGAGACTGTGAGCCCCATGTGGGACAGGGCCTGGGTCCAACCCGATTTGCCTGTATCCGCCCCAGCACTTAGAACAGTGCCTAGCACATAGTAAGTGCTTAACAAACACCATAATTATTATTATAATCCTTACTGGGTCTGGCAGGGCCCCTGCAATGGGGCTCTAGTGGCTGCCCACCTTTCAGAGTTTTGACTATTTTCCAGAAGCCCTTGGAGGCCCAGCTCATCTGTGCCTGGGAAAGAGGGCCCCAGGGAAGTCTGAGAAGTATAGTTCTCTTCCCAAGGATTTATGTGGGGAGGTTGGGGGCAGATGCCTCTCCCCCAGGTCACCCTCGGCACCCTGTCACTTGCAGAAAAGGAGTTGTGGACTACATTCACTGCCCTGCCAGCCCACCTTTTCCTGAACCCTAGAGCCTCATGTTTCTCTCCCAAAGAACAGGGGAATGGAGGGGAGAGTAATCCACAGGAGAGGCGGGGAAGGAGCTGTCTACCCATTTCAGACGGCCATCTGGAAAGCTGGGGAGTTGCCAGGTAGACTCAGAGTCACCAGGTTCCCTCAATGCCGGGGGTCTCGAAGGCAGGGATATCTAGGTTGGGGGGTTGGGGAGAGGGGGAATCTGAGCCCTCCGGGCTGGATCCCTCTGTCCCCTCCAGAGCTGGAGCTGGTGACGCCTCCCCTGAATGGAATCATTCTCCCTGGAGTGACCCGCCAGAGCCTGCTGGACCTGGCTCGCAAGTGGGTGAGTGTGATGGGGAGGAGAGGGAGCCCCCGCTCGCTGCCTCTGCCTGCTGCTGTCAGTCCCTGACTCCTTGCCATGGCCTTCCTCCTCCTTTGTTTCTGTCTTTCTCTGGGTGTCTTTCTAACTATTTTTCTGTCCTCCACGTCGCTTTGTTTCATTCCATCCTCTGTGTCTCTGTCTCTTCCTGCCCTCCTTGTCTCTCTCCATGCTCTCTGGGTGTCTCCCTGTCCTATACCCCTGGTCTTCCCACCTCCTCCCCCCTCTCCCTCCACTGCCCCGGTGTCCCAGTGCTCTCTGACCCTCCCCTCACCACCACCAGGATGAGTTTAGGGTGACAGAGCGCCCTGTGACGATGGAAGAGCTCCAGAGGGCCCTGCGCGAGGGGCGAGTTCGAGAGATTTTTGGCTCAGGCACCGCCTGTGTTGTCTGTCCTGTCCATCGGATCCTCTACCAGGGGGAGGTAAGGGGGGCAGGGGGCAGGGAGGAGCCGGGGGTCTGGTTGCAGCAGGGCAGAGACAGATGCGGGGGGACTAAGGCTCGGCATGGTGGGGTCAGAGCACTGTTGGGGGAGGTAGGACCCAGCGGGGAAGAACTGGGAGACCTAAAGACCCTAGGTTTCGGGGAGTGGGGGAGGTGAGTGGAACCAAGCTGACCCCATCCCCCCACCTGTTGCCAGACCCTCCACATCCCCACCATGGAGAATGGGCCCGAACTCGCCCAACGTTTCCTGACTGAGCTGTTGGACATCCAAGTAATGCTTGGGGGCTGCCGTGACTGGGGGTGGGGGGCATGGGGGACCCTCCCGGGGCTTTTTATGCCTTGGGGTTCGGGGAGGGGTGGTGAAAACAAACTCCCATAAGCCTCTGGGACAGCCAGTCCATGGAACCTGAGGGCCAAGACCCACTCAAGATGTGGGAGGTGTTTTCTGCTTGTCTCCCAACTCTCCTTTCTCCCTCTCTCTGTTTCTCCCAGTATGGCCGGGTGGCCCACGAGTGGATGCTGAAAGTCTGACTGTGACTGGACTCCCTCCTCCTCGACCTCTAACCTCGGGTTTCCCAGCACTCGGCTCCCTCCCCCTACCCTTCCTTCTCTTCCTCCTCTTCCTCTTCCTGTTCTCTCCTGCTTCTCACCAAGGACTCAAGTGCAATATGGATATCCAGGCTGGGAAGCTGGGGCTGTCTGGGTTCCCCCCGACGGGTAGGTGGGGAGAGGAAGAGGAGGATAGTCTGAGCATTCGCTCTTCTTCCTTTTTCCCATTCTCCTCCCCACCACTCTCCTCTCAACCACTCCCCCAGTTATTTCACTCCAAAGCCATAGGGGTTGGGACCCAGGTATCTAAGCCCCCACCCTCCCCACCTCCCTCTATTCCCTCCTCTACTGCACCCCAGGACCTCCCTCCCCACCTCTGCCAACCCTTCAGCAGCTTTGGCGGTGGTGTGGCCTCTGGGAGGAGGGGAGACCTAGACCTCCTCCTACCAATTCCCTCCCTTCAGGGGCCACTATCCACCCTGAACCCGGCGTCTTGCCAAGGTGATGGCTGTGGCAGCTGCTGCTGCTGATGAATTATTTTTGCTTCAATTCAAAATAAAATACCAAAGGAAACATCCCCTTGAGACCTCTGCCTTCAGCTGAGACCCCAGGCCCTGTCTTCCTGGATTGGAGCTTGGCACCATGCCTCTCCCAGGCTCCCAACAGTTAGCATGACTACCCAGGGGCTCTGAAAGCACAGTCCCAGCAGGGAGATGGGGGGACGAGGGGGTGTCCACCCGAGGTCTGGGCTTCGGCTCTTTGGCCCCAGAGTCCTGCCACCACCCCACAAGTGTAGATATGCTTCCTGGTGACTGACATGTCTCCATCCTCTGTGGCCAGAGCATAAATTCTAGAGCAATATATCATCATAATAATAATAATATTTAAGCGCTTACTATGTGTCAAGCACTGTTCTAAGCGCTGGGGTAGATAATAATAATTGTGGTATTTGATAAGTGCTTACTATGTGCTAGGCACTGTTCTAAGCGCTGGAGTAGGTACAAGATAATCGATTTGGACACAGTCCCTGTCCCACATGGGGCTCACAGTCTTACTCCTTAATCAGAGGGAATCCTCGGAGGGAACTGAGGCACAGAGGAATAATGTGACTTGCCCAAGGTCACACAGCAAAGAGCAGAAGCTCCCAGGCCTATCCCAGGCACAGCTCTATCCACTAAGCCATACTGCTTATCATAAACCAACCACAGAAGTAAACCAAATTATAAAACAACCCCAGACTTGAGCCCCCCTCCTCCCTCACTTTCCTCCCACTCAATCATGGAATAAATTCATCCCCACCAAGGAAAGAGCCAACAATAAATACAATTTACCTAATAAATAATTGTGGCTGGGTCTGTTGACGGGTGTCCACAGTTATCCTAGTGGGGGCCAGGTTAGCTTAGTCTAGCTAATACTAATAATGATAGTATTTGCTAAGCGCTTACTATGTGTCAAGCCCTGTACTAAGTGCTGGGAAGATAAAAGCCTATTAGTCTGACACAGTCCCTGTCCCACATGGGGCTCCCTCTCTTCATCCCCATTTTACAGATGAGGTAACAGGCACAGAGAAGTGAAGTGGGTAGGGACCGTCTCTATATGTTGCCAACATGTACTTCCCAAGCGCTTAGTACAGTGCTCTGCACACAGTAAGCCCTCAATAAATATGATTGAATGAATGAATGACTGAAAGTGACTTGACCAAGGTTACACAGCAAAGTAGCAGAGCTGAGATTAGAACCTAGGTCCTTCTGACTTTCAGGCTCGTGCTCTATCCACTAGGCCATGGTGCCTCCCTCTCAGCAGTCCAGGTGTTCCCAGTCAGTACCAGTAGCTGGGGCTGAGGGAGGGGGGGCGGCTCCAGAATGCCAAGGGGATCGGAGGACTGAATGGCGGGGGGCTCGGGGGGGCCGGGAAACTGGGGCTCCGGAGGCAGCAGGGTGCCGGGCAACAGCAGGAAGTGAACAGGGGCCTGGACAGGGGCAGAGGAAGGGGCAGGGATGGGCGGGCCGGATAGCTGCAGGCCCAGACGGTGGGCCTCAGAGGTGAACAAGTTGTAGCCATCGGGGAGGAACTGCTGCTGGAAATTGCAGTCTTGGGCTGTGTAGTGGAGCTGCAGCAGGGAGAGAAGTGTGGGGTCAGAGGGGGTGGGAGGCCAGGGGTAGTTGAGGGCAGGGAACCTGAGGACAGGGCTTGGGGGAGGTCACCGAGAAGGCTGGGAGGTTGAGGAAAGGTAATAATAATGATAATAATGATGATGATGGCATTTGTTAAGTGCTTACTATGTGCAAAGCACTGTTCTAAGCGCTGGGGAGGTTACAAGGTGATCAAGTTGTGCCACGGGGGGCTCACAGTCTTAATCCCCATTTAAGGGTGGAAAGGTGGGGTGGGAAAACCCAGGGTCAGAGTTGGGGGAATGGGAGACCCAAGGGGGGCTCACGGTGCTATAGACCTGGCCCTCGGTGCTCAAGCACAAGAAGCGGGAGCTGGCCACAGCCCAGAACCGGATCACGCCGGGCTTCACAGCCTTGCGCGCCAGGAGGCCTGGGGTGGGGTGGAGGGGTCAGAGAAACAACCACCTGTCCATCCACCCAGCTCTCCCTGCCTTCTGCTGGTTTTCTCCACCCCAGCCACCGTCCCAGCCACCAGCCAGCTCGTCTCACCACCGTTCAGCTCTCCCAGCCACCACCCAGCTCTTCCCACCACCACCCAACTCTTCTCATCCCTGCAAAATTCAGACTTTCTGTCCCAGGGCCCTAGCACCCAGCCCCTCCCTAATGGGAGCCACGACTCACCGTAGGGCCCTGGCTCATCCACCCTCCGCACGGCCCCGTCGGGCAGAACCTCCAGAAAGGCCAAGTGTCCCGCGATGTTGACGTACAGGTTCCGGAACCGCGCCTGCACCCCGAATTGCAGCATTGGGCTGGAGAGTGGCAGTAGCCAACATCCAGAGGCTAGAAGAAAGAGCAGGGGCAGGGACTGGAGTAGGGGCCTACTAGGCCACCCCCTCATGGCTGGGGAGGAGTACCTGGTTTGCTGAGAGCAGAGGGAGATACCCAGGTGCCCAGCTTGTCCCAGCCGCGTGCCTGAGCTCAGGGTGTTTGGGGATGCCAGGGTTTGGACCCCCCCAGACACGTGGGGTCCGAGAGACGCAGATGCCTGGGTTCAGAGCGTCCCAGGTGTCTGGGCCCAGGGCGTTCAGATGCTGGGGTTGTGAAGAGCCGGTGGAGGTGAGATGGGTGGGGGCCCTGAGAAGTCTGGCTAGACTGGTCCGCTCCTGAGGCCAGGGGCCAGATGCAGCCCTCTTCGGCCGCCTGGGGCTTTGTACTGTCGTGGATCCCCCGGTCCCGCCCCCGCAGTCCAACCCGCCACAGTTGACCTGATTACAAAGCCAAGACACCCTCCTAGGCCCCAGCTGAAGCACCAAGAATAGGGTCTCCCATCCGTCCGTCCCCTGCTGGCCCTGCCCGCCCCCAGGGCCAGGCCCCATTACCCCCATCTCCCAGAATATCCAGAGTCGGGTGCTGGGAGCAGGGGGAGTCAGGAATAGTGGTCCCCCAGAGGGAGCTGAGGGTTCAGAGGGAGAACTTCCACTTGCCCCTGACCCTGGCCCCAACCTTCGGACCCGACCCCGGACTCCAGGTGGTGGGGGATCTGGGATGTTAGGTCTCAAGATAAACACAGGAGCCGGATGTGGTGTCTGCATAGGGAAGGCGGCTTGCCCCCTCCCCACCAGCTCTTCCCCAGGCCCCCTCTTGGGACCCAGGTGTTCTGGTTACTTGCTAACATCTCCCCCGACCCCCAGCTGGGAGTCATGGCTGTGTCAGATTGTGTCAACTCCTGACACAACCTTTCAGCCAGAGTATTTCTTCTCTGGTCGGGCTCAGGGTGGGAGTCTTATGTTAGGGAGGGCGGAGAGGAGCAGGAGAGAGGTAAGTACCAGATACTACTATTAATAACAATAACGATAATAATAAAAATGTTAATAATGATGGCATTTATTAAGTGCTTACTATGTGGAAAGCACTGTTCTAAGCACTGGGGCGGTAACAAGGTGATCAGGTTGTCCCACGGGGGGCTCACAGTCTTAATCCCCATTTTACAGATGAGGTAACAGGCACAGAGAAGTTAAGTGACTTGCCCAAAGTCACACAGCTGACAGTTGGTGGAGCCAGGATTTGAACCCATGACCTCTGACTCCAAAGCCCAGGCTCTTTCCACTGAGCCACGCTGCTACCCAAAAAATATTGGCATTTGTCAATGCATTAAGCACTAAGTACTGGGAGGAAATACAAGATAATCAGGTCAGACAAAGGGGGTTCACAGTCTAAGTGGGAGGGAGAATTTCCATTTTACAGATTAGAAAACTGAGGCACAGAGAAGTTAAGTGACTTACCCAAGGTCAGCTAGCAGGCAAGTGGCAGATCTGGGGTTAGAACCAACTCCTAGGCCCATGTTCTTTCCGTTAGGCCACATTGCTTCTTCTACTTATGTCTTCTTTCTCTGACTTTCTGCTTTATTCCCAGTGCTGGCATGGGCATAAAGGGAGGCTTGGCCCGGGCAGCGGTCCCAGCTTGAGGAGGAAGGTGAGGGAAATTGGGTCTCCTGAATGGGACAGGGCCCAAGGCAGGGGAAAGGGGAGAAGAGAGCAGCATGACTCAGTGGAAAGAGCACAGGCTTTGGAGTCAGTGGTCATGGGTTCAAATTCCAGCTCCGCCAATTGTCAGCAGTGTGACTTTGGGCAAGCCACTTAACTTCTCTGTGCCTCAGTTACCTCATCCGTAAAATGGGGATTGACTGTGAGCCCCCCGTGGGACAAACTGATCACCTTGTAACCTCCCCAGCGCTTAGAACAGTGCTTTGCACATAGTAAGCACTTAATAAATGCCATTATTATTATTAAGAGGAAGTGGGGAGGGGTCAGGGGCAGAGGAACAAACTTCCCTGGCTCCACCTCGGAGCCTCTTCCATCTGGACAGGATGACCTATCTGGGGTTCCAGGATCTGTACCTGGGTTGGGGCAATTACTCTGTGCCAAGCACTGTGCTGAATGCTGATGTAGATTAGAACAGTGCTTTGCACATAGTAAGTGCTTAATAAATGCCATTTTTTTAAAAAAGATAAGCAGTAGAAAGAGTGTGAGCCTGGGAGTTAAAGGACGTGGTTCTAATCCCAGCCCCACCAGTGTCTGCTTTGTGATCTTGGGTAAATCACTTCACTGTGCCTCAGTTAGCTCATTTGTAAAATGGAGATTAAGATTGAGCCCCAGGTGGGACATGGAATGTGTCCAACTTGATTATCTTGTACCTACCCCAGGGCTTAGTTCAGTGCTTGGCACATAGTAAGTAGTTAAATATCATTTTAAAAAAAGTTAGATTGGATATAGTCCGTGACCCATAAAGAGTTCGCCTGAGAATGGTAGCAGGTTGGGTGAGGATGCTCCCCGGGGCGTGTTGGCAGCTGAAGCAGCGTGGCTCAGTGGAAAGAGCCTGGGCTTTGGAGTCAGAGATCATGAGTTCAAATCCGGGCTCTGCCAATTGTCAGCTGTGTGATTTTGGGCAAGTCACTTCACTTCTCTGGGCCTATTACCTCATCTGTAAAATGGGGATTAAGACTGTGAGCCTCTCATGGGACTACCTGATCACCTTAACAATTAAGTGCTTAACAAATGCCATCATTATTATTATTAGGTGGGGGGAGGGTGTTCCCGGGGGATGGGAGCAGATGGGGGGTGGTCCCTGTGCCACAGTAGCGGGTGGGGGAAGGTGGTTCCCAGGGGACAGGGGCAGGAGGTGGGCGGAGGGTGCTCCCCCGGGGGGGGGGGCAGTGGCAGGTGAGGGGAGGGTGCTCTGCAGGGGGCTTGCTTGGGTGGTTATCCCATCTGAACTGGCCCGGGCCGCGTCACCCTGGGCAGCAACACGGCCCAGCACAAGCCAGTTGGCTCAACCCCCTGCCCGTTCTGCCTGTGCCACCACCTAGGCCAGGGGCACTACCTCCTGGCCCCTCAGGAAGGCCTGCCCACACCCCAGGAGGGCCAAGGTGGCCACAAATGCAGTAGTCACCTCCTCAGCCCCTCCTGCCGTGGGTGGGGGGGATGCCTTCTGGCTGAGGGGTTCTTCCTGTCAGCCCCATGGGGCCCCTAAATTTTTCATCGCACCTACAGTGCCACATTCACTCATTCATTCAATCGTATTTGAGCGCTTACTGTGTGCAGAGCACTGTACTAAGCGCTTGGGAAGTACAAGTTGGCAACATACAGAGACGGTCCCTACCCAACAACGGGCTCACAGTCTACATCTGGTTCTCGCAGCTGGAGACTGAGAGTCCTAGACCCCCCTTGACCTTAATTCTGGGACGCCCCCCACCCGAACCCCAAGGGGGGAACTAGCTCCGGCGGGGAGCCGCAGGAACTGGGCCGCGGGTGCTGCTGATTCCTCGCGGCGGTGGAGGGGACCCAGGCGTCCGGGATGATTGCAGGGCGGGGATGGGAACGGGAGAGGATGCGGAGGCGGGCCAGGGATTAGCGGGACGGGGCGCGGAACTTCCCGAATCCAGAGATCCAGTGTTTCCCCTTCTTGCGCGTAACCGGAGTAACTGGTTCTGGTCCCCAACATCGCTAGGACCGCCTCCGAGCAGGACCCAGGCATCCCATTCCCAGGCCTGACCCTCCCAAACAATAATAACAATAATTTTGGCATTTTTTTTAAGCGCTTACTCTGTGCCCAGCACTGTTCTAAGCGCTGAGGGAGATACAAGGTGATCAGGTTGTCCCACCTGGGGCTGACGGTCTTAATCCCCACTTTTCCGGATGAGGTCACTGAGGCCCAGAGAAGTGAAGTGACTTGCCCCAAAGTCACACAGCTGATAAGTGGCGGAGGAGGGATTAGAACCCATGACCCCCGACTCCCAAGCCAGGGCTCTTTTTCCACTAGGCCACGTTGTTTCTCTAAGCTAAGTTTCACGCTGCTTCTGGGAAGCAGCGTGGCTCAGTGGAAAGAGCACGGGCTTTGGAGTCAGAGGTCGTGGGTTCGAATCCCGGCTCCGCCCCATGCCTGCTGTGTGACCTTGGGCAAGTCACTTCACTTCTCTGAGCCTCAGTTACCTCATCTGTAAAATGGGTTTGACTGTGAGCCCCACGTGGGACAACTTGATCACCTTGTATCCCCCCCAGCGCTTAGAACAGTGCTCTGCACATAGTACGCGCTTAACAAATGCCATTATTATTATTATTATTATTAAGCCCAAAGCCTGGGCTCCCGAGAACCCCACCCTTCAGCGTGCCCGGACCCGCCTCTCCCCCTTCCCTTTCCCGCCCCCTTCCCAAACACACCGACACGTGTTCCGGCGCCGAGGGAGTTAAGGTGATTTCACGGCGTAAGAATCTCGGGGGAGGTGGAGGCAGGAAAAGCCGGGACCGCAGCTTGAGGACGGAGAGAAGCGGGTAGGAGCGGGGGGCCCGGACGCCTGGGTCCTTTGCGGGGGGCGAGAGGAGGACTCAGGCCCAAGGGGGAGAGGGCAGGGCCTGGAGACCCGAGGAGTGGGGGCGTGGGGGGAAGAGATGGAGACCCAGAGAGAGGGATGGGGAGACAAGGAGGGTCGGGGGATAGTTGTCCAACCGGCCTTCCCTGGCCGGGTCTCCGGGGTCCCCGGGGGGCAGGGCCCAGGCTGGCTCCGCAGTCCCGGCCCCCCGCCTCGCCCTCTCTCCGGCCGACTCCCCCTGGGCGGGGCGGTCACTTCTGGAACACAGGCTGTGCGCTCTCCCGGGCGCGCCGGCTCCAGGCAACCGGGCCGTGACAGGGCAGAAACCGGGGCCGGGGCTCCGACGGGAGCAGGGGGCTCGGAGAAGGGACGGGGCGACAGCTGGACATCGGAAAACCTGGGACCCGCCTGACTGTCGCCTCCCCCCCCCCGGCTTCCGCCCATCCCCGCCTGTGTTTGCTGCAGTG
The DNA here is from genome assembly GCF_015852505.1 of Tachyglossus aculeatus. Taxonomy (NCBI): domain Eukaryota; kingdom Metazoa; phylum Chordata; class Mammalia; order Monotremata; family Tachyglossidae; genus Tachyglossus; species Tachyglossus aculeatus. Next base: position 50,905,208 of record NC_052075.1, on the reverse strand, counting down.
GCTCTCTGGCACCGGGTACCCTGAGTCAGACCCCCCGAGACACGCCCGGCCCCTTGGGCAAGGGCTGGGAGCAGAGGTGAGTGAGTCCCACCCTTCCACCACCTGGGATTTAGGGGGTCCCCTTCTCCCCTAACTCCTAGTCCCCTTCCCATCCCCCCAAGCCTCTGCTTCCAGGCCTCCGGGCTCCCGGATGTCTCCGCTCCTGCCAGGATATCAGGATCTCCCGGCCCCTCAACAGCCCCAGGGAGCTGCCCCCCAGGTCCCTGAATCCCGTTCCTCCCTCCCCCAGCCATGTGGTCCCCATCCCGACGCCAGCTAGGCCTGGCTTTCCTCCTCCTCTCCGCCCTCTCTGCCGCCTCCCTTCTCCTCCGCCTCCGCTTGGGCCTGCTCCCCCACCACCTGATCCTCAACGTGCTCTGCCCTACCAGCTGCCCCTCACCTGCCCGCATCTCCTTCGTCTGCCTGGCTGGCTCCAGCAGCCGCCTCAACGCCTCGGTGGTCCTCTCCGGCCGGAAGGAGGCCGCCGGTTCCGGGGCGTCTGCCCCCGCCGGCCCCACGGGCTCCTTCAGCCACAGCCCCGCCACTGACCGCCAGCCCCTGCTGCTGGGAACCTGGACCATCCAGCCCGAAGGCCGCTTCGGCAACCAGATGGGCCAGTACGCCACGCTCTTCGCCTTGGCCCGGCTGAACACCCGCCGTGCCTTCATCCTGCCCCCCATGCACGCCACGCTCGCGCCCATCTTCCGCCTCTCCCTGCCCGTCCTCGCCCAGGAGGCCGACACCCATGCCACCTGGCACCACTTCCCCCTCCACGACTGGCTGTCCGAAGACTACGCCCACCTGGGCCACCTGGACCTGATCAAGTTTACCGGCTTTCCCTGCTCCTGGACCTTCTTTAACCACCTGAGGGCCGAGATCCAGGCCGAGTTTGCCCTCCACGACCACGTGCGTGAAGAGGCCCAGGCCTTCCTGCGGCAGGTCCGGTGGACGCGGGGGGACCACCCGATCACGTTCGTCGGCGTCCACGTCCGCCGTGGGGACTACGTGCAAGTTATGCCACGGCACTGGCGGGGAGTGGTGGCGGATCGGGGCTACCTGGAGAAGGCCCTGGGCTACTTCCGCGGCCGCTACCCTAACCCGGTGTTTGTGGTGACCAGCAACGGCATGGCCTGGTGCCGGGAGAACATCGACTCAACGCTGGGGGATGTGGTCTTCGCCGGGGACGGGGCCGAGGGCTCCCCGGGCCGGGACTTTGCCCTTTTGATGCAGTGCAACCACACGGTCATGACCATCGGGACCTTCGGCTTCTGGGCCGGCTACCTGGCCGGTGGGGAGACCGTGTATCTGGCGAACTTCACCCTCCCAGACTCGGAATTCCTGAAGATCTTCAAACCTGAGGCGGCGTTCCTGCCCGAATGGGTGGGGATCCCCGCCGACCTGTCGCCCCTCAGGGGTTAATGATCACTAGGGGCCTTGAGGGGGGGTGGGGGAAGGATGAGGAGCCAGGGGCTGAAGGCCCCCCCCCCCCAGGGGGAGCGAGGAGGTTCGGGGTGGCCGGGGAAGCCAGATCAGCTGCTGAGCCCATGGCGGGGCAAGAGCAAAGGGGATTGCATGAGACTGTTCCTTTTCTTACCCTCAGCCTTGTTCTTCTGGGGCATTCTAGGTCACACCGTCATCTGTTCTGGGCCTGGTGTCTCCAGTTCTCAGTCAGGTATGAGATGTTGTCGCCATCTCTCCCTGGTGTCTGGCAGGGGCAGGGAGTTTCCTCCCTTACCCTAGGCCTAAGCCTACTGGTTGGGGTGTTTGTGTGTGTGTGTGTGTGTGTGTGTGTGTTTAGGCATCCAAGACTCCAGGACTCAGCCCCACACAAGAGGCTTTCCCCCAGCTGGCATGTCGGCCGGACAACATGGGTTGTGTGGTGATGCCGAAGAGACACTGGGTTCCACGCCTCTTGTTCTAGAGGTTCCAGCCAGGTGTTGGGGGTTTGAGCAAACCACCATTCTCAGGATATCTTATGCCATACTCTGCTCTCCATCCTTCCTGCTGCACTGTTCACCGGCCTCCCTGCAGTCACCCTCCTATTTCTGGGAGGTCTGGCCTGGTGGCTATGCTGAACTCTTCTTGCTCCAGTGACTGGTCAGCCCGTTTTGGGTGCTAGAGAGAAGACAGCTACTCTGTCCACTCCTGCCTTTGTCCCTGGGTCTCTATGCGCCCCACCCTTCTTCCTACTGTCACTGCAAACTCAGGGATTTAGCTCTCCATTTGGTATTTCCTTTGGGGTGGGGGCTAGTGAGATGGGAGCTATGCACTGTGGAATAAAAGTACCAAAACACTCAGCCTTGGGCCTGTGCTGCCGCTAATGCCTTGAAGCCAGAAAAGGAAAATGAACGTCTGCAAGCAATGGAACTGGTTCTTCGTGTTCCCTCCTTGCTCAGAGGCCAGGGGCTCAACCTGACCAAGGCGGTCCCCTCCTCTGGAAGGAGAGAGTGGCTATAAAGTGCCCCATTAAAGGAGCCGTCAGCTTATTGTGGAGGGGTGGAAAGGCGGGTAGGAGGAGGAGAGGTGTCGAAGCTTTTTTTATGGAGTAAAGAAGGGTTGGCGGGGAGACCGTTTCCCGGGTGAACTTCACCCTCCTGGACCGAGGCTTCTTCCAGGGGCTGGGTGGCAGAGGATGATGATGATGGTATTTGTTAAGCGCTTACTGTGTGCGGAGCACTGTTCTAAGTGCTGGGGGGAAACAAGGTGATCAGGTTGTCCCACATGGGACTCACAGTTTTAATCATCATCATCATCAATTGAATTTATTGAGCGCTTACTATGTGCAGAGCACTGTACTAAGCCCTTGGGAAGTACAAATTGGCAACATACAGAGACAGTCCCTACCCAAAAGTGGGCTCACAGTCTAAAAGGGGGAGACAGAGAACAAACCAAACATACTAACAAAATAAAATAAATAGAATAGATATGTACAAGTAAAATACATAAATAAATAGAGTAATAAATACGTACAAACATATACATATATACAGGTGCTGTGGGGAAGGGAAGGAGTTAAGATTGGGGGGATGGAGAGGGGGACGAGGGGGAGAGGAAGGAAGGGGCTCAGTCTGGGAAGGCCTCCTGGAGGAGGTGAGCTCTCAGTAGGGCCTTGAAGGGAGGAAGAGAGCTAGCTTGGCGGATGGGCAGAGGGAGGGCATTCCAGGCCCGGGGGGGGACGTGGGCCGGGGGTCGATGGTGGGACAGGCGAGAACGAGGTACGGTACAGATGACGTAACTGAGGCACAGAGAAGTGCAGTGACTTGCCCAAAGTCACACAGATGACAAGCGGCGGGGTCGGGATTAGAACCCATGACCTCTGACTCCCAAGCCCTAGCTCTTTCTACTGAGCCACGCTGCTTCTCTAATGGGGGGCGTGGGTGAGGCCAGCGAACCCTGCTAGAAACAAAAAGTTTTCGGAAGTAGCGCCCGCACCCCCACAAGTCCCCTACACGTCCTCCTGTCCGTTCCGGGTATCCCCCTGCCTCCGCTCCCACGCCCTGCCCAGCTCTGGCTCGGCCGCAGGGAGCGGCTCCTCGCGGCGAACTACATTTCCCAGGAGGCCCCGCGGCCGACGCGGTGCCCCGGCAACGAAGCCGCTGCCCCGGGGGATGCTGGGAGTTGGAGTCCCTCGGCTCCAGGGCCTGCCGCAGGGCAATAAGATCAATTCTTTGGGATTGGGTATGAGTCGACGGATCACCCCGGGGAGGAATTTGGGGTGCGGGACACCTGGGTCCCTAAGGTGGCTGGGCGGGGGTGCAGAATGGAGGTGTGCAAAGAGGAGTGAGTTACCTGAAGGGGTGTGGCCTGAATGGGGGGAGGCGGGCCTCCAGGTGCAGGAAGCAGCGGCGGACACCTGGGCAGGGAGCGAGCCGGGCTTCGGGAGAGAAGATCCGACCCCCATCCAGGTGAGATCCCGGGCAAGGCGGGCACCCTCCGGCCTCGTCCTCCCCTCGAGAGCGTCAGTCCCGACAGGTGCTTTATCTGCAACTCCCCCAGCTCCTTTCCCCTTGGGACCGAGGTGCTAGCTAGCAGGAGGAAGTGAAGGTAGACTTTGAGAAGAACTTTCTTCCTCACTGAAGGAGTCAACCGAGTGGAAGACACAACCCTTCCTGCCCCGGTGGCCCCCCTCCCCACCCTATTTTGCCAGAGGCGGGAGCTCGTCCCCCGAAAAACCCCATTCCCTCCCCCAACCCTCCCGAGAGACATAGGAGAAACAACATCTGCCTCCTTCCTTCCTCACTGCGTACTCTCCTTTGTCCTCCCTTCCTCAGTCCCTAGCCACCCCCCCCCACACACACACACAACAACAACAACAAAAGTGGCGTCCTCTTCCTCTCAAGAACACAAGCCCCAGACTGCTCTCCCACTTCCTGGTCCCTACTAGATGTGGCTTTTCAGGAGGAGGAAGCAAAGGGAGACTCGCGGCTTGGGCCCGGGTGGGGGGGAGCTCTTCTCCCCTTTCACTAAGGACCACCCCATCCATTCTGCTATAGGGAGCCCTTCTGGAAGTCTGCCCCAATTCGTCGTACTGCAATGTCAGTCCTCCTCTCCAGAGACCCAGGGGTACAGAAGTTCTCTTTCTGCTACTAATAATAATGATGGCATTTGTTAAGCACTTACTGTGTGCAAAGCACAGTCCTAAGCACTGGGGAGGATATAGGGTGATCAGGTTGTCCCACGTGGGGCTCACAGTCTTAATCCCCATTTTCCAGATGAGATAACTGAGGCCCAGAGAAGTGAAGTGACTTGCCCAAAGTCACACAGCTGACAAGTGGCGGAGCTGGGATTAGAACCCTTAACCTCTGACTCTGAAGCCCGTCTCTTTCCACAGAGCCACGCTGTTTCTCAGTAGTTCAGAGGGAGGGATAGTTGGGTTTCCCTTTGTTCCTCCTAAAAACGTCCTTTTCCCTTTTTGAACTTTGTTAAACAGGATTGTTGGGGAGTGGGAACGAGGACATGAAGTACTCCCTGGTGCTGCTTGTCCCCTGCATTTAGCTCAGACACCCCTTCTCTATCTGTTCCCCTTTATTCATACTCACCCCCCCCCACCCAGACCCAGGACCTCCCCCTGATCCCTCTCTCTCTCTCCTCTTCAGCCCTCCAGAAATGACCTCTCTCCCGTCTTCATCCCCGCCCACCATCCCGGTCCTTCTCATTGTCTTTATTGCCTCCACCCTCTTCCACCTCCATGCCCGCCTTACCCAGATGCCTGGGCCCCTGCCTGCAAAGTTAAGTGCCCTGGAGGCCCACCCCACGATACCCCAAAGCGCTCCTGAGGCCCGCCCCATCAGCACCGTGACTCACCGTGACCCTGGTGTCTGGACAGTCAATACAATTGGCCGCCTGGGGAACCAGATGGGAGAGTACGCCACGCTGTACGCCCTGGCAAAGATGAATGGCCGGGCGGCCTACATCTCCCCCGAGATGCACAGGACCCTGTCCCGGATCTTCCGGATCACCCTGCCCATCCTCTCTGCCACCGAGACCCGCCGCATCCGGTGGCGGAACGTCCCCCTGCACGACTGGATGTCGGACGACTACCGGACCATCTCTAGTCCCTTCGTCCGGCTCACCGGCTACCCATGCTCCTGGACCTTCTACCATCACCTGCGGGCTGAGATCGCCCGGGAATTTTCCCTCCATGACCACGTCCGGGAGGAAGCCCAAACGTTCCTGCGGCGTGCGGGGCGGGAGCGGGCAGGAGGAGGGCGGAACCTCACTTTCATCGGCGTCCACGTCCGCCGCGGGGACTACGTGCGCGTGATGCCGCAGGTGTGGAAGGGCGTGGTGGCGGATCGGGGCTACCTAGAGAAGGCACTGGGCTACTTCCGCGACCGCTACCCCAACCCGGTGTTCATAGTGACTAGCAATGGCATGGCCTGGTGCCGGGAGAACATTAACGTGTCACGGGGGGACGTGGTCTTTGCGGGAGACGGGGCCGAGGGCTCCCCGGGCCGGGACTTTGCGCTGTTGACGCAGTGCAACCACACAGTCATGACCATCGGGACCTTTGGGATCTGGGCTGGCTACCTGGCCGGTGGGGAGACCGTGTATCTGGCAAATTACACCCTTCCGGACTCCCCTTTCCTCAAGATTTTCAAGCCTGAAGCAGCATTCCTGCCCGAGTGGGTGGGGATTCCTGCCGACCTGTCACCCCTGCTGCATGGGTGACAGTGGGGGGTGACCAAGGACTCCGTCACCCACCTCTCCCTCCCTCATCCCCACCCGGGGCAGCAGGGACCTGAATGCAACCTGACAATAAAGTAGCCCGCAGGCCTCGTTCTAGTTGCCATGTCTGAGTCCTTCTCCAGAGCTGGCAAGGCGGAGCTACGGAGTCGGACCAGGAGGGACAGAGATCAGGTCCGGGCAAGTAAAAGATCACATCCCAGGCATAAGGATCTGAAGCATCATGGCCTAGTGGATACAGGAGTCTAAAGGACCTGGGTTCTAGTCTGCTGTGTGACCCTGGGCAAGTCACTTCACTTCTCTGTGCCGTAGTTCCCTCTTCTATAAAATGGAGATTAAGACTGTGAGCCCTATGTGGGACAGGGACTGTGTCCAACCCGATTTGCTCGTATCCACCCCAGCGCTAAGTACAGTTCCTGGAACACAGTAAGGGCTTAACAAATACCATAATTATTATTATGTGGGATATGGACTGTGTCCAACCTGATTACCTTGTATCTACCCCGGTGCTTAGAACAGTGCCTGGCACATGATAAGCACTTAACAAATACCATAAAAAAAGGGTGAGAGGTAGGCATCTGGGTGAGGGAAAGGGCAAGAGGTCAGGGAAGCACATGACCTAGTGGCAAGAGCACGGGCTTCGTAATCAGTGGATATGGGTTCTAATCCTGCCACTTGTCTGCTGTGTGACCTTGGACAAGTCACTTAACTTCTCTGGGCCTCAGTGACCTCATCCGTAAAATGTGGACTGAGACCGTGAGCCCCCCATGGGACAGGGACTGTGTCCAACTCAATTTGCATGTATCCACCCCAGCGCTTAGTAATAATAATAATAATGATGGCATTTGTTAAGTGCATACTATGTGCCAAGCACTGGGGAAGATACAAGGTGATCAGGTTATCCCATGTGGGGCTCATAGTCTTCATCCCCATTTTCCAGATGAGGTAACTGAGGCACAGAGAAGTTAAGTGATTTGCCCAAAGTCACACAGCTAAGTGACAAGTGACAGAGAAGCAGTGTGGCTCAGTGGAAAGAGCACGGGCTTTGGAGTCAGATGTCATGGGTTCAAATCCCAGTTCCGCCAGTTATCAGCTGTGTGACCTTGGGCAAGTCACTTAACTTCTCTATGCCTGTTACCTCATCTGGAAAATGGGGATGAGGACTGTGAGCCCCCCGTGGGACAACCTGAACTCCTTGTAACCTCCCCAGGGCTTAGAACAGTGCTTTGCACATAGTAAGTGCTTAATAAATGCCATGGTAAAGTGGCAGAGTCAGGATTTAATAATAATAATGATGGCATTTATTAAGCACTTACTATGTGCACAGCACTGTTCTAAGCACATGGATGCTTACAAGGTGATCAGGTGGTCCCACCAGGGGGCTCACAGTTTCAATCCCCATTTTACAGATGAGGGAACTGAGGCTCATAGAAGTGAAGTCACTTGCCCAAAATCACACAGCTGACAATTGGCGGAGCCGGGATTTGAACCCATAATAATAATGATGGTATTTGTTAAGTGCTCACGGGCTTTGGAGCCAGACGTCATGGGTTCAAATCCTGGCTCCACTAACTGTCAGCTGTGTGACTTTGGGCAAGTCACTTAACTTCTCTGTGCCTCAGTTACCTCATCTGTAAAATGGGGATTGAAACTGTGACTGTGATAGGACAACCTGATCACCTTGTAACCTCCCCAACGCTTAGAAAAGTGCTTTGCACATAGTAAGCGCTTAACAAATACCATTATTATTATTACTATGTGCAAAGCACTTTTCTATGTGCAAAGCACTGTTTTAAGCGCTGGAGGGGATACAAGGTGTTCAAGTTGTCCCACGTGGGGCTCACAGTCTTCATCCCCATTTTACAGATGAGGGAACTGAGGCTCTGAGAATAATAATAATAATAATGATGATGGCATTTATTAAGCACTTACTATGTGCAAAGCACTGTTCTATGCACTGGGGAATTTACAAGGTGATCAGGTTGTCCCACGTGGGGCCCACAGTCTTAATCCCCATTTTACAGAGGATTTAAGTGACTTGCTCAAGGTCACACAGCACACCTGTGGCAGAGTCGGGATTCGAACCCATGACCTCTGACACCCAAGCCCGTGCTCTTTCCACTGCTTAGCACAGGGCCTGGCACCTAGTAAGCGCTCAATGTCATTCAGTCGTATTTCTTTAGACTTTTAGACTGTGAGCCCACCTTTTAGACTGTGAGCCCACTGTTGGGTAGGGACCGTCTCTATATGTTGCCAACTTGTGCTTCCCAAGCGCTTAGTACGGTGCTCTGCACACAGTAAGCACTCAATAAATACGATTGATTGATTGAGCGCTTACTGTGTGCAATCAATCAATCGTATTTATTGAGCGCTTACTTGTGCAGAGCACCGTACTAAGCGCTTGGGAAGCATAAGTTGGCTCAATGTCATCATTCCCAGTGCCACGAGGCTGAGGGAAAGGAGCGGCCGGGTGGGAAGCAAACAACCTGGCTCCTCTCCAGTTCCCCCAGGGAGGGTGTGACCCGACCCCGAGGTCCTTTATTGCTGCTCTGCCGGGAGCCGCGCATGCGCACACGCCCCTCCGCGCTCCGAGGGGGCGTGGCCTCCGCTCAAGGGGGCGGGGCCATCGGGGGTCCGTGGCGCTGATTGGCCGGCAGCTCCTGCTGCTCCAGATCCCACAGGAGGCGGCGGAGCCTGCGCAGTTCCACGTGGAGCCCGTCGTCCGTCACCGGGCCCGACAGGCGCATGCGCAGGCGCGGGCTGCCCAACGGCAGGATCAGGGGCGGGTGCGACGAGAAGCTCTCGAAGATGTCAGCTGCTGGACAGAGGGGAAGGGGTTTCTTTTCTTTTCTTTTTTCTTTTTTCTTTTCTTTTGTTGTCTGTGCCCCCCTTCTAGACTGTGAGCCCGTTGTCGGGTAGGGACCATCTCTAGATGTTGCCCACTTAGAGAAGCACTGTGGCTCAGTGGAAAGAGCCCGGGCTTGGGAGTCAGAGGTCATGGGTTCAAATAATAATAATAATAATAATGACATTTATTAAGCGCTTACTATGTGCAAAGCACTGTTCTAAGCGCTGGGGAGGTTACAACGTGATCAGGTTGTCCCTCGTGGGGCTCACAGTCTTCATCCCAATTTTACAGATAAGGGAACTGAGGCCCAGGGAAGTGAAGTGACTTGCCCAAAGTCACCCAGCTGACAATTGGCGGAGCCGGGATTTGAACCCATGACCTCTGACTCCAAAGCCCGGGCTCTTTCCACTGAGCCACGCTGCTTCTCAGGAGTGCTGCCTCCGACAATTGTCAGCTGGGTGACTTTGGGCGAGTCACAAAGCAAGACTTTGGTCCCTACCCAACAGCAGGCTCACAGTCTAGAAGGGGGAGACAGACAACAAAAGGGAAAGTGTTTTGTACATAGTAAGCGCTTAATAAATGTCGTCATTATTATTATTATTGTACTTCCCAAGCGCTTAGTACAGTGCTCTGCACACCAGTAAGCGCTTAATAAATACAACTGAGTGAATGAATGAGGGGGGTCAGTCAGGCCGTCTGTCGCACATAGTGAGCACTTCTGGGTGCAGAGCATTGTACTAAGCGCTTGAGAGAGTCATAATAACCGTGGCATTTGAACAGTAATAGTAATAGTAATGACGGTATTTGTTAAGCGCTTACAATGTGCAAAGCACTGTTCTAAGCGCTGGGGAGGATACAAGGTGATCAGGTTGTCCCACGTGGGGTCACAGTCTTCATTTTACAGATGAGGAAACTGAGGTACAGAGAAGTTAAGTGACTGGCCCAGAGTCACAGCTGACAATTGGTGGGGCAGGGATTTGAACTCATGGCCTCTGATTCCCAAGCCCGCGTTTTTTCCATTGAGCCACACTGCAGTACTTGGCATATAGTAAGCCCTTGACAAATACCATTATTATTAAGTGCTTACGATGTAATAATAATCATAATTATGGTATTTGTGAAGCACTTACTACGTGCCAAGCACCGTTCCAAGCACTGGGGTAGATACAGGGTAATCAGGCTGTCCCACGTGGGGCTCACGCTTTTAATCCCCATTTTACAGATGAGGTGAGGCACAGAGAATAATAATAATAATGTTGGGATTTGTTAAGCGCTTACTGTGTGCCAAGATAGAAGTTAAGTGACTTGCCCGAGGTCACACAGCAGATAACTGGCGGAGTAGGGATTAGAACCCATGTCCTCTGACTCCCAAACCCGTGCTCTTTCCACTAAGCCACCCTGCTTCTTATGTCACTAGGCGCTGTTCTAAGCGCTGGGATGGACAAAAGCAAATTGGGTTGAACACAGTCCCTGTCTCACACAGGGCTCACAGTCTTCATCCCCATTTTAAATAATAATAATTAATAATTATGGTATTTGTTAAGCGCTTACTGTGTGCCAAGCACTGTTCTAAGCACTGGGATAGATACGAAGTAATCAGATTGTCCCAAGAGGGGCTCACAGTCTTAAATGCCATTTTTACAGATGAGGTGACTGAGGCCCAGAGAAGTGAAGCGACTTAGTCCAGTGCTCTGCACACAGTAAGCGTTCGATAAATACAATTGAATGAATGAATTGTCCAAGAGAGAAACAGCGTGGCTCAGTGGAAAGAGCCCGGGCTTGGGAGTCAGAGGTCATGGGTTCAAATCCCTACTCCAGCGATTGTCAGCTGTGTGACTTCAGGCAAGTCACTTCACTGCTCTGTGCCTTAGTGACCTCATCTGTAAAATGGGGATGAAGACTGTGAGCCCCCCCATGGGCTAACCTGATCACCTTGTAACCTCCCCAGCGCTTAGAACAGTGCTTTGCACATAGTAAGCGCTTATTAAATGCCATTATTATCATTATCACACAGCAGAAATACTGGTCGGGGATTCCAGGGTTCAGGACGGGGATTAAACTCACCGGGGTCCATGGCATCCCGTTCGGCGGGCGGAGGGTCCCAGGCCGGCGGGGGGGCTGCGACCCGGGCCCAGGTGGTAATGGCTGAGCAGGTGGTGCAGCTGAGCGGGGCTCAGAGACGGGTGCTCCGTGCGCAGACTCGACCAGGACGCCTGGGGAAGAGGGGGCCAGGGATGCAGAAGTCAAGATTTTTCTCCCTGATTGGTTTTGTGGGGACCCCCGCCCCTCAGAATTGTCGGACGGTTGATTGGGTAGGAATCCCTTCCCCCACGAGGTGTCCCGTAGCGGGATTGGGCGCTCAGAGTGAGCAGAGCACTGTACTAAGCGCTTTGGAGGCTACAACAGAGTAGACACGGCCTTTCCCCTCTCGGAGAAGAGCTGGGGTTTCTAGGGCGCAGGGGGGATCCAGGGGAGGGGGCGGCAAGTGGGGCTTGAGAGACCAAAGCGATGGGAAGGAGTTTGATGATGGTACTTGTTAAGCGCTTACTACGATCACCTTGTAACCTCCCCAGCGCTTAGTACAGTGCTTTGCACATAGTAAGCGCTTAACAATCAATCAGTCAATCAATCGTATTGAGCGCTTACTGTGTGCAGAGCACTGTACTAAGCGCTTGGGAAGCACAAGTTGGCAACACACAGAGACGGTCCCTACCCAACAGTGGGCTCACAGTCTAGAAGGCTCTAGAAGGCTCACAGTCTGATACCATTATTATTATTATTATTATTATGTGTCAAGCACTGTTCTAAGCGTTAGGGTAGATACACGGTAATCAGGTTTGGGTAAGGGGTGAGAGAGGCTACCTTGAGTAGAGAGGTCCGAGGGACACAGAGCAGGTTGACGGCGAGGGACAGTTTTCGGAAAAACTCTGTGGCGATGTCCCCCAATCCCGCCCCCTGCAACCAGTCTAGCAGCATGTCCAAATTAGTCCGGATCTGCACCGCCCTGGACCACTGGTAGAACGGACGACCCTGGCCTGGGGGAAGGGGAGGAAAGTGGGGATGAAGAAAGGGATGAGGGAGACATCGGTTATCCATTATTTACTTACCCTTCCCTCCCCTCTCCCTGGCATTGACTTGAGAAGAGAGGGGCCTGACAGTGATAACAAACATGGCATTTGCTAGAGCCCTAAGGGCTAAATATGTGCTAAGTGCCCGGGTAGATAGGATTCATTCAGATCCCTGTCCCACAGTCTAAGGGGAAGGAAGAACAGGTACTTAATCCCCATTTTACTTGTGAGGAAGCTGAGGCACAGGGAAGCTAAGTGACTCGCCCAAAGACACACAGGAGACAAAAGGCAGTGGGGAGTTAGAACCCTATCGTATCCCTGTATCTCTTCTCTATCTTCTCCCTCCTCTGCTTCTTTTCATCCCACCCCCACCCCTGGCATTCCCCACCATTCCCACTCACCCCTCTCCATGAGGGAGTTGAGCAGTGAGGCATTGGAGAAGAAGAACAGGTAGCCAAAGGTCTGGGACACCAGATCAGGGTGCAGTTCACACTGGCTGGTCAGCTCCAGCGCGGCCTGGAAGACGCCCAGGGTGGGCCGCAGCCCCGGGGGCATGGATGCCAGGTCTGCCCCTGGTCCAGGCAGCTCCGCCCCAGCTGTGAATGGGTTGCTGTCCAGGAGGGCTGGTAGGGTCGAGTATAGGGTCTGTGCAGGGTAAGGAGAGACAGGGGAGAGTCACTGCCTGAGGTGTGGATGGGGAGATGAGGAGACCCACGAGCCTATCCCTCTAGACTGGAAGCTCCTTGTGGGCAGGGAACGTGTTTATCAACTCTGGTGTATTGTGCTCCTCCATGCGCTTAGCACAATGCTCTGCACACAGCAGATGCTCAATAAGTACCGTTGATTAATTGGCTGATAGACTGTAAGCTCGATGTGGGCAGCGAATGTGTCTGTTATATTGTACTCTCCCAAGCGCTTAGTACAGTGCTCTGCACATAGTAAGCGCTCAATAAATACGATTGATGATGATGATGCACAAAATAAGCACTCAGTAAATACAATTGACTGACGCAGCCTCTGGGATCATGGAGTTATGGCTGCAAGGGGCCCTAGCCCAGGTGATATCATGGGATCCTTAAGGGGCCGGAGAAACAGGTATTCCAAGAGCATTTTAGGAAACACGGTCCTAGCCTGAAAGGGTTCTACCTGGCTCGGAAGGCCGTGGGCACTGATTCCACCCTTAGAGGAGCCAGAAAGTCCAGGGAAAAATCAGAGGGCCTCACCTCCCCCAACTCCACAGGGCCAGGGTCACTTAGTGGGCAAATCCTCCATCAGTCCTTGGGGCTACTCTGGTTTTCGGGAATAGACAGCTTCCCCAAGACTCACGGAGGGTGTAGTCGTTGGGAAGCGGAAACTAAAACACGACATGGGAGAAGGGGAAAAATGGAAGAAGGGGGGAGCCCTGGAAAAGGGCTGGAGAGCCGGTGGGTAGGGGAGAGAGGAAAGAGATCAGACAGGGGGTGGGGGGCAATTGCTCCCATCTCTACTTCGGCTTCATTTCCCCTTAATTAGCCATCTGGTAATTAGCTGGATTGTGGATCCCTAACTAAGCAGCTAATGATTCCTTGTTTGTTAGAAGTTAATTAACAATCTTCTTCTCACCATGGAATTACATGGTGACAGGCTAATTAGTTGAGGTTGGCTAATTAGTGCCAACCAAGATGGTGGTCCCTAAATGAGCTGCCATTTTAATTAGGGGCTGATTGGTAATCAGGCCTGAGAGTCAGAAAGACAGGTAGGATGAAAAGGAATAAGACCGGGCTGGATGACACAGCAGGAAGTGAAGCCAGAACTAAGACAAGAAGTGAGGTCAGTTGATGAAGGAAGAAAACCCAAATTAGAAAATCAGGTCATAGCTCTCCCACCTACCAATTACTATAGCACAGTGTGAGTCAAAACGGAAAAGGAAGTGATGTTCCAGCCGTGGGACACAGGGGACCCAAGAACAGTAGGAAGAGAAGTCCAAGGAACAAGAAACCCAATGGGAAGGAGGTGGGGGTAGGGACCAGGAAAGAGTCTCGCGTGAACAGGAAGCAAAGTCAGAGCCAGAACAGGAGGTGAAGTACAACCTTGAGAAGTGTGTCACTCACGGCTAGATTTGACCTCTAGGGAACGGGAATTGAGATCCAGAAATTGAAAGTGAAATCAGGTGGATGGTGATTCAGCTTGGGACTTAGGAATTAATTAATTAATGATGGCATTCATTAAGCGCTTACTATGTGCAAAGCACTGTGATAAGCACTGGGGAGGTTATTAGGTAATCAGGTTGTCCCATGAGGGGCTCACAGTCACAGTCTAATCCCCATTTTACAGATGAGGTAACTGAGGCCCAGAGAAGTGAAGTGATTTGCCCAAAGTCACACAGCTGACAATGGGCGGAGCTGGGATTTGAACCCACGACCTCTGGCTCCAAACCCGGGCTCTTTCCACTGAGCCACGCTGCTTCTCGAACGGGGGTCCTGAGGTCCCTGGGGGAGAGGGGAGGCTAACCTTGGTGAGGTAGTAAACAGACTGCTGGAAGGTGCACATGATGACTTCATCTAGCATGGCCATTGCTTCGTCACATAGATCCAGATCACTGCAGAGCTGAGGGTCTGAGGAGAGGCCTGGGAGAAGGAGAGGCAGAGGTTGGGGGACAAGACCCTGGGGTCTCCGAGGGGAATGGGGCCCGGAAGGAGGCAGGGGAAGTCGGAGGCTGAGGTGAGGCATCTGGTTCCCTGAGAAGGCCAGGGTTGGGGGTCGGGGTTGACCTCAGGAACTCACCCTCCTGCTCTCCCTCCTTCTCCACGTCCAGCACCTTCTCTTGCACGAAGCTCAGTAGTTCTGTGGTGTTTGCCATCCAGAGCATGAGAGGGCGAAGCTCAGCTGACACCTCCTCAATGCTCAGTGGGGCCTCGAGGGTCCCCTCGGGATGACTGTGGAGGGGGAGGGATCAGTCCTCATTCCCACCGAGCCCTCTGACCAGACGTTGGCAGCCCTGTCTCTTAGAAGGGCCCTCCCCAACAGCGGGGCCTAGTGAGCCTTGGTCCCCTCCATCCGAGGGCCCCCAAACTGGAGCTCAGAGTCCATTTTCCACTGGCCCCCAGTGGCCCCCAGTCTGCCGGAGGCCCGGACCCACCCATCCCCTCCCCTTCCTCCTCCACTTCTTACTTCTCTGGCTGCCTGTCTCCAATCTCCTTTATCTTCTCCTGCGGGGGGAATGTGAGAGAGGGTGGGAAAGTCAGGATTCGGAAGGGCGAGGGGGTGAAGATCACATTTAAAAGGGAGTTGGGGATATGGGGCGCAGCAATTAGGGATGAGGGTGGCCTGGGGCCTGAGAATGGTGAGGAGGATGGGGGGGGCTAAGTGCTCTGAAGTTAGAGGAGATGGGGTTAAGGTCCCCCAGAAATCCTGCAGAGAGACTGCAAGTCCCACAGTCCTGGGTGTAATATTGGTGACCTAGGAGAAGCAGCGTGGCCTAGAGGAAGGAGCACAAGCCTATGATTCAGAAGGAACTGGGTTCTAATCCCTGCTCTGCCACTTGTCTGCTGTGTGACCTTGGGCAAGTCACTTCACTTCTCTGTGCCTCAGTTACCTCATCTGAAATGCAGGGACTAAGACTGAGCCCCATGTGGGAAATGTATTATGTCCAACCTGATTAATCTGTATATACCCCAGTGCTTAGCACAGTGCCTGGCACATAGTAAGTGCTAAACAAATACCATTAAAAAACCCCGCAGGAACTCATGGGAGGTGTGGCCCTCTTGTCCCTAAGGGGTGCTGGAGGTCAATGCGGTAGTTTAAGTGAAAGCAAGGGCCTCCAGACCTCTTGGCAATGTCCAGTCCTGAAGCACAGGCCCATGGAAGTTCCTGGACTCCACAGATTTCCCCCGCCCTCCAGATAAATGTCCCATTGGTTGCTGCAGCTGTCCGATTCTCACTGGCAATTCCCACTTCTCCCACAGCCCTCCAAGGAGCTGGATTTGGGGTAAGGAGGGGGAAGGGGTGGTGGTTGGGGTTTCAATTCCATCTTAGGTGGAATCAAGACAGAGAAGAGTTTGGCATTCAAGTTCCAAGGAAAGGAGAAAAGGATCTAGAAAGGGAGGTGCAGGACACTCCCAAGTAGTCCTCTTTTTCCTTTACGGTATTTGTTAAGTTCTAACTATCTTCCAGGTACTGTGCTAAGCTCTGGGGTGACTACAAGACATTCGGGTTGGACACAGTCCCTGTCCCACATAGGGCTCACTGTCTTAATCTCCATTTTACAGTTAAAGGAACTGAGGCACAGAGAAGTGAAGTGACTCACCCTAGGTCACAGAGCAAACAAGTGGAGGGGTGGGAATTAGAACCCAGGTCCCCTGTCTCCCGGGCCTGTGTTCTTTCTACTCTACCACACTGCCAACCAGCTCATCCCACAGATGACTGGCTAATTGCCCCAGTGGTCGCCATGACACTCTGACCTTGGTCCATCTTTCTTTGAGGGTTTGCCTTCTCTTGGAGTTACCCAGGGATGGGGAAGGAGGTTAGGACAGGTTAGGATAAAGTTCCTGGGGAGGAGGTCAGGGAGAGTCAGAATAGGAAGATGACTTGATTTGGGGTTCAGATAAGCCTTACGGCCCTAAGGAACATTAGATAAATGTCCTCGTGTCAGTCGGTCAGTAGTATTTATTGAACGCTTATTGTGTGCAGAGCACTGTACCAAGCGCTTGGGAGAGTATGATCTAACAATATTGTCTCGGGGCTCACTGGGAATATCCTGACTCTTGAAATCCCCCTGATGAGAAGCAGAAGGGGGATGCTGAGGGAGGGTGGGCGGTGAATGGGTTGAGGGGAAGAAGATGAGGGCAGTTGAATTGCCAGGGGTGGCAGGACCAAGAGGAGGGAAGGGGACGATGGGGCACCTCACCCAGACAGCCTCCTTGACCAGCCGTGCCAGCCGACCCAGCAGTTGGGGCAGGTGCCCGGGCTCCAGCTCGCGGGCAGAGTGCTCGACGCACATGGCCAGGAGGGCCGCGGGGCCGAGGGGCGGCAGCGACCCGCCCCCACCGCCGCCGGCCCCAGCCGCTCCGGCCACCCGCACGATCTCCCCAAGCAGGGCCTCCTCCTCGTGCGGCCGGTACCGGAGCACTGGCTCCCTGCCATCCAGGTAGGCGCCCAAGGCCTCCTGCCGCTCCTGCAGCCAGCGGCCGCACAGGCGGCACGAGAAGGCCCAGCCGGGGCCAGGCGGTGGGACGCCAGGCCGGGCCGGGAGCCAGGGGGGCCGAGGGGAGCCACCCCCTCCTCCCCCGCCCCGGGGGTCCTTGTACATGAACAGGAAGTGCTCCCCTAGACCCAGCAGGTCTCCCGGTTGCAGGTCAGCCTCGCGGAGCAGCAGGCCACCGTTGTGGGTCACGGGAGCCCCCCGGAAGGGGCGGACGCGGGCCGGGGGCTCAGGCCCGGCCCGCACGACGCAGTGGCGGGGGAGGATGTCGGGGGCGTTCAGGAAGGTGTCGACGTAGGGGCTGCCCCGGGGTCCCCCCCGGCCAAACACGTGCTGCTCCCGGGTCATCACGTACATCACGAAGTCCTGGCCCGGGGGGAGAGGAGAGGGACAGTGAGGCCTTGTGGTGTCCCCTCCCTAGAGCCAGGACAGTTGGATTCTCCCACTGCCCTCACTCACTGCCCCACCAGACCCCAGGGTCCCTCATTCATCCCCTGCTGAGAGAGACTCTCTCCCTTCTTTCCCTTCAGTCTAAAAAAATTTTGATGTCCCCCCCCCAACTCTGCCACTAAAGTTCTCTCCTCTTTCCCTCTTGCCCTTTTTCTTCATTCATTCAATCTATTTATTAAGCGCTTACTGTGTGCAAAGCACTGTATTAAGCGCTTGGGAAAGTACAATACAGTAATAAAGGAGGATGGGGAGGAGGATAGGGAAGAGGAGGAGAATGGGAGGAGGATGGGGAGGAGGGGGGGCCCTCCCTCCCACCCCCAGGGCCTCTGAGACTGACTCATCCACAAGGCCTCTCGACACCGACGAGGGGCCACACAGACCCCGAGTGTCTGCTTCCTTTTCCCGCCACTTCCCCTCCCGCTCCTTCCCGAGGGATGACAACCCACCGATCCCGATTCCTCCCCTATAGTCCCTGGGTCCTTGGGATGGCCCCAAGCAGGCTCACCTGGCCCTCCCCGTACCCCTGCAAGAGCAGGAAGTAGGGCCGGTGGGAGGGTGCCTGGATGAGATACTGGGCCAGCTGGTCGAAGTCCGGGGTTCCGGGTGGGTCTACGGGGGTATCGGGCCCCCCGGGGGGGGGCGGCCTCCCCGCTCCCGCCGGCCCCGGGGGCCATGCTGAGCGCCTGCTGGCGGCGCTCTTGCTGCCTCCGCCGGCGGCTCTGCAGGCTGAGCTCCGACACGCTGCGCCGCAAGGAGAGGTTATCGGCCCGCTCTTTGGGGGCGCCTCCTCCCGGGCCCAGGCCGCCCCCGGACGCTGCCCGCGAACGGTTCTTCTGGTGACGCCAGGCGGGGACCCCCGGGCCTGTGGCGGATCGGGAGAGGAGGAAGAGGGGCTCAGGAGGGGCGCACCCTCAGCCCCCTCCTCACCCGTCCTCTCCCGCACCCCCCGTTTTTTAATTGGTGTTTGTTAGGCACTGAACTGAGCGCGGGGGTAGATTCAAGGCGATCAGGTTGGACACAGTCCCTGCCCCACGTGGGGCTCACAGTCTATGTTCCCATTTTACAGATGAAGTGACTGCGGCACAGAGGAGTGAAGTGACTTGACCCAAGTCACGCCGCAGACAAGTGGGGGAGGCTGGATGAGAACTCAGCCTCTACCACCGTAATACCATTATTGTTATTATTAACTCTGGTCCTCTGACTCCCAGGACCGGCTCTTTCCACTAGGCCACAGTGTTTCTGGCCCCCAAAGAACATTTCCCCGCAGTGGCCCACGTGCCCCTCTCCTCCTCTGTCCTTTTCAGTAACCGGTCTCCTTCCTCCTCCTCATCTTCCTCCTCCTCTTCCCCATCCTCCTCCTCCCCATCCTCCTCCTTCTCCCCATCTTCCCCTTTCCCTCTTCCCCCTTCCCCTCCTTCCCTTCCCCTCCTCCCCTTCCCCTCCTCCCCTTCCCCTTCTCCTTCCCTTCCTCCCCTTCCCCTCCTCCCCCTCCTCCTCTTCCCCATCCTCCTCTTCCCCATCGTCCTCTTCCCCATCCTCCTCTTCCCCTTCTCCCCATCCGCCTCCTCCCCATCCTCCTCCTCCTCCCTATCCTCCTCCTCCTGCTCCCATCCTCCTCCTCCCCCTCTTCCCCATCCTCTTCCTCCCTATCCTCCTCCTTCTCCCCATCTTCCCCTTCCCCTCCTCCCCCTTTCCCTCTTCCCCTTCCCATCCTCCTCCTCCCCCTCCTCCTCCTCCCCCTCCTCCTCCTCTTCCCCATCCTCCTCCCCCGTCCCCCTCCTCCTCCTCCCCACCCTCCTCCCCCCCCGGCCCCCCCTCACCGGCGCCCTCGTCGTCGTCGGCCTCCTCCACCATCCTCCGCGCCTCCTCGCGGCTCCTGAGCTCGAAGCGGCGGGCCCAGCCGGGCCGGGGCTGCCACAGCTCCTGCAGCAGGAGCGGCCGCTCCGCGTCCCCCAGCACCCGGGCGTGCTCCGTCCGCCACTCCCCGACCCCCGCACGGCCCAGCGCGTCCACCAGCGCGAACTCCCCGGGCCCGGGCCCGGACCCGCCGTCGGGGCCCTTGCCACCCCCTCCTGCTCCTCCTCCTGCTCCCGCTCCTCCTGCTCCTCCCCCGAGGCCGTAGCGCTCCAGGGCCTCGCGGACCAGCTCTCGGGCCGTCGAGCGCGGGGTGGCCAAGACGCTCTTGTAATTAGCCCCCGAGGCCAGGCCGCCCCCGAAGATCTTCAGCACCCCCGGGGGCGGGGGGCGCGGGGGGGCCGCTAGCTCTTCGGCCAGGGGCCCCCCCGACAGCTCGGACAACTTCTTCTCGCTGCCCCAGCGCGGCCCCCCGGGCCCGCCGCCGCCCCCTCTTTCTCCTCTTTCTCCACCACCTCCTCCTCCTCTTTCTCCTCCTCCTCCTCCTCCGGGGCTCCCGCGCAGGAAGAGCTGCGAGATGCGCTTGGCCCGGCTGCCCGACGCCCCGCCCGCCGCCTTGATGGCCCCTGTCCGGCGCAGCTCCACCGGCGGCGGCTCGCTGCTCCGGCTCGTCGTGTCCGAGGACGTGGACCTGCCGGGACCGGGGGGAGGGGGCTCAGGGGAGGGGGCACCCCGGACAGCGAGGGGCGAGAAGAAGGGATGCGGCCTGCAGTCGGGACCCTCCGGGGGACCAGAGACGGGGAGGGGGCTGGGGAAGGGGAGAGAGGGGCGAGGAGAGGGGATGCGGCCTGGAGTGGGGACCCCCGGGTGACCAGAGAGGTGGAAGGTGAGGCCAAGAACAGGGAGGGACGAGGAGAGGGGATGCGGTCTGGAGTGGGGACCCTCCGAGTGACCAGAGACGGGGAGGGGGCTGGGGAAGGGGAGGCCAAGGACAGGGAGGGGGTGGGAGGGGCGAGGAGAGGGGATGCGGCCCGGAGTGGGGATAATAATCGTAATGATGGTGTTTGTTAAGCGCTTACTATGTGTGAAGCACCGTTCTAAGCGCTGGGGGGGATACAGTGTGATCAGGTTGTCCCACGTGGGGCTCACAGTCTTCACCCCCATTTTACAGATGAGGGAACTAAGGCTCAGAGAAGTTAAGTGGCTCGCCCAAGGTCACACGGCTGAGAAGTGGCGGAGCCGGGATTCGAACCCATGACCTCTGACTCCCAAGCCCGGGCTCTTTCCACTGAGCCACGGTGCTTCCCGCAGGGATAGGGATGTGGGGGGGACCCCCGGGTGACCAGAGAGGGGAAGGGGAGACCAAGGACACGGAGGGGGGAGAAGAGGGGATGCGGCCTGGAGTGGGGATGAGGGGGGACCAAGGACAGGGAGGGGGCTGTGTGAGAGGCGGCCCGGAGGAGTGGGGATAGAGGGGGAAGGGAAAAATTGAGGGGAGTGGGAGCAGGAGGGGGTGGGAGAACAAGAACGGGGAGAGAGAGAGGAGGGGGCGGGCTGGGGCGAGGCCCAGGGGCGGCGCCGGGGGCTCACTTGACGGAGCCCACGCTGGGCCAGCGGCGCCCGAGCTTGGCGAGCTGCTTTCGTGGGGAGTTGATCCACAGTCCGACGGGCAGATGGAGCTTCCCGAACCGAGGACTCCCGGCCCCTTCCTTCCGCTCCCCCGACAGCATGGCCCTGGAGGAGATGGGGCTGGGGAGTGGGGCGCCAAGATCCCGAGGGGAGGCGAGGAGGATGGGCACACCTGGGTCTCGCAGGGTTTGGGATCCCGGGGTCCCCGTGGGGGGCGGCTGGAGGCGGGGGGGGGCTTACCCTCCTCCCCGCTTGGGGGCCTGGCTCTCCCGTGCCTGATCCCCCGTCCCAGGTCCGGCTGTTCCCGCTCTGGCTGCTGCCCTGGCTCTGGGTGGGGGACAGGAAAGGCCGAAAGGAAACAGGGCAGGAAGAGCTGGGAAGGGGGGGTGTCCTGTGTGGGGGCTGGGGGAGGGGAGACGAGCCTGGGGGCAGGGAATCTGGGAGCCAGGTGGCCCACCCTGAGCCCACGCTCCTTTCGGGGACCCCCCGTCACCTGTTCTCCCACCTCTGGCTCCCCACCTTCCTTCAGAGACCCACCAGTCCCACCGACAACTCCTGGTCCTTTCCTCCCAGCTCGGGCCCACCTCAGTCTTCCTAGCAGACCCAAGCATCCTGCCCTCCGTCCCACCCCCTCCTCCCCAGAGGAATGGGTTCCACCGGTCAGCTTGAGGAGGGTGAGGAGCTGGGGAGCCAGACGCCTGGGTCTCAGCGGGGGACCACCGATGGAGCTGCCAGGAAGTGGGAGGGGGAGCTGAGAGGCCAGGGGCTGGGACCCTTGAGGTCCCAAGGGGCAGGGAGGGGAGGGACTGGCACAGGAGCAGCACCAATGAGTTTGCACTTTATTTGGGGGTTCAGAGTTGGTCCCACCTCCCCCTCGGGCTCCTTTGTCTTCATTTCCTGGGGCGGGACGCTGGCATCCAAGTCCTCTTGTGCTCCGCAGGCCCCAGCCTCTTGCTCCCGGACCCCCGCAGGCAGGCCCAGAAGACACTGGAGAGGGAAGGGTGGAGAGTCAGGGTCTTCCGGGCCCTGGAAACGACTCCCTGAGGCCCCCATCCTTGCTTCGGCCCTCACCTCAGACCCACAGCTCCTAGCACTGCGGCCCCACCTGCTGCTACCAGCCCTATCAGCCAGTGGCTCAGGAGGGTGGCCGGCTGAGGGAGCGAGGGGGCTGGCGTCTGGGGGACGGGTGTCGTCAGAGGCTGGGGCCCTGAGGACGCAGATCCCAGCCCTGCCTCTTCCTCTTCCTCCCTCCTTGTTGGGGTCACTGGGAAGGGAAGGCCAGAGATGGAGAGAGAGACGGCATTTACTTCACCGGCCCCTCTCCCGTCAGGGACCCAGGCGACCTGACCTGTGACCTGATATCTCATCTCCGTGGCCACCTCACGGCTGGCAGTGTCCAGCGTGCAGCGGTACGTGCCTGCGTCCTCCATAGTGACCAGGGGCCGCCGAAGGAAAGGGTCAGGGCTCCGCGCCAGCAGCTGCTCCGTCCGGTTGGTCCAGACCTGTCCCGCCCATCCCATCCACCGCAGGGCCCCATCAGCAGGGGGCTGGGAGAGGGGAGCTGCTTTAGGGAATGGGGGAGAAAGGGAGGGGGAGGAAGGAAAGGGAAGAGGGCCAAGGGCGAGAGAGGAAGAAGAGGAAGAAGAGGTGGAGAAAGGAGAAACTGGAGAGGGAGAGGAGGAGGAGATGAGTCAAAACCATCAAGCAGAGGGAGAGTCCTAGGCCCAGTGGGCGAGGCTTAGGGGAGTGGTCAGAGCTTCAAGGTCCTACAGAATCTGCACCAAACCATGGTTCTCCAGGAGCCAAAATGGTAGAGTAGGCCTGGTCCAAAGTCAAATCCGGCTGACTCTGGGCCGGACTTGGTCAGTCTGGTGGTCTCTTGCAGCTGCCGCCATTTCAAGCAGGCGGTCCTTTAGGCCTCAGTCTAGAGAGCCTCAGTCCTCTAGACTGTAAGTTCTTTCAGGTCAAGGAACAAGTCTACTAACTCTGTTGCACCAACTCCCGAGAGTTTAGTACAGTGTTCTGCACACTGTAAATGCTCAACTCCCAAGAGTTTAGTGCCGTGTCTACTAACAAGTCTACTATCTCTGTTGCACCAACTCCCAAGAGTTTAGTAGTGTTCCTTGACCAGAAACAGCTTACAGTGCTCATTAAATGCCTCTGATTGAGGTGTGTGTGAGAGGCGGTACTGAGGCCTAGCAACTGGGGCATTGCTGAGCTGAAAGTGAGCCAGACCAAACCCCAAGGGGTCCTAGTGCTACCTCCCCCAAGGGCTACTGCCCTGCATATGCAGTTTTTCCTGGGACTACAACTCCCAAAAGCCCCCAGAGGCAGTGCACTCATAACAGTGCCCCCCACCCCACCCCAGGAGAGAAGTCCCCGGGTGGGCCCCAGAATTCTGGTCCATGCTAAGTTCTTCCTTAGGGAGTTATTTACAGTTATCCCGGGGACTTTAGTACCTAATGCCCAGTCTTTAGGGATTGTAGGCTCTGCTGAAAATCCATCTCTTGCTTCGCCTCTTGCCTCACTAGAGCCCATCAAAATGATTCAGTTCTGTTATTCAAGCTCTTCTGCTTTACCTAACCGTGGGCTGTGGTGGTTTCCTCGTCTTCCCTGTTGGACTGCTAGGGATGCCTCCTTTTCTTTCTTGTGAACTCTCCTCAGCACCAGCAGTGAGGCATGGGAGTGGTGATGGATGGGAGGAGGGAGGGCAAGGGAAAGGCAGAGACATGGGAGAAGCGAGGGGGCTGAGGAGGAGGGTGGGGGGTGAAAGAGGTGGGGAAGAGAAAGGACTAGGCTGACAAAAGCAGGAGGGAGCAGGGGAATGGTTAGGGAGTAAGTGAGCAGGGGATGGAAGTGGGGGAGACAGGGTGGGGTCCCTGAAGGTCAGGGACGGGGCGGGGGCTTACCCTGTAAAAGGAGTAGTCAGTGAGGCCCTGGGAGACAGAATGCCAGGTCAGCCCACAGTCCAGAATCAGCTCCTCGTCCTCCTGGATTTCAATCAACCGCTCTGACGGCCCCAGAGGGAGATAAGACAGTCAGAAGTCCTGACCCTGATGGGACAGCCTCCCCCACGGCTCCTCCTGGGGAATCCCCAGGCCCCTCCCCTCTCCCTTCTCCTCCCTCCCACAATCCTTTCCCTTTCCCAGCCCCCGGGATGGCCCCTCACCCCCACAAAAGGGTGGCTTTTCACACAGGTACTTCTGCTTCTTACACTTCTGGCACCAGATTAAGGTCTGCAGCATTCGGCCTATGGGAGGGAATTTGCGGGGACGGAGCCAGGAGGAGACGGGGTTTAGGAACGGGAGGGATGGGGCCTCCCCGAAGTACATGAGAGGGGGCCAGAGCGGGCCCAAGAAAGGAGCCAGAGGGGAGTGGGGGAGGCCAGAACAGAGGAGTAAAAACCCCATCCCTGGGAACAAGGAATTTCAGTGAGGAGCAGGAAGAGGGAAGGGAGGTAAACTGAGTGTGTCGGCTTGTTTGGGCGGGGAATGTGACTGCCAACTCTATTGTATCGTACTCTCCGGAATGCTTAGTACAGTGCTCTGCAAAGAGTGCCTGCTCAATAAATTCCATTGATGATGATGAAGATGATGGGTGCAGGAATGGGTTACCGCCGCCCCTGGGGTCTCCTTGCACCCCCGACCACCAAGACTCACCACACTTGTTGGGGCAGAAAGCTGTGGGGGGGCAGGAAAAAGGATGAGCGTTAATTCGGGGGACCCCCCCCCCCCCCCACGGGACAGTGATCTGGAGAAAGGTAACTATGGGGTGGGGGCCGAGGTCAGAGCCGGGGGCAGAGGGCGGGAGCGGGAGGCAGTTGGGGCCCTTCCCACCTTCCTTCTGGAACTGCGAGATGAGGCGGATGAAGGCGCTCTTTTGCTCCTGAAGTAGCCAGAGTAGCTGGTTTACCAGCTGACCATCTGAGGGCAGAGGCAAAGGGGGTAGGGGATACGCAGGTTAGGCTGGCCTCACTCCAAACTCTGCCCCCCGGTCTGAGAACTCCACCCTTGAACCACCCCCATCAACCTCAGTACGTTAGGTGGGAGCCTTCTGACGTGGAAAGCAGACTCCATTGTATCCCGTCACTAGACTGGCAGACGGTGCCGTGAACGCGGGGAAAGGAAGAGGGAAGGTGCATTGGCTTTGGACGGGGGGACAACCCTCTGAGTCCCTCTCCCCTAAGGTACTCAAGCATCCTGGCCTCCCAAATCCCATTCCCTCCCAGGGCCCCAGGCGTCCGGCCTTCCAGCTCCAACACCTTTGACCTCACTCTCGATGATGCGCTTCAGTTCGTTGAGGAAGCCCCAGGAAGCGGTATTGAGCGTGTGTTCATCTGTGGGCAGGCAGCACCGGGCATCCAACTCTCACCACCCCTCCCCTTCTCAATCAATCAATCAACCCATTAATCAATGGTATTTACTGAGTGCCTTCTGTGTGTGGAGCACTGTACTAAGCCCTTGGGTAAGTACAATAAAACAGAGTTAGTAACCACGATCCCTGCCCAAGAGGAGTTAGTCATTATTCTCATCATTTGGAAAATGGGGATTAAGACTGTGAGCCGCAGGTGGAACAACCTGATTACCTTGTATCTCCCCCAGTGCTTAGAACAGTGCTTGGTACATAGTAAGTGCTTAACAAATACTATTATTATCTTCAATGGTACTTATTGAGCCCTTAATGTGTGCAGAGCACTGGACTAAGAACATGGGAGAGTTTAATAAAACAATACAACAGACACATTCCCTGTCCACAATGAGCTTACAGTCTAGAGAGGAAGAAAGACATTAATATAATTTAAAATATAGCCTATGGGCAGGGGGGTGGACAGAAATTAAAATAATTCCAGATCAGGGAGATGGTAGAGCAGAAGGTCCTGTGCATAAAGTGCTGTGGGGCTGGGGTGAGTTTCCAAATACTTCTCCTCGCCCAGACCACCCACAATCTTAATGATAATAATAATAATAAGCAGCGTAGCTTAGTGGAAAATGCATGGGCTTGGGAGTCAGAGGACATGGGTTCTAATCTCAGCTCTGCCACTTGTCTGCTGTGTGACCTTGGGCAAACCACTTAACTTCTCTGTGCCTTGTAAAATGGGGATTAAGACTGTCAGCCCCACGTGGGACAACCTGGTTACCCTGTATCTACCCCAGTGCTCAGAACAGTGCTTGGCACATAATAATAAAGATGGCATTTGTTAAGCGCTTACCACGTGCCAAGCACTGTTCTGAGCACAGGGGAGGATACAAGGTGATCAGGTTGTCCCACGTGGGGCTCACAGTCTCAATCTCCATTTTACAGATGAGGTAACTGAGGCACAGAGAAGTTAAGTGATTTGCCCAAAGTCACACAGCTGACAATTGTACTTGTACTTCCCAAGCACTTAGTACAGTGCTCTGCACACAGTACGTGCTCAATAAATGCTATTGATTGATTGACTGATTGGAGGAGCCGGGATTTGGACCCATGACCTCTGACTCCCAAGCCTGCGCTCTTTCCATTGAGCCACGCTGCTTCTCTATAAAGTGCTTAACAGATCAACATAATAAGTGCTTAACGAATACCATAATTATTATTATATAACATTATACTATGTATTAGTTATATTTAATAAATTATATCATATACTATTAATAGACCACATTATACTATGTATTAATTGTATATAATAAATTATATCATATACTATTAATATACCCTTTCTAGACTGTGAGCCCGTTTTTGGGTAGTGACCGTCTCTATATGTTGCTGACTTGTACTTCCCAAGCGCTTAGTCCAGTGCTCTGCACACAGTAAGCGCTCAATAAATACGATTGAATGAATACCACATATTAATATTATTATTATTACTTGCTAAGCACTATGTGCCAAGCACTGTTGCAAACGCTGGGAGAGATACAAGTTCCGGGAGCCAACCCTGACCTCCCCTGGGGTCGTCTCAGCCCGGCCCCTCACCGATGTACCCCATGTAGGTGTCCTCGCTGAAGGGCAGCTTGCTCAGGTCGCGGACGGCGTCCTCCAGGCGGGAGCCCAGGTTTTTCCGCATGTCGGGCAGGCCCTGCAGATGGTTGGGCAGGTATTCCTTCCTCAGCATCCTCATCTCCGCCTCCACCCCGGCGTCGCACCAGAGGCAGCCGAGGCCCGGGGCCCAGCTCAACATGGACAGGGACAGGGACAGGGACAGGAGAGGGGCCCAGCCCATCGCCCCCCAAGTCCGAACGGCTCCACCCGCCTCTCTGTGACATCAGGACAGGGGGAGGGGGTTCCAAGGAGCCACGTCAGAGGGGGAGTCCTCCTTGAGGCCTTCCAACCCCGCAACCCGCAGGGAATGTGTCTGTTTATTGTGCTACTGTTCTCTCCCAAGTGCTCATTCATGCAGCAAGTCTGCCCACTCATTCCTAGCACTGTTCTGCCCTCTTTAAATACCACCTGGAGAGCTACAGAGGCAACAGCTAGGAAGCTGATTTAAAATTTTGCAGTTGCATCACCGCCCTAATCAATCTCTCATATCCGGGTTCTCCATTCTATAAATATAGGCCTTCCCAGACTGAGCCCCCTCCTTCCTCTCCCCCTTTTCCCTCCACATCCCCCCTGCCTTACCTCCTTCCCCTCCCCACAGCACCTGTATATATGTATATATGTTTGTACGTATTTATTACTCTATTTTATTTGTACATGTTTATTCTATTTATTTTATTTTGTTAATATGTTTTGTTTTGTTGTCTGTCTCCCCTTTCTAGACTGTGAGCCCGCTGCACTTAGTACAGTGCTCTGCACACAGTAAGTGCTCAATAAATACGATTGAATGAATGAATGAATGCTCAGTTTGAGAAGCTGCGTGGCGTAGTTCATTCATCATCATCATCATCATCAATCGTATTTATTGTGCTTTTACTGTGTGCAGAGCACTGTACTTAGCGCTTGGGAAGTACAGGTCGGCAACATATAGAGACGGTCCCTACCCAACAATGGGCTCACAGTCTAGAAGGGGGAGACAGACAACAAAACAAAACATGTAGACAGGTGACAAAACATGCAGACAGGTGACAAAACATGTAGACTAGACAGGTGAATGTCAACGTTTCATCCAAAATGGGCTTGGGAGTGTAGGGCTTAATTATCTAAGTACACTTAATTATCTAAGTACACTAAGTACACTTAATTATCTAAGTACACTATCTAAGTAGTCTAGTGGATAGAGCCCGGGCCTGGGAAGGTCGAGGGCTCTAAGGCTGGCTCTGCCCCTTGTCTGCTGTGGGACCTTGGGCAAGTCAACTTCACTTCCCTGGGCCTCGGTTACCTCATCCGTAAAATTGGGATTGAGACTGCGAGCCCCATGTGGGACAGGGATGCTTTGCTTGTATCCACCCCAGGGCTGAGAACACTGCATAGCACATAGTAAGCGCTTAACAAATATCGTAACTATGAGCCCTTAGAACCATGCCTGGCACGTAGTAAGCACTTAACAAATACCATAATCAGTATTATTATCCACCCTAGCACTCAGTATAGTGACTGGCACATAGTAAGCACTTAAACATCATAACTATCAGCGCTTAGAACCATGCCTGGCACGTAGTAGGTGCTTAACAAATACCATAATTAGTATTATTATCCACCCTAGCACTCAGTATAGTGACTGGCACATAGTAAGCGCTTAAAAATCATAACTATCTGCACTTAGAACCATACTTGGCACATAGTAAGCGCTTAACAAATACCATAATTAGTATTATTATCCACCCTAGCGCTCAGTATAGTGACTGGCACATAGTAAGCACTTAAACATCACAACTATCAGTGCTTAGAACCATGTCTGGCACGTAGTAATCGCTTAACAAATACCATAATTAGCATTATTATCCACCCTAGCGCTCAGTATTCATTCATTCAATAGTATTTATTGAGCACCTACTGTGTGCAGGTACAGAGTACAGTGCTCTGCACACAGTAAGCGCTCAATAAATATGATTGATTGATTGATTGATTGCACGGCACTGTACTAAGCACTTGGGAAGTACAAGTCGGCAACATATAAAGACGGTCCCAACCCAACAATGGGCTCACAGTCTAGGAGGGGGAGACAAACAACAAAACAAAACATGTATAGTGAGTGGCACATAGTAAGCGCTTAACAAATACCACAATTATTATTATTATGGCTATTACAATGCTTTGCACACAGTAAGCGCTTAATGAATACGATTGAATGAATGAACACTGAGCCCTAGGGTGGATAATAATACTAATTATGGTATTTGTGAAAGGCCCCGGCCTCATCCAGTCCCTCCCCTCTCCCCCTTCCCGCCCTTTCACAGGGGCTCCGACACCCCACCCCCCCCAGGCCACCTGGCCGGCCGGATCGGGGTTCAGGCCACGGTCTGCTTCGAATTATTTAACCCTTGATCTCCCCAGGCGCCTGCAGCTGCCGGCAACCCTCATCACCTTCCCGTCTCGACCCTCCCGGGCGCGACCAGGGCCCGGACGGGAGGGAAGGGGAGAAAGGAAGGCATTCCCCCCGAGCCTGGAATGCCCTCCCTCTGCCCATCCGCGAAGCTAGCTCTCTTCCTCCCTTCAAGGCCCTGCTTAGAGCTCACCTCCTCCAGGAGGCCTTCCCAGACTGAGCCCCTTCCTTCCTCTCCCCCTCGTCCCCCTCTCCATCCCCCCCATCTTACCCCCTTCCCTTCCCCACAGCACCTGTATATATGTATATATGGTTGTACATATTTATTACTCTATTTATTTATTTATTTTACTTGTACATATCTATCCTATTTATTTTATTTTGTTAGTATGTTTGGTTTTGTTCTCTGTCTCTCCCTTTTAAACTGTGAGCCCACTGTTGGGTAGGGACTGTCTCTATATGTTGCCAATTTGTACTTCCCAAGCGCTTAGTACAGTGCTCTGCACATAGTAAGCGCTCAATAAATACGATTGATGATGATGATGATGATGAAGAGATCTGGACGCAGAGATGGCTACAAGGTAGAAATGAGACAGACACACGGAGACTCAGAAGACCCCGGAGGGGAAGGAGGGATGCAGGAGGGGCAGAGAACCCCAGAGAAAGGGACGGGCAGGGAATACTGAGCACCCGGATCCGGCTACTCTACTGTCCAGGAGGGCGACCTGCCCGCGTTATTCAAGGGTCTGGGGTCGCCAACGTGTCTCCTCTTCCTCCTCCTCACCCGGTTACCCCGCACTTCGAGCCCCATTGATCGTCCCTGAAGGACCCACGGTGGTACAGTCCTCTCCAGCCCGCCCTTTTCTGCTGAACCTCCCTGTGGGCAGGGATCACGTCTCCCGCCTCTCCCGGACGCCTAGTACAGTGCTCCGCACACGATAAGTGCTCGATAAACACCACTGATTAATTGGGATAGAGCACGGGCTTGGGAGTCAGGTCACGGGTTCTCCGCCACGTGTCTGCTGTGTGACCTTGGGCAAGTCGCTTCACATCTCTGGGCCTCAGTTACCTCATCCGTAAAATGGGGATTAAGGCTGTGAGCCCCATGAGGGACATGGACTGCGTCCAACCTGATTAACTTGTATCTACCCCAGCGCTTAGAACAGTGCAAGGCACAGAGTAAGAGCTTAGCAAGTACCATAATAATAATAATTATTATTATTGAACCCACAGATCCGTTACAGCTCCTGGCCCGGCGGTTCAGTTGACGGGGCCCGATTCATAATCATTCAATCAATCAATCGTATTTATTGAGCGCTTACTATGTGCAGAGCACTGTACTAAGCGCTTGGGAAGTACAAATTGGCAACACATAGAGACAGTCCCTACCCAACAGTGGGCTCACAGTCTAAAAGGGGAACTGAATTCATAACTGGAAAATTAATCAACTCCTTGTCTCTCGGGAGAGTGACGACCCCCGCGGTGAACGTTCGTGTCATTGATTACATTTTTGGTGATCGGACAGTGAGGTTCCTTTCAACAACGCTTTTCGACCCTTCCCTCCCCCTAAACGTCTCCCGCCACTTTCCCTCGCGAGCTGGGGGCGTTCCTTATCAATTTAACTGGAGCCCCTTGCTAGTATTTTCCTTCTGCATTCATTATCATCATCATCATCAAATAGCCTTTAAATTACTCGAGGTTGCTTTTATTAAAATTCATTTTCATAAAATAAATAAACTGATGGTTAGAGCCTAGCAGGGCCCGTAGCACGGCAAACAACGTCCTGGTAAATAACCGGACCCACCGTGTCCATTCCGGGACCTCGGGACGCCCGTTTTCCTAACCGTTGTGATAAATACGATTGAATGAAATTCTCTAAATTATCTCCAGCTCGACTCGCATCGCGAATGCTGCTGGTACTTGCCTGTTTACTTGTATTGGTGTCCGTCTCCCCCCCCCCCCCGCCAGACTGTGAGCCCGTTGTGGGCAGGGATTGTACTTTCCAAGCGCTTAGTACAGAGCTCTGCACACAGTAAACGCTCAATAAGTACGACTGGATGAATAAATGAATTCGTTCACGGAATAATCCATCTAACTCAATACCATTTACCGCTAGTTCCCCCGCCACTCATCTGTACCATAGGCGGGCTGCTCGGCACTCAATAAAAGCCGCTGATTGATGGATCGATCGAAATGCGGGAACGGAATTAGGAACGCCTGCTGGAATTAGCGTTCATTAGGTGACAACCGACACCTGGCACAGACCAGAGGCCCTCAGCCCCAGGCAATTTGAAAGGGTGCGGGGGTGGAGAGGGGAAAGGCGAGAAGCCCAAATTCGCCTACCGCGTGGGCCCCGCTCTCCTTCCCTCGGGGGCCTTGGAAAGTCCAGCCCGGACCGGCCTGGGGCGGGATGGGGGTCCCCGGGGGTCGGTGGGGAGCCGGCTCCCGGCCTCCGTTGGGCTTGCGAGGGTCCACCGGGCCCCGTTTCCCGCTGCAGCATCGACAGCGACGGTAATAAATCCAGGACCGTGGCCGGGCCCAGCTGCTTTCTCACCGCGTTGGCTTCTCTTCGCCCCGGGCAACCTCCGCCGACGCTGACCGGAGCCCGGGGGGCGGTGGGGGGGGGGGGGAACACGAGGAGCCCCCTCCCCAACCCTCTCGGCCGGCGAGGGAGAAGGGAGGTGGGGGTGAGGCTCTGGAGAGATTGTCGGGGTTTGGGGGGGGCCCACATTCGCGTTGCCTGCGGTCGCACGCAGGCTCTTCTCAGGGCCAGTTTGGGAGCAAAGACCCCCAAACTCCAACGAAAGCCCCCACCTCCTCCCGCACCTCCCAGAAAATGAGTGGGGATCCCCCGGGGTCCTCAAGGGCACCGGCCAACTGCACAAATGCCCATCTGGGCAAAATACTACGAGTCCTTAAGGAAAATAGGATTCCACGCAAGAGGAGGCCCCTGGAGAGCCTTCCCACGGCCCCCCGAAGGCGGGGAGGCAGAAGGCCGGGATTCCTGGTGGGGGGGCGGGTTGGAGACCCGAATTTAGGAGGGGAGATGTCTAGAGGCTGAGGCGAGTGGGGGCCGGAGCCCAAAGATGGCGTTTGGTTCCCCGGCCTGCGAGGAGAGTCGACGTCCGTCGTCTCGGGCCCGGAACGGCGGGAACATCTGCTCGGAGGCGGCGGGAACGCCCGACCCGTCCGTGAAATCGGGCGCGGGGCTGGAGAATGATGTCAGAGCCCCCTTGCCGCCCCTCCAGGCGGCCACACCCAGGCCCCCCGGCCGTCTTCCCGCCCCAGACCCCGGCCTGGCCTCACACCGGAGGGACCCGCCGTTCGTCCCGCAGGTGTGCTGGAACTGACGGTTTGGGGAGCGAGGGGGAAGGGGAGGCCCGAACCCTCGAGGGTCCCCTTTGGGAGGGGGGAGGTCGGGGGACGGGGGAGCTACCGAAGATAGACAGGGCAGGGACCGGCCCTGAGAGCCGGTGAGGAGCCGGCGGGTGGCTTGGGGGGCATATTAGGGGCTCAGCCCCTTGGAGGGTCCCAGGTGTCCTGAGCCTCCGGCCCTCCCCCAATCCCAGGGCCCACCTCCACAGCCTCCTCTCGGGCTCCGGGAGCAGATGGGGGATCAGACGGAGCGCTGGGGGCTAAGAGGTAAGGTGACACCAAGGTCAGGGGGTGACATCGCCCTTAGGGAGGGGGACCGAGGGCGGTTGAGGGGACCTCCTAGGAAGGCCCCAAACTCACCCTGGCCGGGTCACCCCACTCAGAGAGCCAACAAATCGACAAAATTGGAGGCTCAGCAGGGTGGGCTTCCTTCCAGGATCTGGGCATCGCACCTCCTCAGCCACTGTGCTCCCCCCCGCCAAGTTCCTGCCCCTTCCCCTCCACACACCTTCAGGATACAGGTGTTCCCAGCACCCCGCTCCCCCCCGCCCCCCATCCCCTGTTTCTCACCCGAGTCTCTCTTTCCCCAGCCCCTGCCCCTTCCAGGGACTCAAGCGACCTGCCCCCCAGCCCCAGACTTTCTTTTCCCCTCTTCCTGAGTGAAGAAAATACTCCATCTGGGGTGACCGATTGTTTACATAACCCGGGGGGGAAGGAACGCAG
Organism: Tachyglossus aculeatus; assembly: GCF_015852505.1. NCBI lineage: Eukaryota > Metazoa > Chordata > Mammalia > Monotremata > Tachyglossidae > Tachyglossus > Tachyglossus aculeatus. The sequence goes on along the minus strand of NC_052075.1, from coordinate 50,871,453 downwards.
GCGAAATCGAGAATTTAGCTAAAGGTAATCCCAGGCTTAACACTCCCTGCTATCTGTCAGGGTGTGGGGTTTGGGGGTGGGGGGTTGGCGGTGAAGGGAAGAGGGGGAGGAGAGGCAGAGATAGACCCCCGCCGGAGTCAGAGAGGTGCCCAGTGAGAGCGCTGCGGAGGTCGGGGAGAGAGAGAGACAGAGTGAACCGTACAAAGGGAGGTGGAGAGACTGAGGCAGAGAAAGCAGAAGGTCCCAGGGTGGAGAAGCTATGGGGGGGGGGGGGTGGATCAGAGGCAAGGGGCCCCCGTCCCCGAATCCCTGAGCCCCCCGGATCAGAGCTGGCGGGCCTGTTCCCACGTGGGGCCCTAACATCTCTCTCCACACCCCTGTCACGGACTGGATTAGCTCAGACCGCCCTTAACCCTCTCCTCTCCTCCTTGCCCTTAGCCCACACCTGAGGAGAGCAGGAGCTGGGGAGGGGTGCCTGGGTTCCTTCCTTAAGGTTGGAAATGGGGGAGGAGAGTGGGGGCTAGAGGACTTGGGCTGGGGGTTGCATCTTTGTCTGCTGTGTGATCTTGGGCAAGTCACTTAACTTCTCTGGGCCTCAGTTCCCCCATCTGTAAAATGGGGATTAAGGCTGTGAGCCCCACGTGGGACAACCTGATCACCCTGTATCCTTCCCAGCGCTTAGAACAGTGTTTTGCACATAGTAAGCGCTTAACAAATGCCTATTATTATTATTATTATTATTATTATTATTATCTATTTCCATCCCCCCCATATACCCACTCTTTGTCACCCCGCTTTGAGTTGCTTCCTTCTCTGCAGTGGCAGTGTTTCCTCTGCCCCAATTCCATGGTTACTTCAACTCCTCGGGGTCTCCCTGCCCTTGGCCAGGCCCCGCCCCTCCCCCGTAATTCCTCTGGACCCCCGTGTGTGTCCCCCCCCCCCCCCAGTCACTGGCTGAGGGGCTCTCCTAGGTGAGCGCTGCCCTTGTTGCAGAGGCCATAGCTGGAAACTGCCAAGAGAAGCAGTATGGCCTAGAGGATAGAGCCCGGGCCTGGGAGTCTGAGGACTTGGGTTCTAATCCCGGCCCCGCCACTCGGCTGCTGTGTGACCTTGGGCAAATCACTGCACTTCTCTGTGCCTCAGTTTCCCTATCTGTAAAATGGAGGTTAAGACTGTGAGCCCTACGTGGGACAGGGATTGGGTCCAACCTGATTAGTTTGTATCTACCCCAGTGCTTAGTAACAATAATAATGATAATGATGGTATTAAGCGCAAATACAATGCCTAGCACATAGTAAGCGTTTTACAAATACAAGCTCACTTAAGCAGGAGGGAGGGGAGGTTTTAATGGTATTTGTTAAACGCTTACTATGTTCTACGCATTGTATTAGTGCTTAACAGATACCATTAAAACAAAAAAATCTGGCTTGCCTATCCTCCCCTCCCTCCTGCTAAAGTCACCGCCACGAGCTTGTCTTCCTGCTTCTCCCCACTCCCTGGTGGCTCTACAGATCTACGTTGACCCTGACAGTTGGAGCTGCCCCTCTCCCCGGACTTTCTCCCCCACAACCCCCACCCCACAACCCTCCTTGCTCCTTTATCCTCAGCCCTCGACTCCTCAATTCCTTCCAGGAAGCTATGAGGGCAGGAATCAATCGTATCTTCTCATTCTACCATATTCTTTCAAGTGCTCAGTACAGTACTCTACATACAGTGCATAAACGGATTGATTCTCTGACACTCCCCACCCCCCACACCTCCTGTCCTGCCTCTGAGCCTTTTCCCATACTCCCCTTTGGGCTGAGCATAACCTTCTTATTTTTTTTTATAATGGCATTTATTAAGTGCTTACTATGTGCAAAGCACTGTTCTAAGCACTGGGGAGGTTACAAGGTGATCAGGTTGTCCCAAAGGGGCTCACAGTCTTATTCCCCATTTTACAGATGAGGTAACTAAGGCACAGAGAAGTTAAGTGACTCGCCTAAAGTCACACAGCTGGCAACTGGCCTGGCGGAGCCAGGATTTGAACCCATAACCTCTGACTCCAAAGCCCAGGCTCTTTCCACTGAGCCACGCTGCTTCTCTCTTCTTGTTTCAACTGCTATTTTTCTCCGTCACCAGATCAAGGCCACCACCTTCAGGAAGCATAGGATTTCTGGAAATCCCTCCCCATTGCCTCCATACACACTCACACACATTCACACACATCCCCAATGACCTCTTCCCTCCCAGACACCCCGATCCAATCCATCCTGCAGCAAGCAGTGCGAATCCACTCCAGACAGCAAACTCACTGAGGACAGGGAATGTGTCTATTCAGTGTTATAGTGTACTCTCCCTAGCGCTTAGTACAGTGCTCTGCACACAGTAATCGCTCAGTAAATACAATCGAATGAATGAATGAATGAGCGAATCCACTCTTTCCAGGGTTGTCTGCCCCTAACCCTCCCATCTCTGAAAGTGGAAAGTAGTCCCTATCGTCCCATCACATGCCAATGATTCTTCTGACCACGGACTTTTAGACTCCACCCTCTGTCCCGGTCTGTTACATCCTTTGGCTCATGGTCTCTGCTCCCCATCTCCGGAACCCACCCCCAACTTTCCTTCCTCGGAATTATCAGGTATACCATTCCCGCTGCCAGGAATGCCCTCCCTCCTTACACCACTCCTCCTCTTCCTCCCTCTCCTCCCCAACCACATCCCTCTCTTTCTTCAGAGTTTCCATAAAAATCCTCCCCCCACCCCCAAGGAGCCTTTCCGGGTGAAATCCCCCTGACTCCAGCCCGTCCAGGCTCCCCCTGCCCCCGCCTTGCCATCCATATCTCTGCAGTTATGGGGGTTCAACGTGTCTCTGGAGGCTGTGCCCCAAACTTTCTGTTCTTTCTCTGGCTCCAGGTTCCTGTCACTCGTTTATTCTGTGTGTCCTCTGACTCTGACCTCCTTGGGGCCACCAGCTCCTCAAGAAAGGGAGTCTGCCTTATTCCTCTCTTCTCAGTCTCTTTCTTGGTGCCTGTCTTTCTCCATCTCTGCCCCTTGACTTGCCCCTTGGCTGTGCGTCCAAGCAACACTGGGAAGTGACGCTGAAGTTCCGCCTCTTCAGAGCACGGGCTTGGGAGTCAGAGGACTTGGGTTCTAATTTTGCCTCCGCCACTTGTGCTGTGACCTTGGGCAAGCCACTTAACTAAGCGCTGACCAAATATTTTGTATCTCCCCCAGCGCTTAGAACAGTTCTTGGCCCATAGTAAGCGCTTACCAAATACCTCGTATCTCCCCTAGAGCTTAGAACAGTTCTTGGCCAATAGTAAGCACTTACCAAATAGCCAGTATCTCCCCCAGCGCTTAGAACAGTGCTTGGCCCATAGTAAGGGCTTACCAAATACCTTGTATCTACCCCAGGGCTTAGAACAGTGCTTGGCCCATAGTAAGCGCTTACCAAATACCTTGTATCTCCCCCAGCGCTTGGTTCAGTGCTTGGCACATAGTAAGCGCCTAGCAAATACCAACATTATTCTTCTTCTGCCTGTCTGGGCCCCTCCCCTGTCTCCTCCTGTGAAAGCTCCTCTCCCTGCCTGCCTCCCTCTGCCCCACAAGCTGTGAGGTCTCTGGGACAGCCCCAACCTCTCCTCCCGGGCCTCGGCAGACCCGGTGATGGCCCCGCCTCTTGTCACCCCCAGGTCCCACCATGTCCGCGGCCTCCGTCCTCAGCCTCCTGCTCCTCCTGTTCCTACGGCCGACCACCGCGGACCCCTGCCACGACGGCCGAGGCCGGCCTCGCTTCTGCCTCCCGCCCCCCATCCGCCTGGCCCAGGCCTCGGGGTCCTGCGGGCCTCGCCTGTCCTGCCCCCCGCTTTCCGGGGAGCCCGGCGGCTGGGCCTCCTGTGCCCGGGGGGCGGAGGGGCAGACCCCCACCGCCAACCTCACCCTGGACCTGGGGGGGCCCTTCCTGCTGGCCTCCGTCCGTCTCCGCTTCTGCTCCCCGCTGGCCTCCCCGCCCCCGCTCCTCTCCTTCTCGGGGGATGGGGGCAAGGGCTGGGCACCCCTCGGGGGCGCCCCGGCCCAGGACGGGGCGGGGGTCGTGGCCTTCCGCCCCCCGCCGGACTCCCACGGGGGGCCGCCTGCCACGCACGTGCGGGCAGAGCTGGGCCCGGCCGGGGCGCGGCTGGGCGAGATCAGGGTGCGGGGCCGGTGCCAGTGCCACGGGCACGCCGCCCGCTGCGCTGCCCGCGCCCGGCCCCCGCGCTGCCGCTGCCGCCACCACACAGCCGGGCCGGCCTGCCGGGATTGCCGGCCCACCCACCGAGACCGGCCCTGGAGGCCCGCCACGCCCAGACACCCCCACCCCTGCCACCGTGAGTTGGGGAGTGGTCCATCATCCCTCCCCATGCCCTTCCACCCTCCCCATTCCGTTCTGTCCCTTGGGCTGGAAAAGGGCCTGGGTTGCTGGGAGGGATCGGCGTGGGGGGCCTACCTCTGGACCTCCAGTCCCTCAGCTTGCCGGTGGTCATCCTCCCCTGTTTCTTCATCTTCTCCATCATACCTCACCCCAGGGACTACACCCCGGCACCTCCATCAGCTTGGAAGGCCTTTCTTGAGTCTCACCTCTGTCCTTTCTGCTGCAACTCCAGCCTGCCTCCTCCCGTGGCCCGAAGAACGGCGGTTCCCTGACTCTCCAGGGCTGCTGTGGCTTGGGAGAGGAGGGAGCAAGTGCGGGGAATTAAGGAGCTGAGGCCGGGGGAGTGAGTGGAGGGAGACCCGGGGTCAGAGGTCATTGCCCCTCCCCCTGCGACATACTCCCCCTCCCAACCCTCCTCTCCTGCCTCTGATGCTCCCAGCGTGCACCTGTAACCGACACTCCCGCCGCTGCCGCTTCAACGCAGACGTGTATCACATGTCGGGCAGGAGGAGCGGGGGCATCTGTCAGCACTGTCGCCACCACACAGCTGGACGGCACTGCCACTACTGCCAAGCGGGCTACAAGAGGGATCCAGCCCAGCCGATGACCAGCCGCGGAGCCTGTCGAGGTCAGGGGTGGGGGGCGGGGAAGGCCTGGGGTCAGGGCAGACCTTCTGACCTGGAGCAGCGTGGCCTGGTGGAAAGTGCCCGGGGCCGGGAGTCAGAAGCCCTGGGTTCTAGTCCTGGCTCCGCCGCTTCCCTGCTGTGTGGCCTTGGGAGAATCACAGTCACTCAACTGCCCTTTGAGTTTCCTCGTCGGTAAAATGGGGATTCAGGGCCAATCGTCCCTCTTCCTCAGCCCGTGAGTCCCGTGTGGGACAGGGACCAAATCCCGTCTGCTTATATTGCTCCTTCCCCAGCGCTTCCCACAGTGCTTGGTGCTGCGCTTTCCACCTACCACGGTTTATTAATGATTAACCCCCCTGTCCCATGCCCCCTTCAGCTTGCCAATGCCACCCCATCGGGGCCATCGGGGGAGTCTGCAACCAGACCAGCGGTCAGTGTCAGTGCAAGCCAGGGGTGACGGGGCTGACCTGCAGCCGCTGTGCCCAGGGCTACCAGCAAAGCCGCTCTGCCCGGCTGCCCTGTCAGCGTGAGTGCCCGGGGCTCTGAGGGCAGCAAGGGCTGGAAGCATGAGAGGCCTGCTGTTTCTGATGGCTCTCTGCCTCTTTCTCTCTGTTTGTCTCTGTGTCTCTCAGGGATTCCAGAGATTCTGACAACAACAGTTACCACTCCAAGCGAATACAGCACAGGTAGGGGGGGGCTTGGGATCCCTAGGGGGAAGAGTTGTCAAAGGCTGCTGGTTAGCAGGTAGGATGAAAGTGGTGGAGTTGGTGATTGAAATCCTGGGCTCCCGAGGGTAATGGGGCTTGAGGAAGGGGGAGAAATGGGATACTTGGGTCCTGAGAAAGCAGTGGGGCTAGGAGAAGGGGAAGGGCAGGAGGAGGAGGAGGCTGGGGAGGGGTAGAAAAAGACGTGGAAGAGTCGGCTCCATCCCTGCAGCTTCCCTTCTCTTTCAGTGGTATTTATTGAGCTCCCACTGTGTGCAGAGCATTGTACCAAGCGACCAGGAGAGCAGCGTGGCTCAGTGGAAAGAGCACGGGATTGGGAGTCATTCATTCATTCATTCAATCGTATTTATTGAGCGCTTACTGTGTGCAGAGCCCGGGTTTGGGAGTCAGAGGTCATGGGTCCAAATCCCGGCTCCGCCAATTGTCAGCTGTGTGACTTTGGGCAAGTCACCTCACTTCTCTGTGCCTCAGTTCCCTCAGCTGTGAAATGGGGATTAAGACTGTGAACCCCACGTGGGACAACCCGATCACCTTGTATCCTCCCCAGCGCTTAGAACGGTGCTTTGCCCATAGTAAGCGCTTTACAAATGCCATTATTATTATCATGAAACAGAGTTGATGGATCTCTGTAAGCCCACAATGAGCTTACAGCCTTTCTCCCCAGATCCTACGTGCCAGAGCCACTGTAACGCCTCCTACACCCGAGTCCACATGAGTCTGCAGAGATACTGTCAGCAAGACTACGGTGAACACCTCCCCACCCCTCTCCCCGGGTCCCCTTTCCCCTCCTCAATCTGGGTCCCGGGGTCCGGTTACCTCCCCCTGCCCCTTTGCCCTCAGGGTCCGCCTCACCTTCATTCATTCATTCAGTCGTCTTTATTCATTCATTCATTCATTCGTCTTTACTGAGGGCTTATTGGGTGCAGAGCGCTGTGGAAGAGTAGTTTCAACAGTGAGCAGAGAGAGCACGCGCAGCTCCGCCCGCCCCTCCCTTCCCCGCCAGAGGGCGCCTCGCCCTCCCGCCCCTCCCCTCCCCGCCAGAGGGCGCCTCGCCCGCCCGTCCCTCCCCTCCCCGCCAGAGGGCGCCTCGCCCGCCCGTCCCTCCCCTCCCCGCCAGAGGGCGCCTCACCCGCCCGCCCCTCCCCACCAGAGGGCGCCCCGCCCGCCCACCCCTCCCCTCCCCGCCAGCCCACCCCTCCCCTCCCCGCCAGAGGGCGCCTCGCCCGCCCGCCCCTTCCCTCCCCGCCAGAGGGCGCCTCGCCCGCCTCACCCCTCCCCGCCAGAGGGCGCCTCGCCCGCCCGCCCCTCCCCTCCCCGCCAGAGGGCGCCTCGCCCGCCCGTCCCTCCCCTCCCCGCCAGAGGGCGCCTCGCCCGCCCGTCCCTCCCCTCCCCGCCAGAGGGCGCCTCGCCCGCCCGCCCCTTCCCTCCCCGCCAGAGGGCGCCTCGCCCTCCCGCCCCTCCCCTCCCCGCCAGAGGGCGCCTCGCCCGCCCGCCCCCCCCTCCCCGCCAGAGGGCGCCTCGCCCGCCCGTCCCTCCCCTCCCGCCAGAGGGCGCCTCGCCCGCCCGTCCCTCCCCTCCCGCCAGAGGGCGCCTCGCCCGCCCGTCCCTCCCCTCCCCGCCAGAGGGCGCCTCGCCCGCCCGTCCCTCCCCTCCCCGCCAGAGGGCGCCTCGCCCGCCCGTCCCTCCCCTCCCCGCCAGAGGGCGCCCCGGCCGCCCACCCCCACCCTGTTCCAACCAATCAATCGTATTTATCGAGCGCTTACTGTGTGCAGAGCACTGTAGCAAGCGCTTAGTTCCCCCGGTTCCCTCCGCTCCGCTCCCCGGCAGAGGGCGCCCTGCCGGGTGGGTGAGCGTCCGTTTGTTCCCGCAGTGGTGCGTGCGCGGCTGGAGAGTGCGGTTCCGTCCGGGCCGTGGTGGTGGCGGCTGCGGGCCCGCGTGCTGGCCGTCTACAAGCAGCGGGGGACGGAGTCCGGGCGGCGCCGGCGGCGGTGGCGGGTCGGGGCCCGGGAGGCCTGGGTGCCCCGGCGGGACCTGGCCTGCGGCTGCCTCCGCCTGCGGCCGGGGGGCACCTACCTGCTGCTGGGCGCTGCGGGGGGCGGCCCGGAGGAGCCCGGGGCCCGGCCGCGCCTGGTGCTGGACCGGCACGGCCGGGCGTTGCCCTGGCGAGCGGGCTGGGCGCCCAAGCTCAGGCAGCTGCAGCGGGAGGAGCGAAGGGGCGCCTGCCGAACCGGCCCCAACCGGCCTCTCGCCGCACCCGGACAATAAACACGGACCGAAGGGACACTCGGCCTTGGCGCCTTCCTTACGGCTGCAGGGCGGGGGGGAGAACAATCAATCAATCAATCAATCGTATTTATTGAGCGCTTACTATGTGCAGAGCACTGTACGAAGCGCTTGGGAAGTACAAGTTGGCATCACATAGAGACAGTCCCTGCCCAACAGCGGGCTCACAGTCTAAAAGGGGGAGACAGAGAACAGAACCAAACAGACCAACAAAATAAAATAAGTAGGCTAGAAATGTACAAGTAAAATAAATAAATAAATAAATAAATAGAGCAATAAATATGTACAATAATTATTAACAATAATTATCATTATTATTATTAAGCGCTTACTATGTGCAAAGCACTGCTCTAAGCGCTGGGGAGGCTACAAGGTGATCGGGTTGTCCCACCGGGGGGGGGCTCACCGTCGTCATCCCCATTTTACAGATGCGTTAACTGAGGCCCAGAGAAGTGAAGTGACTTGCCCAAGGTCACACAGCAGGCTGCGAGCCCATTGTTGGGCAGGGGCCGACCCTATACGTTGCCAACTTGTACTTCCCAAGCGCTTAGTACAGTGCTCTGCACACAGTAAGCGCTCAATAAATACGATTGATTGATTGATTGACTCGGCCTTGGCGCCTTCCTTACGGCTGCAGGGCAGGGGGGAGAACAATAATAATAATGACGGCAGTTCTTAAGCGCTTACTATGTGCAAAGCACTGTTCTAAGCGCTGGGGAGGTTACAAGGTGATCAGGTTGCCCCTCGGGGGGCTCACCGTCGTAATCCCCATTTTACAGATGCATTAACTGAGGCTCAGAGGAGTTAAGTGACTTGCCCAAGGTCACCCAGCAGACTTGTGTGAGCCCACTGTTGGGTAGGGACCGTCTCTATATGTTGCCAACTTGTACTTCCCAAGCACTTAGTACAGTGCTCTGCACGCAGTAAGCGCTCAATAAATACGATTGAATGAATGAATGTGGTGGAGCCATGACCTCTGACTCCAAAGCCCGGGCTCTTTCCACTGAGCCACACTGCTTCTGGATGGGAAGAGGGGGGCACGCCGGGCTTGGCAGTGCCCAGGGGGCCCTCCCGCCCAGCAGCCCCCTTGCCAGGAGATTCATTCAGTCGTATTTATTGAGCGCTTACTGTGTGCAGAGCACTGGACTAAGCGCTTGGGAAGTCCTAGTCGGAAACAGGTAGAAACAGTCCCTACCCGACAACGGGCTCACAGTCTAGAAGGGGGAGACGGACAACAAAACATGTGGACAGGTGTCAAGTCATCAGAATAAATAGAAATAAAGCTAGGTGCACATCATTAACAAATAGAATAGTAAATAGGTACAAGTAAAAATAAAAGTAATAAATCTGTACAAACATATACAGGGGCTGGGGGAGGGGAAGGAGGTAGGGTGGGGGGGGGTGGGGAGGAGGAGAGGGAAAAGGGGGCTCAGCCTGGGAAGGCCTCCTGGAGGAGGTGAGCTTTAAGTAGGGCTTTGAAGGGAGGAAGAGAGCTAGCTTGGAGGATGGGCAGAGGGATTGGGGGCATTCCAGGCCCGGGGGAGGACGTGGGCCGGGGGTCGATGGCGGGACAGGCAAGAACGAGGTACAGTGAGGAGGTTAGCGGCAGAGGAGCGGAGGGTGCGGGCTGGGCTGTTGAGCGCCTACTGTGTGCAGAGCACTGGACTAAGCGCTTGGGAAGTACAAGTCGGCAACAGATGGAGACGGTCCCTACCCGACAACGGGCTCACAGTCTAGAAGGGGGAGACAGACAACAAAACAAAACATGGAGACGGGTGTCAAAATCGCCAAGCCCCGGTGATATCATGACCTGCAGTTACGGTGGGGCAGGCGTGGGCCTAGAGCTTCCCGCCTTCCCACCCGCCTCAAAGCCCTGCCCTGTGGCCCCGTGCCAAGCCCTGCCCCTTGGCCCCAACCCAGCCCTGCCCAGTTACCCCTACCCCCAAACCCCACCCTGTTACCCGGTGGCCCCACTCCCAAACCGCACCCCAATACTGGCACCAAGGCCCCGCCTCCAAATCCCACCCCAAGCCCTGACTCATGGATCAGGTTGGAGGTCAGGGAAATAGGGTCAGGCTGAGGTGAGTTTTGGGGGTGGGGCCTTGGGGCAAGATAATCGGGTCCCACTTGGGGTTCCCTGGCTAAGTTGGAAGGAGGAAAGGTATCGAATCCTCATTTTTGCAGATGAGGGAACTGAGGCACAGAGCGGTGACTTACGCAGGAGTCAGAGAGATCTGGGTTCTAATCTTGACTCTGCCACTTTGCTGTGTGACCGTGGGCAAGTCACTTCACTTCTCTGGGCTTCAGTCTCCTCATCTGTAAACTGGGAATTAAGACTGTGAGCCCGATGTGGGACACGGACTGTGTCCAACCTGGTTACCTGGTATCTACCCCAGTACTTAGAACAGTGCATGGCACGTAGTAAGTGCTTAAACGCTTAATAAATACCACCCAAAAAGCTGTACTGTACTCTCCGAAGCGTTTCGTACAGTGCTCTGCACACAGTAAGCTGTCAATAAATACACTGATTGATGATAACAGTGGTGACCAGGCACTTGGAGTAACAGTGAGGTGGTTATAATATCCCTAACCGTTGCCTCCAGCAAACTATTGTCATACGCCCACCCTTCTTGAAGCTAATGATATTTTCAGTCCACACCACCTTCTGTGGGAACGCAGCCAAGTAATTTACCCACGGCTGCGTGAAGTGTTTCCTTTAGTTTGTTTTGAACCTGCATCCTTCCAGCCTCAACGGGTGCCCTCTTGTCCTGTCGCTGAGGAAACTGTGGACCGATCCCTATTCGCTCTGCCTTCCACGACCCACCTGGGGGCTTTGTAAATGCGTAGCAAGATCTGGAGACCCCAGAAACGCGGAAAGGGAGAGAGGGGTAGAGATGAGAGGCCCGGATGGAGCGCATGGCCGTCAGCTGAGGGGATGGGGAAGGGGGCGAGAGAGGAGAAGGAAATGGAAGGACAAGAGCCATCTAATCAAGCGGGCCTCGGCAGAGGGAGTGAGAGCGGCACTCGGTAAATCCCCCTCAGTCTCGGACAGATGGGAGATTGGGGGATTTCAGTCCCGTTAGTCCTGGTCGGGATTTGGGCCTTGGTCTGGATCGCTCCCGAAGGGATGTAGGCCTCAGACTGGCGAGGCCTAGGGGGTGGTTGAGTCTGGCTCCGTGTCTTTTGTTTTCTGAAGTCGAGATGGCGTCAGCCTGGAACCCGGACCTGAGGGCCCCACCGGGAAGCGGGGCAGGACGTCGGGAGGCAGGGATGGCGCTTTCGGCCGCCTGGGATGGGCTGGGGAGATGAAAGGGGCTAGGGGCCCCGGCGGAGGGGGTAGGGGGTGGCGGGACATGTGTTCCCTGTGACCCCAACCTTGTTCCCAGCGCCCGCGACCAATCGCCGTGAAATCAGCATCTGGGGCCCCAGCCGCTGCCTTCCCCTCTCCCCCCAACGCCACCAGTCCCCCCCAGCCCTCTTCATCTCCAGCCCCTGCACACTGGCACACATTCCCCACCTGCTCCCGCCGCCACCTTTGGCCAAGATCTTGCCTTTCAGCTATCCGGGTCCTGGGAGAGGAGTCCTGTGGGGGGTTCCTCCTTCCCCTATACCCCGTTTCCCCGCCTTCCAACTCATCTTTGCAGCGTGGCTCAGGGGAAAGAGCACGGGTTTTGGAGTCCGAGGTCATGGGTTCAGATCCCGGCTCTGCCAATTGTCAGCCGTGTGACTTTGGGTAAGTCACTTCGCTTAGAGAAGCAGTGTGGCTCAGTGGAAAGAGCACGGGTTTTGGAGTCAGAGGCCATGGGTTCAAATGCCGGCTCCACCACTTGTCATCTGTGTGACTTTGGGCAAGTCACTTAACTTCTCTGGGCCTCAGTTACCTCATCTGTAAAATGGGGAGTAAGACTGTGAGCCCCCCGTGGGACAACTTGATCACCTTGTAACCCCCCCCAGCGCTTGGAACAGTGCTTTGCACATAGTAAGCACTTAATAAATGCCATCATTATTATTATTATTATTCTCTGGGCCTCAGTTACCTCATCCGTAAAATGGGGAGTAAGACTGTGAGCCCCCGGTGGGACAACCTGATCACCTTGTAACCTCCCCAGTGCTTAGAACAGTGCTTTGCACATAGTAATAGCTTAATAAACGCCATCGTTATTATTATTATTATTCTCTGGGCCTCAGTTACCTCATCTGTAAAATGGGGAGTAAGACTGTGAGCCCCCCCGTGGGACAACCTGATCACCTTGTAACCACTCCAGCGTTTAGAACAGTGCTTTGCACATAGTAAGCGCTTAATAAATGCCATTATTATTATTATTATTATTATTATTCTTTGGGTTATTATTATTATTCTCTGGGCCTCAGTTACCTCATCTGTAAAATGGGGAGTAAGACTGTGAGCCCCCCGTGGGACAACCTGATCACCTTGTAACCTCTCCAGCGCTTAGAACAGTGCTTTGCACATAGTAAGCCCTTAATAAATGTCATTATTATTATTAGTATTTATTATTAGTAGTAGTATTAGTATTATTAGTATTATTAATGATCTTTGCGCGTTGCCGCCCCCTCTGGCCGTGTCTCCCCGTCTCCGTCCGCCGGCGCGCTCCCGGCTCGCCGCTGCCCTCCCGTGGCCATTTGGACGTAGGACACCCAGGGCCTTTCCCCCGGAATCCGGGAGCTCCGAGCCGCAATTAAAGGCCGCCCCGCCCCTGGGGTGATGGGCCCGGGTCAATGCCCTCGGGCAACTCACTTCGCTTCTCCGTGCCCCCTTTCCCTCATCTGTAAAGACTATAAGGCTGTGGTCATCATGTGGTACGGGGACTGTGTCCAACCCGATTTGCTTGTATAATAATAATAATAACAATATTTGACCTCACCTCCCTTCTCTCCTTCTCCAGCCCAGCCCGCACCCTCCGCCCCTCTGCCGCTAATCACCTCAATGGGCCTCGTTCTCTGCTGTCCCACTTCCTCCCCCTAACCTGGAATGCCCTCCCTCTGCCCATCCGCCAAGCTAGCTCTCTTCCTCCCATCAAGACCCTACTGAGAGCTCACCTCCTCCAGGAGGCCTTCCCACACTGAGCCCCTTCCTTCCTCTCCCCCTCTCCATCTCCCCATCTTACCTCCTTCCCTTCCCCACAGTACCTGTATATATGTATATATGTTTGTATATATTTATTACTCTATTTATTTATTTTACTTGTACATATCTATTCTATTTATTTTATTTTGTTAGTATGTTTGGTTTTGTTCTCTGTCTCCCCCTTTTAGACTGTGAGCCCACTGTTGGGTAGGGACTGTCTCCATATGTTGCCAACTTGTACTTCCCAAGCGCTTAGTACAGTGCTCTGCACACAGTAAGCACTCAATAAATACGATTGATTGATTGATTGATTTGAACCTATGACCTCTGACCTGTATGTATGTATATATGTATATATATGTATATATATATATATGGTTGTACATATTTATCACTCTATTTTACTTGGACATATCTTGGACATATCTATTCTATTTATTTTATACTGTTATTTTATTTTGTTCATATGTTTGGTTTGGTTCTCTGTCTCCCCGTTCTAGACTGTGAGCCCACTGTTGGGTAGGGACTGTCTCTATATGTTGCCGACTTGTACTTCCCAAGCTCTTAGTACAGTGCTCTGCACACAGTAAGCACTCAATAAATACGATTGATTGATTGACTGATTAATAATAATAATGGTATTTGTTAAGTGCTTACTATGTGCAAAGCACTGTTCTAAGGGCTGGGGGGATACAAGGTGATCAGGTTGTCCCCCTCCTCCCCCTCACCTCCTTCCCCTCCCCGCAGCACCTGTATATATGTATGTATTTATTACTTTATTTATTTTATTTGTACATATTCTATTTATATTATTTTGTTAACATGTTCTGTTTTGTTCTCTGTCTCCCCCTTCTAGACTGTGAGCCCACTGTTGGGTAGGGACCGTCTCTATACGTTGTCAACTTGTACTTCCCAAGCGCTTAGTACAGTGCTCTGCACACAGTAAATGCTCAATAAATACGATTGAATGAATAACAATAATAATAATAATAATGGCATTTGTTAAGCGCTTACTATGTGCAAAGCACTGTTCTAAGCGCTGGGGGGATACAAGGTGATCAGGTTGTCCCACGGGGGGCTCACAGTCTTCATCTCCCTCCTCCCCCTCACCTCCTTCCCCTCCCCACAGCACCTGTATATATGTACGCATTTATTACTTTATTTATTTATTTATTTATTTGTACATATTTATTCTATTTATTTTATTTTGTTAATATGCTTTGTTTTGTTCTCTGTCTCCCCCTTCTAGATTGTGAGCCCACTGTTGGGTAGGGACCGTCTCTATATGTTGCCAACTTGTACTTCCCAAGCGCTTAGTACAGTGCTCTGCACACAGTAAGCGCTCAATAAATACGATTGAATGAATAATAGCAACAATAATAATAATAATAATAATGGCATTTGTTAAGCGCTTACTACGAGCAAAGCACTGTTCTAAGCGCTGGGGGGATACAAGGTGATCAGGTTGTCCCACGGGGGGCTCACAGTCTTCATCCCCATTTTACAGACGAGGGAACTGAGGCTCAGAGAAGTAAAAAGTGACTTGCCCAAGGTCACACAGCTGACAAGTGGCGGAGCCGGGATTCGAACCCATGACCTGACTCCCAAGCCCGTGCTCTTTCCACGGAGCCACGCTGCTTCCCAGCCCAGCATCCGCGCCAGCGCTTAGTACAGTGTCGGGCACATTGTAAGCGCTTTAACCAATACCACGGTTATTATTTATTGGAGCCAATTGGGGGGATGGGGCCCAGGATCCCTGGGTCTCCCAGAGGAGTTGGGGCTGGACATGTGGGGCAGCTCCCTGCGTGGGTGTGGGTCGGCCGGAGGATCCCGGGAGCCCACGGGGATAACGGGTCCACTTGGTCGAGGACTGAGGCCCTCCCACTCCACTCATTCATTCATTCATTCAATCGTATTTATTGAGCGCTTACTGTGTGCAGAGCACTGTACTAAGCGCTTGGGAAGTACAAGTTTGCGGTCCCAGGCTGCTCAGACTCCCGGCTTCCCATCTGGGCCTCAGAGGCCCGGGGGAGCCCGGCTCTGGGCTGGGGCGGGCTGGAGTCCCATGGGAGACTAAAAGGGTCTGGGGAAAAGAGCCAAGCATTTTTTGGGGGAGGGGTCTCCGAGCCAGGAGGCCATCGGACCCTGGAGGAGAAAGCCGGGGGCTGTCACGGACGGGGAGGGGGCGGCAGAGGCAGGCAGGGCTATTTGCTTGGCTCCACCTTAAATCCCCCCTCCCCCCTATTCTGTGCGGATGATCCGAGCTGCCAGCATCAGGGCCCCAGGTGCCTAGTCCGGATCCTTCTTCCCCCCGAAAGACCCCCGACTCCCCCCCCTCTGCACCCCTTATCTTCCCCTTCTTCTTTCCCACTCCCCCCAACCAGGCCCCCCTTCTTTCTCTTTCCACCTCCCCTCCCTTCAGCTTCTGATCCTCTTCTCACCTGTGCCGGCTCCAGCTGGTGGTGGTTGGTGGCGGTGGGGAGGCTTGGGGGGTTCCTTGAATTAAGGGAGAAGGGGGAGAGACGGAAAAGGAGGGGGAGAGGGGGGAAGAGAGAGACGGAGAGGGAGAGCCCGGGAGAACCTGGGGAGAGAGCCAGAGGGAAGGAAAGAGAGAGCCAGAGGGAGAGGGAGGGAGGCAGAGAGAGGCTGAGAGAGCTAGAGCCAGAGTAAAAGAGAGAGAGAGAAGGAGTGTGAGAGAAGGAGTGGCTGAGAAAGGGAGAAGGAAAGGAGCAGGGAGTGGGGGGGGAGGAAAGGTATGCACGGGAAAAGGGGTAGAGAATGAGTGAGAGAAAATAAGGGTTTGACAGAAGAGAATTAAAGAAGGAGAGAGAGGGAAATACAGAGAGCCAGGAATGAGAGAGAGAGGAGAGGCAGGGAGGAATAGGGAGGTAGAGGGTTAGAGAAAAAGGACCTGAAAGAAATAGAAATAAAGGCAGAAAGAGAAAGGATTGGAGAAAGGGGAGGAAGAGAAAGAGAGGTAAAGAGAAGAAGCAAGAGACGATTATGGTAAAGGGATAGAGGTGGGAAGAGAGAGAGAGATTGAAATAAATAGAAGAATAAATAATGGAATAAGAGCTAAAGGGGCGGAATAGGAGAGGAACAGAGAGCAGGAAGGAAGGGAAACGGGAAAAGAGAGGCAGAAATTGAGGGCCAGAAGGCGTTAGAGGTGAAGAGGGGAATGTATTGATCTGTAGGGAGGGACTGGAAAAGTTGGGTGGCGGGGTGTGGGGTGTAGCTGTCCTGACCCTTTGGGGGACCCTCCTGAGGCTTCCCCAGGGAACAGGTTGGTGAGGAGAGTGGGGTGGGGGGAAGGAGTAAGAAACAGAGGGAGTGACCCAGTGGGAACCAGACAGAGTGAAGTAGAGAGTGACAGCGAGAAAGCACACAGAGAGGGGGAGGGCTGTGGAAGGTTCCCTCCCGTCCAGCCTTCCCTTTCCAGGTGGTCCCCCTGCCCCTCCCTGCCTGGCCCCTTCCCCTTCAGGAACGGCTGAACGGCCAGGGCTATGGGGAGAGTAGATGGCCTCAGCCCGCCTAGGGTCCTGCTGCTGCTGGGGGCCACGCTGGGGGCCACAGGTAAGAGCGGGGATCCTCCCCGCCCCCTCCCCCTCCCCCGGGGCTCTCTGACTAGGATCCCACTACCGGCTGAGCTCTAGATCCCAGCGACCCTCACCCCACAGGCCCCCAGGAGAGATCCAGAAAGGCTGCCCAGATTCCCATGGGACGGAGAGGGGCAGGGCTGGACACTGGAGGATGGGGGAGGGCTTCCCCCACAAAGGGGTCTTCCCAGCGGATCCTCTCCTCTCTCTAGCTCACATCCGTCCCATGCTGGCCCCCGAGGACTGGTGGACCTACAAGGACAGCCTCCAGGGAAACTTCGTTCCAGGTTGAGTTTGTTGCCTCTTTCCCGGCTTGCAGACTCAGGGCATCCCGGCCTCCCGCACCCTTCTCCTGCCTCCCTCCCTTCCCTGACCCCTCCCGCTGGTGGTCTCCTCCCTCCCTATTACTCCCCTGGGTGAGCGCTTCCCCCTCCCCACCGCCATCCCCCAGCCTCCTACCCCTTCCCTCGGAAACCTCCCTATCCTTTTCCCTTCTCTCCCCGCTCCCCAGGTCTCCCCGCTCCCTGGATTGGGCATTAGCGATGCGCATTTCAAGTAGTGAGTGGGAGTGAGTGGAAGGAAAGAGAGAAAGCGGGGGTGGTGTGGTGGGGTGTGTGTGTACGTGTGAGAGTGTGCTCGTGTGCCCGTGTGGGAATCCAGGCAGCCGGTTTCTCCAGGTCGTACACCGTCAAGCTGCACTCTACCCCATCCCAATTGGTTCCCCCAAATGACCCTTGACCCCAGCTCCTTGAACCCCAGGGGTCTTTCACTAGCTTCAGTCCCTTTAGTCTCCGGCCTCCTGCTCTGTTTCCCCAGCCACTCTCCCTCCGGGACCCCAAACCCTTCTGTCCCCTTCAGGGCCCATCCACCCAATGCCTGGTCTGCCCCCAAGGCCGGCCAGTGACCCTTCCCCACCCCGGCTTGTTGCCCACCCCACCCTCAACAGGACCACCGTTCTGGGGCCTGGTGAATGCGGCCTGGAGCCTGTGCGCCGTGGGCAAGTGGCAGAGCCCCGTCGCTGTGGACACCGGCAGGGTCCTCTACGACCCCTTCCTACCCCCGCTGAGGCTCAGCACTGGTGGAGAAAAGGTGCGGGGTTCGGTTGGGGACTTAGGGCTGAGAGCCTTCTAGGCTGTAAGCTCCTTGTGGGCAGGGAACGTGTCTGTTTGTTGTTATGTTGTACCCTCCCAAGCACTAAGTACAGGGCTCTGCACACAGTAAGCGCTCAATAAATACAACTGACTGACTGACTGACTGACTGGCCGTCTGCACCCAGTGAACGCTCAATAAATATGATTGATTGACTGACTGAGCTGAAGGGAGAGGCAGGGAGGAACAGGCCCCTGGAGAGCAAGTTCAGAGGCAGAGACACAGAGAGATAACGATGGATAGAGAGAAGAGATGGACGTGGAAGATAGGCTCGGATGGGGGAGAGAAGCAGCGTGACCTATTGGAAAGAGAACAGGCTTGGGAGTCAGAGGATGTGGATTCTTATCCCGGCTCCTCCACGTGCCTGCCGGGTGACCCTGGGCAAGTCACTTAACTTCTCTGTGACGCAGTTACCTTATCTATAAAATGGGACTTAAGATTGTGACGGACTGTGACCTATCTGACTACTTGTATCCACCCCAGCGCTTAGTATAGTGCTTGGCACATAGTAAGTGCTTAACAAATACCATTAAAAACAAAAACAAAGAACCAAAATAGAGAAACTCTCAGACAGCAGTGTCATAGGCAGAAACTGAGGCAGCTAGACAGAGAACAGAATGGTAGTCTACAACACGTGTGTGCACACACACACAAACCCCATCACCCCCCCTCGCCCCCATCTCTCCTCTCTGACTGGACTCTGTCTCTCTCCTTGTGTTTCTATTCCTTCCCCCATGCCCAGCTGCGAGGGACCCTGTACAACACGGGTCGCCACGTGTCCTTCCTGCCAGCCCCCCGGCCCGTGGTCAACGTGTCGGGGGGGCCCCTGCTCTACAGCCACCGGCTCAGCGAACTGCGGCTGCTCTTCGGTGCCCAGGACGGGGCCGGCTCCGAGCACCAGCTCAATCACCGGGGCTTCTCCGCTGAGGTGGTCCACCCCGGCCCCCTCCAGCATCCCGGGTCCACCCTCATCCCTGCAGCCCCTCCCCTGCCCTTTGACCTCCCCCCAAGCCACCACCAGCCCCATCCTGCTACTACCACCTCCCTGGCCCTCCAGGGCCCCCTCCCTCCCTGCCCAGTTTCTCTCTTGATCCTTTCTCTTCCTCCCCCTGACCCAATCCATCAATCAATCAGTAAATAGATGGTATTTATGACCCCCGTACTGGGAACAAACACCTCACGCCCCCAGCCTTCCTCAGACATTCCCTCCCTCCCTCCCTCAGACAGGGTGTCACATCCCCTCCTCCCGCCGGCCTCCCACAGGTCCAGCTGATCCACTTCAACCAGGAGCTGTATGGCAATCTGAGCGCCGCTTCCCGGGGCCCCAACGGGTTGGCCATTCTGGCCCTCTTCGTCAACGTGAGCTGGGGGCCTCGGGCACCTGGGTTCCGGGGGCAGCAGTGGGCCTTGGGGGAAGAGAAGGTGGGGGCCGGCGGCCTGGTCCCCCGGGGTCACCGGCCTCGCCGCTCCCTTGCAGGTGGCGGGAAACTCCAACCCTTTCCTGAATCGCCTCCTTAACCGCGATACCATCACTCGCATCTCCTACAAGCGTGAGACTGGGGGAGGCGGAGGGTGTGGGCACCAGGAGGGCCGACGAGGCCAAGGAAGGAGGAAGGGAAGGAGGAGGGAGGGAAAGAGGCGGTGTTGGGTGGCGGGTTGGGGGGAATGGGATGGGGAAGGGGAAGCAAAATGCAGAGAAATAAAGGCCAGACCTGCTGATCCTTCCCCTCTCCCCTGCCACCTGCCTGCTTATTCCCCAGACGACGCCTACTTCCTTCAGGATCTGAGCCTGGAGCTCCTCTTCCCTGACAGCTTTGGTTTCATCACCTACCAGGGCTCCCTCACTGCCCCGCCTTGCTACGAGACGGTCACCTGGATCCTCATCGACCAGCCCCTCAACATCACCTCCCTGCAGGTGCCACCAGGCCCCACTCTCCTCTGGAGCCCGGCACCCCGCCCCCTAATAATAATTATGATATTTGTTAAGCACTTACTGTGTGCCAGGCGGCTTAGAGGAAAAGGGACGGGTTTGGGAGTGAGAGGTCGTGGTTTCTAATCCCGGCTCCGCCACTTGTCAGCTGTGTGACTTTGGGCAAGGGACTTCTCTGTGCCTCAGTTACCTCATCTGTAAAATGGGGATGAAGACTGTGAGCCCCAAGTGGGACAACCTGGTAACCTTGTATCTACCCCAGTGCTTAGAATAGTGCTTGGCACATAATAAGCACTTAAATACCATTCCAGCGCTTAGTACAGTCCTCACGCATAGTAAGCACTTTTAACAAATACCATAATCATCATCATCATTACTGTTCTAAGTTCTGGGGTAGATACAAGGTAATTAAATTGGACACAGTCCCTGTCCCACATGAGGCTCACACTCTTCATCCCCATTTTACAGATGAGGTAACCGAGGTACAGAGAAGTTAAGTGACTTGCCCAAAGTCACACAGCAGACAAGTGGCAGAGCCAGGATTAGAACCCACGACCTCTGACTCCCAACCCCATGGTCTTGCCACTAGGCCATGCTGCCTCTCCCGCCAGCCATCCTCCCCTAGGCTCTGACTCACTCTCTTTTCTCAACGCCCGTTCCCTCCTCAGGACCCTGGCCCCGCATTCAGCCTCTCTCTCCTCCCTCTGCTTCCTGCTTTCCTGGTTTCAATCAATCAGTTGTATTTCTCGTGCACTTACAGTGTGCAAATAGATCATTTCTTTGTTGAAAATGATTTGCTTATACTAGTGTCTGTCTCCCTCTCTAGACTGTAAGCTCATTATGGGCAGGGACCTTGTTCGCTCATTCAGTTGTATTTAACTCTCCCAAGTGCTTAGTAGAGTGCTCTGCACTTAGTAAGCACTCCATAAATACCATTGATTGATTGATCAATTGATTGAGAATAATATAACAGACTGTGAGCCCACTGTTGGGTAGGGACTGTCTCTATATGTTGCCAATTTGTACTTCCCAAGCGCTTAGTACAGTGCTCTGCACACAGTAAGCGCTCAAGGAATACGATTGATGATGATAACAGAGTTGGTAGATATGTTTCCTGTCCACAACGAGCTTTCCCTCCCCATGGCTTAGGCTTCGCCTGCCCCAGTGACTCTCCTTCATTCAGTCATATATATTGAGCGCTTACTGTGTGCAGAGCTCTGTACTAAGCACTGGGGAGAGTACAATTCATTCATTCATTCAATGGTATTTATTGAGCGCTTACTGTGTGCAGAGCACTGTACTAAGTGCTTGGGAAGTACAATAAAACAATAAACAGACACATTCCCTGACCACAACAGGCTTAGCTTACAGTCTAGATGATTGTAGAAGAATGGGGGGAGACAGACATTAATCCTGCAGGGCACAGCTGGATGCCAATCTGGGACCCCCAGGGCACTGCCCTCCTCTCCTCCTGCCCTCCCTGCTTCTTGGGGACTCTGTGCCCTCCCCACTCCCAAACTTTGCCTCCCCCCTTTCCTGTCGCCCCCCACTAGATGCATTCCCTGCGTCTCCTGAGCCAGAACCCGCCCTCTCAGATCTTCCGGAGCCTCAGTGGGAACACCAGGCCTCTGCAGCCCTTGGCCCACCGGGCCCTAAGGGGGAACACCGACTTCCGACACCCGGAGCGCCGCTGCCAGGGACCCAACTACCGCTTGCACGGTAGGCACAGATGCCCCGTCTCCTGCTCCCTCTGTATGGTACAGTCCATTTCCCTGCTTTTTCTAACTGGTGAGGGATCATCCAATCTCCCCTGGCTCTTCCCTAGCATGGTATAGTCCTGTGTGCTAACCACACGGAATGGGCAGCCCACACGGAATTGGGCAGCCTACCATTCATTCATGCATTCATTCATTCAATCATATTTATTGAGCGCTTACTGTACACAGAGCACAGTACTAAATGTCCTTCCTGTCTTTTTCATTCATTCAGTCAGTCTTATTGAGCACTTAGTGTGTGCAAAATACTGTACTAAACGCTTGGGAGAGTACAGTATAACAATAAAACAGACATATTCTCTGTCCACAATGCCCTTTTCCTCCCGCTCCATCCACTTGGTAGGATACCGTTAGAACCTGGTTTGCCCGGGCCCCCACGTTTGCTGGGCTGACCTCCTCTAGGCTTCCGCCTCATTTTATTTATTATTAATAGTATTTACCACTGGGTTTCTTGTTGGGTGTGGGGGGAATGGAGGGAGAAGGTGGATTACAGTGGCTGGATGCTATTGCACATCCACTTGAAGGGTGGGCCCCCGGGATGCTAGCAGCTTCCAGGGCCCACCGCACCTGTAGGCTAGGGCTCCAGGAAGTGAGCCTGGGATCTCTGCTAGTTTGGTCTGGGCTCACTTAATTTCCATTCATTCATTCAATCGTATTTATTGAGCGCTTACTGTGTGCAGAGCACTGGACTAAGCGCTTGGGAAGTACAAGTTGGCAACATATGGAGACGGTCCCTACCCAACAACGGGCTCACAGTCTAGAAGTGGTAGTCTCTCAGTGGAAAGAGTATGGGCTTTGGAGTCAGAAGCCATGGGTTCAAATCCCGGCTCCACCAATTGTCACCTGTGTGACTTTGGGCAAGTCACTTAACTTCTCTGTGCCTCAGTTCCCTCATCTGTAAAATGGGGATTAAGACTGTGAGCCCCACATGGGACAACCTGATTACCTTGTATCCCCCCCAGCGCTTAGAACAGTGCTTTGCACATAGTAAGCGCTTAACAAATACCATCATTGTTATTATTACCAGAAGCCAGAGCCATTCCAGGGACCGGCTGGACACAAACTTGAGTCCAGAGGCCAGGACTGGGGTGGATCCGCTCTGACCCTGCCTTGAATTTCTGGCCAGCACAGGGCAATCTCTCCTCTCACCCCCCATCCCAAGTTTATGGCCCAAATTATTACTCCTCTCCCCTCCCTGGGCACCTTCTGGTGGAGCCTTCCTAGGCTGAGCCAGAGAAAAGAAGCTGATAAGGGACTCAAGGGAACAGGCTAGCCTCCTTTCCTCCATTTGCAGCCAGGAAGGTTTACTGTCTCCTGCGTGCTGGGGCATCGCACAATCCACGTGCAATGATGAATCACAGATGTCCCAAATCCCTGCCTTTCCCCCAACCCCGTCCCCTCCCAGTGCTGTCCCCCAGTTTCCTCTGGAACTACAAATAACAGCAGCCCCTTGGGCAACTCTTCTGGCATTGGAAGTGAGGTGAGGCCAAGTTGTTGGTAGGCCCCAAGGGTTCAGCTTGGGCCGCAGATTTAAGTGAGGTGAGGCCCAGCCATTGCTAGGCCCCTCTCCAGTGGTTTAGTTTGGGTCCCAGATTTTTGGTTCATGCAGGGACATTAAACCTGGGTTCATCAGTTCTCCTTATACCTTTCCCGTTCGACCTTCTCAAGGCGGAATCTCCCCCAAATAAGCGGGGCCTGTCATTCCGCATTCCCCTTCTTTCTCTCCTAGTGGAAGGCTCTTCCCCACCAGCCACTTCGTAACTACCACGACTCCCCGCTGCTGGAGAAGAAAGCTGTGCCACCTCCCACCCCCTGCCAAGAGAGACCTTCTCCGCCAACGTCTATTCCCCTT
This sequence comes from Tachyglossus aculeatus, assembly GCF_015852505.1. Taxonomy (NCBI): domain Eukaryota; kingdom Metazoa; phylum Chordata; class Mammalia; order Monotremata; family Tachyglossidae; genus Tachyglossus; species Tachyglossus aculeatus. Next base: position 50,848,038 of record NC_052075.1, on the reverse strand, counting down.
TCCTGAGGAGCGCCCATCCCCACCCCTTCCCAGAGAACCTTCCCAAGAAGGTGACACTCCATGAAGATCTCCATCGTGGGAGGGGGGGAAAACCCCTCCCTCTGCATCTTCATGATTGGGAACCTCCAAATTATTAAAGATTTAGAATACTTTAGGTGCCTATTGTCTGTTTCTCTCTGGCTCAAAAAAGAGAGAGGGTGGGGAAGAGAATAGGTTACTGCTCTGTACAATACCAACTCTGTTATATCGCACTCTTCCAAGCACTTAGTACAATGCTCAGCACACAGTAAGGCTCAATAAATGCCATTGTGGCCTAGTGGAAAGAGCAAGGGCCTGAGACTTAGTACGATGCTGTGCACACAGTAAGTGCTCAATAAATGCCACTGTGGCCTAATGGAAAGAGCAAGGGCCTGGAAATCAGAAGGACCTGGGTTCTAATCCCGGCTCTGCCACTTGTCTCCTGGGTGACTTTAGGCAACTCACTTTACTTCTCTGTGCCCCAGTTATCTCGTCTGTAAAATGGGGATTACGACTGTGAGACTCAGGTGGGACCTGGACTGCATCCAACCTGATTATCTTATGCCTACCTCCGGGACTTAATAAAGTGCCTAGCACATAGTAAGTGCCGAACTTGTACTTCCCACGTGCTTAGTACGGTGCTCTGCACACCGTAAGCGCTCAATAAATACGATTGAATGAATGAATGAACAAATACCATAAGTAAAATCGATTGATTGCCCTGAGGGGAGGTAGGAGCAGGGGGGTCAGAGACTTAAGGGAGGAGATAATTACCGCAGGAAGGTCCTCCCCATCCTAGGAGGGTAGAGAAGACTGCAGGTTGCTGGGGCTCCAGACAGATATGTTCCCACTAGGCAGATGCATAGGCAAGGAAATTAAGCAGAAAGAACAGGCCAGAACTCACCGTAGGAACAAGGAAACAGATCATGCAAGTGCTAATAGGGTCCCAGCCCCCAGCCTGCCTTCCTCCTCATCCTAATTCACTGCATTTATTGAGTCAGGCAATCAAATTTATTGAGCGCATAGTGTGAGCACTGTACTAAGCGCTTGGGAGAGTACACTATAACAATAAACAGGCACATTCCCTGCACACAACGATTGAGCTGATTGTGTGTGGCATAAAAAGCAGCTGTGTGGGTCGAATGGAAAGTATAACGCATTAGCAATCAGGAGATTGGGGGGGTTTAGTCCCTGCCCTGTCACTTGCCTTCTGGGTGATGGCTTCCAATCCCGACTCTGCCCCTGGTCTGCTGTGTGTCCTTGGGCAAGTCACTTCACTTCTCTGGGCCTCAGTGACCTCATCTGTGAAATGGGGATTGAGACTGTGAGCCCCACATGGGACAGGGACAGTGTCCAACTCGATTTGCTTGTAACCACCCCAGCGCTTAATACGGTGCCTGACACATAACAAATACCATAATTATTACTATTATTAAAATGGGGATCAGGAGACCTAGATTGTCCCACTTAGATCGTGAACCTCAGTTGTGACGTGGACTGTGTCCCATCCGATGATCTCCCAACCAGCACCGTGCTTTGGCATAACCGTAAGCAACATTTTAAAAAATGGGGATAATAATAATGGTGGCATTTATTAAGCACTTACTATGTGCAAAGCACTGTTCTAAGTGCTGGGGAAGTTACAAGGTGATCAGATTGTCCCAGAGGGCTCACAATCTTAATCCCCATTTTCCAGATGAGGTAACTGAGGCCCAGAGAAGTTAAGTGACTTGCCCAAAGTCACACAGCTGACAATTGGCAGAGCCAGGATTTAAACCCATGACCTCTGACTTCAAAGCCCGGGCTCTTTCCACTGAGCCACGCTGCTTCTCTGAAGATTGTGAAGATGAAGGTGATGAAGGTGAAGATGAAGATGATTGTGAAGATGAGGATTGTCAGGATGAAGATGGTGAGCCCCACGTGGGACAACCTGATGACCTTGTATCTACCCCAGTGCTTAGAACAGTGCTTGGCACATAGTAAGTGCTTAACAAATACCAACATTATTATTTTGTACATATGTACAAATAATATACAAATATGTACAAATAAAATAAATCAATAGAGTATAATAATAATCACAATGATGGTATTTGTTAAGCGCTTACTTCCTGGAGGAGGTGAGCTCTCAGTAGGGCTTTGAAGGGAAAGGGAGCTAATTTGGCGGATGGATGTGCACAGGGAGGGAATTCCGGGCCAGGGGGAGGACGTGGGCCGGGGGTCGACGGCCGGACAGGCAAGACCAAGGCCCAGTGAGGAGGTTAGCAGCAGAGGAGTGGAGTGTGCGGGCTGGGCTGGAGAAGGACAGAAGGGAGGTGAGGTAGGAGGGGGCGAGGGGATGGAAAGCCTCGAAGCCCAGGGTGAGGAGTTTTTTCTTGATTCGTAGGTTGATTGGTAGCCACTGGAGATTTTTGTGGAGGGGAATGACATGCCCAGAGCGTTTCTGCACAGAGATAATCCAGGCAGCAGAGTGAAGTACAGACTGAAGTGGGGAGAGACAGGAGGATGGAATGAACAGATACCACTGGGGAAAAAAGATTATTAGTCTTCTTGTTGAGGAAAAGCCTCCCATGAGCCCAGACTGAACCCCCTCCTTCCTCTCCCCCTCGCCCCCCTCTCCATCCCCCCGTCTTACCTCCTTCCCTTCGCCACAGCACCTGTATATATGTATATATGTTTGTACATCATCATCATCATCATCAATTGTATTTATTGAGCGCTTACTATGTGCAGAGCACTGTACTAAGCGCTTGGGAAGTACAAATAGGCAACATATAGAGACAGTCCCTACCCAACAGTGGGCTCACAGTCTAAAAGACTACATATTTATGACTCTATTTATTTATTTATTTTACTTGTACATATCTATTCTATTTATTTCATTTTGTTAATATGTTTGGTTTTGTTCTCTGTCTCCCCCTTCTATCAATCAATAGACTGTGAGCCCACTGTTGGGCAGGGACTGTCTCTATATGTTGCCAACTTGTACTTCCCAAGCGCTTAGTACAGTGCTCGGGACACAGTAAGCGCTCAATAAATACGATTGATTGGTTGATTGATTGATGTTGCCAACTTGTACTTCCCAAGCGCTTAGTACAGTGCTCCGCACACAGTAAGCGCTCAATAAATACGATTGATTGATTGATGTTGCCAACTTGTACTTCCCAAGCGCTTAGTACAGTGCTCGGCACACAGTAAGCGCTCAATAAATACGACTGATTGATTGATTGATTTAAAAAAAATAAAACACAGGTAAGGATGGAAGGGGGTTAAAAAAATCCATCCTCTCCCTGCTTTTCTCCCCATGTTGTTTTTCCTAAATCTGGGTGTTCCTGTCTTTTATTTCCACTCGAATCTAGACACGGTTCTCCGAATCTGCATCCCATTCTGCCCCGGGTCCCCGTCCCACGCGCCCGGTCTTACCAGGTAAAGGTGTACGGTCCCTTTAAGGAGCCGCCCCCCCCCTTTCCCGAGGCGGCACGCGCGAGGCCATGTGCTCAGTGCCCGCGGGAGGGAGGGGGGAGGGCTCTCCCCGCCTCCTCCTCCAAATCCGCCCTTCCCATTGGCCCCGCTCGGGCCGGGGCCCCGCCCCCGGCGCTGCCTCCCATTGGTCAAAACTAGGTCAGGGCCACGCCCCCCTCCCTTTCTCCCCTCTCCCCCGCCCCCTGGCCCGACCGCATGACACGCGCCGGGGACGGCACGCGCCCGCCCGGATCCCCGGCCGCCCATTGGCTCAGCCCACACGCGGGGCGCGCCCTCCCATTGGTTCGCGCTGGCAGAGCTCTCCCCCCTCTCCATCCCACCCCCGGGGGGCGGGGCCGAGGCGGGGTTTTGAGAGCAGACGTTTAGTTTATTTATTTTTGTTTTTGCAGAAGCGAGAAGGGGGGTAAAAAAGAGAATAAATGCAAAGGGCTATTTGTGCATAAGAAGGGAAGACACGGGGGGCGACGGCGGGTCCTACCCCGGAGGAGCCCGGGGGCTGGGGGCGGGGAGAAACCTCCCTGCAAATAGGCGGCCGCGTGCAAGGCTCCCGGAGAAGTGTGTGTGTGTGTGTGTGTGTGTGTGTGTGTGTGTGTGTTGTTCCCTGGAAGACACTGTTCCCCTTTTCTTTTTTTCAAAGAAGTTTAGACGGCTCCTCCCTCTTCCCTTTCCCTCCACCTCCACCGCTTCCATCCGTCTCCCCGCCGCCTCGCTCCCTACCGTACGGACTGCACGAGCCCCGGGACGGATCGCGAGCCCAGCCGGATTGCGGAGGTTTCACGGACTGCATCCGTCCGCGATCCGCCAAGCTTCCCCGCCTGACTTGCCCGGACTGCCAGGTGGCCTAGCCGAACAGCCCCCGACCCCCAACAACCCCCGCCGGGGCTCGTGGATTGCCCTCGCCCGCCCGGCTGGGCCTGGCCCCCCACCGCAACCCGACCGTCCCCTTTCAGGCCGGACTGCCCCGCCGGCCCGGGAGTCCCATGAGCCCGTGATCCACTCCCCCGGATCCCCCTGCCCGGGGATGGCGCGGCCTGCGGGCGACAGGTCCCCGGCCCCGCCGCTGACCGGGCAGGCCGGGGGCCAGGCGGGCGGAGCGGGGCTGCTCAGCCTCCGGACTCTCCTGCAAGGCCCGGTGAAGACGAAGGAGCCGGCCAGCTGTGAGTGTTGTCGCCCCTCCCCGGGTCCCCCGGGTGCAGACCCTACCCCCCCAACTTGCCCCGGCCCCGTTCTCCCGGATCTAACAGCCCCCACGCCAGTCCGGTCCTTTCCGGCCCGGGGGCATCCTTCCCGCTCCCGCGGCCCCCGGCCCACCCGCTTCCCCCCGAGGCCTGAGCGGCCTGCCCCCGGCCCCTCCCCCGGGGGTGTGTCGGGTCTTCACGGGGCGGGGCGGGGCCTCGGTGGCCCGGGAATGTGCGGAGCCCGGGGGAGGAGGGGGTCTCCCCGGTGTCGCCTCGCCCCCCACCCCCCGGGGCCGGCGAGGCCAAGGGTCCCCGGGCGGTACGATGGGGCCGGTCCTTGGGGCCCCCCCCGGATCCCTGACGGGGCTTCCCCGGCCCCCCCGTTAGGCCTCCTGAAGGAGAAGGAGCGGAAGGCGCGTCCGGAGCAGGAGGACGACGAGGAGGAGGAGGAAGAGGGGTCCCCCCGGGCCCGGGCCGGGGGTCCCGGGACCCTGCTGGGCTCCCTGCTGTGGGAGCGGGCCCTGCCCTTCGGGGAGGTGGAGTACGTGGACTTGGACGCCTTCCTGCTGGAGCACGGGCTGCCGCCCAGCCCCCCGGGCCCGGGCCCCCCGGCCCCCGCCGCCCCCTCGCCCCCCGCCCCCGGGCCCGGCTCCTGCGGCTCCTCGGCCCGCTCCTCGCCCGGGGAGGGCATGATGGAGGCCGGGGCCGGGACCCCCGCCCGCCGGGGAGCCGGAGGGGGCCACGCAGGTGAGCGCCAACGGGCCCGGACGGTGGGAGAGCCGGGGGGGGGGCGGGCAGAAAAAGAGAAGAACGACGGTATTTGGTAAGCGCTTACTCTGTGCCCAGCACTGTCCTAAGCGCTGGCGGACATACGAGGAAAGCAGGTTGTCCCGCATGGGGCGCCCAGTCTTCATCCCCATTTGACAGATGAGGAAACGGAGGCCCAGAGAATGATGAATAATAGTGATAGCATTTGCTAAGCTCTTACTATGTGCAAAGCACTGTTGTTAGCTCCGGGGGGGGCTTAGGAGGTGATCACATTGTCCAAAGTGGGGCTCACATTTGACAGATGAGGAAACTGAGGCCCAGAGAATGATGAATAATAGCGATGGCATTTGTTAAGCGCTTACTATGTGCAAAGCACTGTTGTAAGCTCCGGGGGGGATACGAGGTGATCAGGTTGTCCCACGTGGGGCTCACATTTGGCAGATGAGGAAACAGGCCCAGAGGATAATAAATAATAATGATGGCATTTGTTAAGCGCTTACTATGTGCAAAGCACTGTTGTAAGCTCCAGGGGGGGTTACGAGGTGATCAGGTTGTCCCACGTGGGGCTCACATTTGACAGGTGAGGAAACTGAGGCCCAGAGGATAATAAATAATAGTGATGGCATTTTTTAAGCGCTTACTGTGTGCAAAGCACTGTTGTAAGCTCCGGGGGGGGGGGATACGAGGTGATCAGGTTGTCCCACGTGGGGCTCACATTTGACAGATGAGGAAACTGAGGCCCAGAGGATAATAATAATGATGGCAGTTTTTAAGCACTTACTATGTGCAAAGCACTGTTGTAAGCTCCAGGGGGGGATACGAGGTGATCAGGTTGTCCCATGTGGGGCTCACATTTGACAGGTGAGGGAACTGAGGCCCAGAGAATGATGAATAATAATGATGGCATCTGTTAAGCTCTTACAATGTGCGAAGCACTGTTGTAAGCTCCAGGGGGGGATACGAGGTGATCAGGTTGTGCCACGTGGGGCTCACATTTGACAGATGAGGGAACTGAGGCCCAGAGGATAATAAATAATAATGATGGCATTTGTTAAGTGCTTTCTATGTGCAAAGCACTGTTCTAAGCGCCGTGTGGGGGGGGATACAGGGTGATCAGGTTGGCCACAGGTGGGGCTCATAGTCTTCATCCCCATTTGACAGATGAGGTAACTGAGGCTCAGAGAAGTTAAGTGCCTTGCCCAAGGTCACACAGCAGACATGGGGCGGAGTCGGGATTAGAACCCATGACCTCTGACCCCCAATTTCCACCGAGCAACGCTGCTTCTCAAGCTAAGTGACTTGCCTAAAGGCCCCCCCGCCCTTTAATAATAATTGCATTTATTAAGCGCTTACTATGTGCTGGGGAGGTTACCAGGTGACCAGGTTGTCCCACGGGGGGCGCCCAGCCTTCCCCCCCATTTGACAGGTGAGGCCCAGAGACTTGCGGAAAGTCGCACAGCCGACGAGTGGCAGAGGCGGGAGGCGTGACCTCCGACCCCAAATCAATCAATCGTATTTATTGAGCGCTTACTGTGTGCAGAGCAGTGTACTAAGCGCTTGGGAAGTACTGAGCCACGCTGCTGCTTCCCCCCCGCACCCGGAGGCTGGGATTCCCTGGGTTCTTTTCCAAGCGGGTGACGGTTTTCCCCCCCAATCCCGGGCTCCCCCCCACTGTTGGGTAGGGACCGTCTCTCTATGTTGCCAACTTGTACTTCCCAAGCGCTTAGTACAGTGCTCTGCACACAGTAAGCGCTCAATAAATACGATTGATGATGATGATGATGATGATGACCCAGGGGTCCGCCCGTCCGCTCCCTCCCTCCTTCCCTCCCTCCGCCTCACACTCCCAGGCCACGTGAGCCCCGCTCCCTCCTCCTCCTCCCCCCGGGCCGGGGCGCGGTCACGTGCGAGGGGGCGTGGCGCAAGCGGGAGGGGCACGTGACCCCCCGGGCGCGCGGGAGGGGCACGTGACCCCGGCCCCGTGTCCTCGGCTGACCCCGGAGCCTGCCGCCGCCGCCGCCGCCGCCGCGCCCCCTCTTAAAGGCGCAGCAGCCGATCCCTCATTCATTCAATCAATCATCATCATCAATCGTATTTATTGAGCGCTTACTATGTGCAGAGCACTGTACTAAGCGCTTGGGAAGTACAAATTGGCAACATATAGAGACAGTCCCTACCCAACAGTGGGCTCCCAGTCTAGAAGGGGGAGACGGAGAACAAAACCAAACATACTAACAAAATAAAATAGAATAGATATGTACAGGTAAAATAAATAAATGAACAGAGTAATAAATATGTACAAACATATACATATATACAGGTGCTGTGGGGAAGGGAAGGAGGTAAGATGGGGGGATGGAGAGGGAGACGAGGGGGAGAGGAAGGAAGGGGCTCATCATCATCATCAGTCGTGTTTATTGAGCGCTTACTATGTGCAGAGCACTGTAATCGTATCTATTGAGCGCTTACTGTCGCAGAGCACTGTGTACTAAGCGCTTAGCACTGTCGCATTTATTGAGCGCCTACTGTGTCGCAGAGCACTGGACTAAGCGCCTGGGAAGTCCCAGTCGGCAACAGATAGAGCCAGTCCCTACCCGACAACGGGCCCAGGGTCTAGAAGCGAGAGACGGGTGTCAAAATCGTCTAAACCCTTGTCATTCATTCAATCGTACTTATTGAGCACTTACTGTATGCAGAGCACTGTACTAAGCGCTTGGGAAGTCCAAGCTGGCAACATATAGAGACGGCCCCTACCCAACAGCGGGCTCACAGTCTATTGTCCCTCACTTGCTCCCTTTATTCACCTCCCCTCCCCTTCCCACAGCACTTACGTTCATATCTTACATCCAGAGAAGCAGCATGGCTCAGTGGAAAGAGCCCGGGCTTTGGAGTCAGGGGTCATGGGTTCGAATCCTGGCTCTGCCAATTGTCAGCCGTGTGACTCTGCGCAAGTCACTTCACTTCTCTGGGCCTCAGTTCCCTCATCTGTAAAATGGGGATTAAGACTGTGAGCCCCCCCAACCGTGGGACAATCTGATCTTGTAACCCCCCCAGCGCTTAGAACAGTGCTTTGCACTTAGCGCTTAATAAATGCCATTATTATTATTATTGTCCGCTGCGTGACCTTGGGCAAGTCACTTCTCTGGGCCTCAGTTGTCTCATCTGTAAAATGGGGATCGAGATTGTGAGCCCCATGTTGGGTAGGGACCGTGTCTATATAACAATAATAATAATAATAATGGCATTTGTTAAATGCTTACTATGTGTGAAGCACTGTTCTAAGTGCTCAGGGGATACAAGGTGATCAGGTTGTCCCACGTAGGGCTCCCAGTCTTCTTCCCCATTTTACAGATGAGGTCACTGAGGCTCAGAGAAGTTAAGTGACTTGCCCAAGGTCACACAGTAGACATGGCTAAGCAGGGGTTAGAACCCATGACCTCTGACTCCCAACCCCGGGCTCTTTCCACTGAGCCACGCTGCTTCTCTATATGTTGCCGATTTGTACTTCCCAAGAGCTTAGTACAGAGCTCTGCACACAGTAAGCGCTCAATTGAATGAACGAATGAATGAATAAATACGATTGAATGAATGAATGTGGGACGGGGACTGTGTCCAACGCAATTAGCCTGTATCCGCTCCAGCGCTTAGGACAGTGCCTGGCACATAGTAAGCGCTTACTATGCAGCAGCACTATGGGGTGGATAGAGCACGGGCCTGGGGGTCAGAAGGTCATGGGTTCTAATCCCGGCTGCACCACTTGTCTGCTGGGTGACCTTGGGCAAGCCACTTCACTTCTCTGGGCCTCAGTTCTCCATCTGAAAATTGGGGGTTGAGACTGTGAGCCCCACGTGGGACAGGGACTGTGTCCAACCTGATCTGCTTGTAGTCACCCCAGTGCTTAATACAGCGCCTGGGACACAGTAAATGCTTAACAAACACCGCGATTGTTATTATTATTATTATTGGTATCCCATTTGCTGCAGTTCCAGATAATAACTTTAATTGCCACCTTTATTGAGCAGCTGCTATAATGCCTTGAGCACAGGAGTAGCTTATAAGGTCATGAGATCGGACGGAGGCCCAGTCCCACACTGGGCTCCCAACCTCTTTTATCTCCATCTAACAGATGAGGGAACTGAGGCCCAGAGAGATAAAGTAGGCCATTCCCAGAGCTGGGACTCGAATCTAAGTCTCCTCACTCTCAGGCCTGTCGTCTTCCTCTAGGCCATGGTTTTCTTCCGGTTCTAAATTCCAAAACAACAGGGAAACCACAGGCATCTCCCTGGAGAGAAAACGGGTCGGTGGAGGAATTGACATTACAACAAGATGGATTCAGATTAGACTGCAGGAGACATTACCTGTCAATGAGGAGGGCCATGAAAGCTGGGAATGAGGGGGGAAAGAGCTGAAAGGGGAGTTCACAGGAGAGGAAAACCCTTCCCCCCAGGGGATCTAGATTCTAACCCCAGCTCTGCCCCTTGCCAGTTATGTGACCCTGGGCAAGTCACTTAACTTCTCTGTGCCTCCATTACCTCATCTGTTAAATGGGGATTCAATATGGATTCTCCCGGCTACTTAGACTGTGAGCCCCGTGTGGGACAGGGACTGTGTCCGACCTGAGTATCTTGCGTCTCCTCCGCTGCCTAGTAGAGCACTTGGCACACAACTGCTTACCGTGCCACCGTTATTAGTGGCATTATTATTACTGTTATTATTATTATCATCAGCTCCAAGGTGTAGGCTGTGTGCACCAGGCATTGAGAGAGTCTCCAGGTCAGCCTTCTTTGTAGGACTTCCTGACTTTTGGGAATGGGAGAAGAGAGGGTTGATGTGGGGTGGGATAGCCCAAAACAAAACGCCAAAGAATCAAAGATTACCTTGAGATAAATGTAGTAGTCTAAATGAGAGGGAAAGCTGGGAAAGGGTTCATCATCATCATCATCAATCGTATTTATTGAGTGCTTACTATGTGCAGAGCGCTGTACTAAGCGCTAGACAGTCCCTACCCAACAGTGGGCTCACAGTCTAAAAGGGGGAGACAGAGAACAAAACCAAACATACTAACAAAATAAAATAAATAAGATAGATATGTACAAGTAAAATGAATAAATAAATAAATAAATAAATAGAGTAATAAATATGTACAAACATATCTACATATATACAGGTGCTGTGGGGAAGGGAAGGAGGTAAGATGGGGGGATGCAGAGGGGGACGAGGGGGAGAGGAAGGAAGGGGCTCAGTCTGGGAAGGCCTCCTGGAGGAGGTGAGCTTTTAGCAGGGCCTTGAAGGGAGGAAGAGAGGTAGCTTGGTTCAGTGACCCAGCTGCCTTCTTCCCTGCAGTCCCAGCCCCTCGGGACACCCCCAGCCCCGTGGACCCAGAGGCTGTGGAGGTGCTGATGACCTTTGACCCTGATCCGGCTGATCTGGCCTTGTCCAGCGTCCCCGGCCACGAGACCTTCGACCCCCGGAGGCATCGCTTCTCAGAGGAGGAGCTCAAGCCCCAGCCCATCATGAAGAAAGCCCGGAAGATACAGGTGCCGGACGAACAAAAGGTGAGGGCCTAAGGAGGCGGGGTGCCGGGCCGGCCCAGATCCCCGCCCCGGAGCTTTGACCTAGTCCCCGGCCTGGCCAGGGGTCAGCGCTCAGATACTGACTTCCATCACTTCCAGTTCAGTCAAGGCCAGGGCCCGTCCCCTGGCTACCCAAACCTAGGAGGCGGTGGGGCCCGACCCGGCTGGCCGCGTCACCTCCTGGTCAGCGGGTGGTCCGCGTGGGACCTGCCACTGCAGCTACTGTTGCTGTTCAGCCGCTGGTCTCTCCGGCCCGAGCCTGCCCTGAGGGGTGAGGGTGAGGGCGGCGAGGTCCGAGCCCAGGCCCAAGCTGGCCCGGTCCAGTTCGGCCCCAACCGTGGGCTGCCTGGAACCTGGGCAGGGCGCCCTGGGGGTGGTGAGTGGGGGTCTGGCCAGGGCACCACCAGGGTGGCCCCGGGCGGCTCAGCCCGAGGTGGAGGAGAAAAGGAGGAGGGCTGCCCCGGCGACCGGGCCCTCCCCTGCAGCCACCATCCCCGGACCGCCCCGCCTGTCAGCCCTCCCTCCTCGCCCCCGCAGGATGAGAAGTACTGGAGTCGCCGCTACAAGAATAACGAGGCTGCGAAGCGCTCGCGGGATGCCCGGCGGCTGAAGGAGAATCAGATCTCGGTGCGGGCGGCCTTCTTGGAGAAGGAGAACGCGCTCCTGCGGCAGGAAGTGGTTTCCATCCGCCAGGAACTGTCCCATTACCGTTCGGTGCTCTCCCGCTACCAGGCCCAGCACGGGGCCCTGTGAGGCTCCGGCCCCACGCCGCCCGCCCCCATTCCCCACCCTCCCCCTGGCCGGCCGCTGCTCAGCAGAGGACTGGGCTCCCCGGATGGGAGGGCCGGGAGGCCCGGTAGTGGAGAGAAATGAAGGCAGGTTAGGCGGATGAGCCCTGACGCCCCGCCCTGGGTTCCGGGGACTCCCCCGGCCCGGCTGGCCGGGAGAAAGGAGAAGTCCGGACACGTGGAAAGACCCCTGGGGCCGAGGCCCAGGGGGTTGGTGTCGAAGGTGGAGTGCTCTGGCCCTTGGAAATTGTGGGGAGCACAGACTGGAGCCCTCCTGCCTGTGTGTAAGAGATGCCACAGGTGGAGGCCTGCGGGGGCCCCTAGACTACTCCCCCCCACCTTTTCTACCGCCCCCTCCCCAACCCCAAACACGCAAACCCGAGTCTCCGCTCCCAGTTCCCCCTGCTCCCCACTTCTCCTTTGGGTAGCAGGTGGAGACTTCTGGTTCCGGGCTGGGCCCCAGTGGAGTCTGTGGGGACGGTGAGGTTTCAGGGATGGGGGGCGGGGGGGGAAGGCCTGGGTACCTGGGCCAGTGCCAGATGATGATAAATATATATTTTTTTTAAGAAAAAGAAGAGCCACCGGGTCCAGGAGGATGGGGACGGGGTGGAGGGGGAGGAGGAAGTCTGTTTCTCCGTCTTGTGTGTTGCCCGCTGGGGACCCAGGCCTTCCCTGCCCCCAGCTCACCTATCCATTTGCCCCTGGCGGCGTCTTCACTGCAGTTTACAAATCTTGAATAAAGCGTGAGACCGAGTCCCCCACCGTGGAGAAGCGGCATTCGGGGCGGGTGGGCGGAGGGAAGGACCGAGGGATGGAAGAGGGAGGCGGGCCTGTGGTTCCATCTGTCCTCACCCTCCCCCCCCACCCCCTCGTCCTGCAGCAAAGCAGCCCCTCTCCACTCTTGGGGGTACGGGGCCGGGGGAGGAGGGTCCTTTCCTCCCACCCTCCTGCTGCTCCATCCATCTGGGGGCCTCCCCTCCCTTCCCCTCACTGCGGCTATTAACGCCTCTTTTAGCTTTGGTTTTCGCGGGCGATAGCTCACCCTCTCCTGCCTCCTTCCCAGCTGGTACCAGACCCACTAGTGTTTATTACGGTCTCCTGCAGATGCCACCCTGCCCCCTTTATACCGCGCCGTTGGCTCCTCTGCCTTTGGCCCTGCTGGAAAGTCTCCCCTTATTCCTGCCAGCTGCAGTGACAATGCCCGGGGCCCAGCGGGATGAGTTGAAGGTGAGGGCTGTGGATTTGCCCATCCCACCCGCCTCCACACACGGTCACAGGCATTCCTCGAAGCCAGCGTCTTTATTGCATAGAGGATTTCATTGCTTTGAGGACGATTTTTTTTCTCAGGAGGGAAGTCTGCTCTATACGTGACGGGGTCCTGCCCCCTTTCCCCTTCCCCCCACCGAAGCCAAGGAGGGGGAGGGAGAGGGAATAGTCTTTGAGGGTGTGGGGTAAACTGAGGCACACCGGAGACCAGGCCCCTCCACTGGGGTTGGGGGGGAGAAATAGTGCAAATGAAAATGGGGGACAAAGCACGTGTGTGTGAGGGTCTCGCTGTAAGCTTCCCCCCTTCCCCCAAGCTGCTACCCAATAGGCTGGTCCCTTTGAACGGCAAGGTGGAACCCCACCGCCTGATCCCTGGTGGCGTCCCTGGCTTGGGTTGGTTTCCCGCCCTTCCAGCCGGGAGTCTACCTCCTCTCTTCCCCAGCGCCTCGCTGGGGTTCTAGGCTTCCCCCGGCCTGCCCTGGGGGTCCTGGGCTCCACCCCAGGCCTCCTCCCGTCAGCGTGGTGGGACGGTGGCTGGCCTTCCCGCTCCCCGCTGGGGTCAGGACCCACCGGGGGGGTTGCCCGCGAGGATGCGGCCCAGCCCGCCGTGCACCTGGGCCTGGAGGGGCCCGTACTCCACCCGCTCCCCATCCACTGTCAGGATCCCACGCTGGGTCAAGGGCTCCAGGCGGAAGGCGCGGGCTGCGGCGTAGGCCAGCTGCGGGCAGTCCAGCCCGAAGTGGGTGCCCCGCTCCATGGCCAGGAAGAGGCGCAGCAGCCCCGCCCGCGAGACCCCTGCCCGGACCCAGCACAGGTGCACCACGCCATCCCCGAAGTGGGCGAAGGGGACGGCCACCAGGTCGGCCCCGAGGTGGCTGGGGGAGATGGCCAGCAGGAGGACAAAGTCCCCCTCCAGCGTGACCCACTCTGGGGGCAGGGGCTCGCCCAAGGGGGGCAGCAGGTCGTCAGCGGGACCCCCGGGGGCGGGCGAGGAGGGCGGGGCGGGGGCGGCGCTGGGCTCCGGGGGGCCGGCGGTCAGGTCCAGGTCCCCGGGTGGGGAGAAGGGCGAGGGCGGAGGCGAGGGCGAGGGGGCCGGGGAGCGGGCGGCGGGGGCGTGCAGGCCCCGCTCCTCGGCCAGCGCCATGTCGGAGACGGCCCGTTGCAGGGGAGACCGGTGTGGCGGGGCCGGGGGCGGCATGGCCGTGGCGCTCCGGGCCAGCGGCCGGAGGGGGGCACCGGGCGGCGGCTGGGCCGCGGGGAGGTAGGAGAGGCGGCCGCGGTAGGTGTGGAGGGAGGCCAGGCGCAGGGCGGTGCCCAGGGTGAAGCGGGCAGGGCCCAGCGGGCGGAAGCGCTCGCTCTCCACGTCCACGTCCGAGACGAAGCCCCAGGCCACCGACAGGAAGGAGAAGGTGCGGGTGCCCGAGGCCAGCGTCACCGACAGCAGGTCCAGGGGAGTCCTGGCCCCGCGGCACAGCAGCAGCGAGCAGTTGAGCAGGAGGTCCAGGCCGAGGGCTGGCTCAAAGCTGAGGAAGACAAGGGGAGGGAGGATGAGGGGGAGAGAGAGAGAGATGGGAAGAGGAGGAGAGAAGAGACGGAGATGGAGAGAAGGGGATGGGGGGAAGAAAGGGGGGAAAGAGGGAGCGGCAGAAATGGAGAGAGGCAGAGGGGAAAGGGGCAGAGAAAGAGAAAATCTCCGTGGCTACCAATCAACCTACGCATCAGGCAGAAACTCCTCACCCTGGGCTTCAAGGCTGTCCATCCCCTCGCCCCCTCCTACCTCACCTCCCTTCTCTCCTTCTACAGCCCACCCCGCACCCTCCGCTCCTCTGCTGCTAATCTCCTCACCGTACCTCGTTCTCGCCTGTCCCGCCGTCGACCCCCGGTCCACGTCATCCCCCAGGCCTGGAATGGCCTCCCTCTGCCCATCTGCCAAGCTAGCTCTCTTCCTCCCTTCAAGGCCCTACTGAGAGCTCACCTCCTCCAGGAGGCCTTCCCAGACTAAGCCCCTTCCTTCCTCTCCCCCTCGTCCCCCTCTCCATCCTCCCATCTTGCCTCCTTCCCTTCCCCACAGCACCTGTGTATATGTATATGTTTGTACATATTTATTACTCCATTTATTTATTTATTTTACTTGTACATATCTATTCTATTTATTTTATTCTGTTGGTATGTTCGGTTTTGTTCTCTGTCTCCCCCTTTTAGACTGTGAGCCCACTGTCGGGTAGGGACCGTCTCTATATGTTGCCAACTTGTACTTCCCAAGCGCTTAGCATAGTGCTCTGCACACAGTAAGCGCTCAATAAATACGATTGATGATGATGATGAGAAAGAGAGGTAGAAGAGGAGAGGGAAGAAGAGGGAGGCAGAAGGAGATGGGGAGAGGCAGAGAAGTGGAGAGAAGATCCCGGGAGAGATTTGGGTTATGATAGGGAAAGAACAAGAAAGAAGAGTCTGACCCTGAGGAGGGCTAGGAAATACCTCCTCCCCTTAGTTACCTCTGCCCGGATCCCGTCCCTTCTTAAGGAGATTCAGCACCCCCAGTCTGTGACTTGCCATCAGGCTCCAGGCCTGGTCCTCCTGCCTCATTTTAGCCCCACCTGCTAAATCCCCAATTTCTCTTCCTACTGGCTTTCCCTCTACCCATAGATGCCTCCCATAACCCCAAACTGCAAAGACCTTTCTAGTCCCTCCCCCTCGGCCCCTAGTTAGGTTTGGGGGTGTGGGGGGGGTGAGATTCCTGTCACTCCTGCCCTGGCCCCTCCTCTCCTGCCCCTGTCCCTCGGGGCCGCCTCCTTACCCCCCGTGCTGGTTCACGGCTCCTGCCAACGCGTTCCCAGATCCGCAGGGGAGGATCCCGACAGGTGTCTTGATGGCCTTGGCCCAATCGGGCCGTTCCATGAGCCCATTCACGACCTAGGGAGGGAGGCGGGGGATTGGAGGGCGGGACCCCGGGACCCCCGAGGAGGGTAAGGATGTGGGGCAGGGGGTCCCCACCTACCTCGTACAGCAGCCCATCTCCGGACAGCGTCACGATCCCATCCCACTCCGCCAGATTCAGTCCCCGGACCAGCTCCCGGGCATGGTTCTGACGCTCTGTGACGAGAGGCAGGGAAGGATAATCAGGATGTCTGAAAGATAACCTCATTAAGCACTTACTAAGTGCCCAGCACTGTGCTAAACTTCGAGGAAGATTCAAGGTAATCAGATTGGACATGGTCCCTGACCCACTTGGGACTCACACTCTAACAGGTGAGGAAACCCACATAAAGGTGTGAAATGACTTGCCCAAGATCACACAGCAGGCAAGTACCTGTGTAGTTCAGACAAGCAGCATAGCCTGGAGGACAGAGCACGGGCTTGGGAGTCAGAAGGACCTGGGTTCTAATCCCAGCTCTGCCACTTGTCTGCTGTGTGACCCTGGGCAGGTCACTTCATTTCTCTGTCCCTCAGGTCCCTCACCTGTGAAGTGGGGAGTAAGACCGTGAGCCCCATGTGGGACATGGACTGTGTCCAACCTGATTAGCTTGTAATAATAATAATGATGGCATTTACTAAGCGCGTAATATGTGCCAAGCACTGTTCTAAGCGCTGGTGAGGTTACAAGGGATCAGGTTGTCCCAAAGGGGGCTCACAGTCTTACTCCCCATTTTACAGATGAGGTCACTGAGGCCCAGAGAAGTGAAGTGACTTGCCCAAGGTCACCCAGCTGACAATTGGCAGAGCTGGGATTTGAACCATGACCTCTGACTCCAAAGCCCGTGCTCCTTCCACTGAGCCACGCTGCTTCTCTTGTACCTACCCCAGCGCTTTGTACAGTGCCTGGTGCACAGTAAGCACTTAAATACCTTAAAAAAAGAAGTGGCCGAGCCAGGTCTAGGACCCAGCTCTCATCATCATCAATTGTATTTATTGAGCGCTTACTATGTGCAGAGCACTGTACTAAGCTCTTGGGAAGTACAAATTGGCAACATATAGAGACAGTCCCTACCCAACAGTGGGCTCACAGTCTAAAAAACAGTGGGCTCACAGTCTGTTGGGTAGGGACTGTCTCTATATTTTGCCAATTTGTACTTCCCAAGCGCTTAGTACAGTGCTCTGCACATAGTGAGTGCTCAATAAATACGATTGATGATTGATGATAAAAAGCTCACAACTCTCCCAGCTGCCGCGCTCTTTCCATTAGGTCTCGCAGCCTCCTGGGCATCTCTAAATAATAATAATAATAATAATTATGGCATTTATTATGCTCTTACTATGTGCAAAGCACTGTTCTAAGCGCTGGGGAGGTTACAAGGTGATCAGGTTGTCCCACGGGGGCTCACAGTCTTAATCCCCGTTTTACAGATGAGGTAACGGAGGCTCAGAGAAGTTAAGGAAGCAGCGTGGCTCAGTGGAAAGCGCACTGGCTTTGGAGTCAGAGGTCATGGGTTCAAATCCCAGCTCTGCCAACTGTCAGCTGTGTGACTTTAGGCAAGTCACTTCACTTCTCTGTGCCTCAGTTCCCTCATCTGTCAAATGGGGATGAAGACTGTGAGCCCCACGTGGAACAACTTGATCACCTTGTAACCTCCCCAGCGCTTAGAACAGTGCTTTGCACATAGTAAGCGCTTAATAAATGCCATTATTATTATTATTAAGTGACTTGCCCAAAGTCACACAGCTGACAAGTGGCGGAGCCAGGATTTGAACCCATGACCTCTGACTCCAAAGCCCGGGCTCTTTCCACTGAGCCACGCTGCTTCTCTAAAGCCCCAGCGGAGGCTCTTCCTCGGCTCCCCCTTCATCCGTCAGCCCCCCAGCCCTAACGGCCACCACCCCACTCTCCCCACAGTCCCGGGGTTCAACCTCCCAGCTCCTTGGCAATGTCTGCCAGTGACACGGTCTTCCCCTCTAGCTTCTGGGCTCACTGTGGGCAGGGAAAGTCTACCAACTCTGCCATCCTGTCCTCTCCCAAGCGCTTAATACAGTGCTCCGCACGCACTAAGAACTCGATAAATACCACTGACTGAGTGGTTGACTGACCTGGGCAGTGCACTCACCGGTCTGGATGAGGTTGAAGGAGAGGTCAGCTTCCGAAATCATGGGCAGCACGTGGTTCTGACACCACTGCCAAGCCTGCCCCCGCCCCCCAAAGGGATTCACCAAGAGGAGCAGTCGCCGGGGCCGGGGGAGGAGCTCCGGAGTGATCACTGGTTGGGGAGAGGAGAACCAGGGTTAGCTACTCAGTCCGTCCTATTTATTGAGCGCTTACCGTGCCCGCTGCATCGTCCTGAGCGCTTGGGAGGGCACAACAGAACAATAGACAGGCACATTCTCTGCCCAGAATGAGCTTACAGTGTAGACGGGGAGAAAGACATTAATATTGTTACAGATATAATAATAATAATGGCATTTATTAAGCGCTTACTATGTGCTAAGCACTGTTCTAAGCGCTGGGGAGGTTACAAGATCAGATTGTCCCATGGGGTGGGTGGGGGGCTCACAGTCTTAATCCCCATTTTACAGATGAGGGAACTGAGGCCCAGAGAAGTGACTTGCCCAAAGTCACACGGCTGACAATTGGCAGAGCTGGGATTCGAACCCATGACCCCTGACTCCAAAGCCCGGGCTCTTTCCACTGAGCCGCGCTGCTTCTCTGGACGTAAGTGCTGTGGGAAGGGGAGATGAATAAAGGGAGCAAGTGAGGAGAAGGGACTGGGAGGTGAAGAAAGGAGGGCTTAGTCAGGGAAGGCCTCTTGGGGATGTGCCTTTGCTAATAATAATAATAATGATGGTATTTGTTAAGCGCTTCTATGTACTAGGCACTGTACTACGTGCCGGGGTGAATACAAGCAAATCGAGTTGGACAGTCCCTGTCCCACGTGGGGCTCAGTGTCAATCCCCATTTTACAGATGAGGTAACTGAGGCACAGAGAAGTGAAGTGACTTGCCTAAGGTCGTCCAACGCAAATGCAGTGGAGCCAGGATTAGAGCCCATGACCTTCTGCCTCCCAAGCCCAGGCGCCATCCACTCTGCCATGCCGGTTTTGCTTTGAAGCAGGGGAAGGGTCACTGCCTGTCGGATAATTAGGCGTTCGCCAGTCCCGTTCTCCTTGAATACCCAGGCGTCAGGCCCTACGGGGGTTTCCACCTCACCAGCTGGACTGGAATGATCCAGAAGGGGAGGGGGTGAGGTAACCGAGGGGGCAGGGAGGCTACTGACCAGGGAACCAAGGCCGAGCTGCGTAACCTAATCATCAATCTGGCTTCGCTCTTTGGCCCCTGACATCTTCTCCAAGAAGCAGGGGGAGGGAAGGAGGCTTAGCCGACCACACCCTCACCTGCAGGCAGGGCTCAGGTGTCCGCTGGCCCAGGTTGCCTTCCTCCCGGTCGGACGGCTTTCCTTGGTAACCCTACCCCGGAGTTTGGGCCCTCTATTATCTTAGATTTGGCCAGCCATCGCCTCCCGGCACAGACACAGACTTCACAGCCCCAGACACGAGGCCAGACCGGGGCATCCCGGTTGCAGGAACCGGGAATCCTGGTCCCCCAACAGGACCCAGGCTCCCTGGCCTCCGGTCTCTGGCAGGACCGGGCGACCTGGTCTCCGGCCCTCGGCGGGGCCTGGGCATCCTGGGCATCCTGGCCTCGGGCCCCCAGCCCCCTTACCCGTGTCCCCGCCCAGGGCTACGCCCCACACCAGGCACTTGATGACGGTGGCCCAGCGTTCCGCCACGGCCTGATTCTCCTCGTAGGTGCCGTCCCCGTCCACCCGGAAGGTCCGGGCCGCCCGCCGCCTCCCGCCCCGCCGCCGGCGCGGGTAGGTGTAAACGGCGAAGTAGGCGGCGGGCTCTCCGGAGGCCAGGCTCCGCAGCGTGTGGCAGCCGGACACCTCTCCCACGGGCACCACCGTGCGCTGCTCCGCATCGGGCCTGGGCACCAGGCGCTGGATGTGCAGGGCGGACAGGGTCAGGGTCAGGGCGTAGCGGGTGCCCCGTGCTGGGTGCGCCCCGAACTCCCCGTGGAGCAGGGTCTCCTCTCTGGCCCGGGCACTGCAGGGGGTCATGATGGCCGGTGACGGGGAGCGGGGCCCAGCCGGTCCGGGTGGCAGGTCCCTCTCAGCTTCCTTGACCTCTGCCCCCGGAATCCTCCGGGCCTACTCTTCGGTCTCCTCTTCTGGGCTTGCTCCTCAGGCTCGGTGGCCCGTCCCCGCACTCGTCCCTCGACGGGTCCTTCTCTTCGTCCGGAATCTCAGCCTTCGGGTCTCCTCCGGGCCCGCCCTGGCGGGAAGACCCGGGCATTCAGCCGCCCCAGCGACGGTCTCCCCGGCCGGGCCCGGGGGTCAAAGTCCCCGCCACAGGGTCCGGCCTGGCCTGGCTCCCGCCGTGGGGGGAGGCCCGGGGCGGGATCACGGCTCCGGCCTTGGGATCTGGAGAGGCGTGAGGGGCGGAAAGGCGGAGAGATGTCAGCCCAGGGCCGTGGTCCTCCAGCGGGCCGAGGATGGGCCGCACTGACCTGCGGAGGGTGGGGTCCGGCCTGGGATGGGCCCCGGCCCCCCTCAGGGGCCCATCCCTGCCTCCCTTCCCGCGTGTGTCGGTGGGTCAGTCCTGCCAGCCCTTGCCTTCCTTCCCTGCCGGTCCCGCCTGTCCCACCGGCCGGTCCTGGGCCGGAGCTCACCTCGGCTCCCGGCCCCTCCTCCTCCTCCTCCTTTTCCTCCTCCTCCTCCTTTTCCTCCTCCTCCTCCTCCTTTTCCTCCTCCTCCTCCTCCTCCCTCTTTTCCTTCTTTCCCTCCTCCTCCTTCTCCTCCTCCCTTCCCCTCGACTCCCGCTCCCCCTCCCGCTCACCCCCGGAACTGCTCCGGCTACACCTGGCCGCGGGAGGGGGCGCGCGCGCGCGAAGCGCCCTAGCCAATCACGGCCCGGCCCGGCCGGCCGGCCCACCAATCAGAGCCCGAGAGGGACGGGGCTGGGATTCTCCACAGCCGGACTGCGGAGGGGACGGGAGTGGGGGGCGGCCATGTTGAGTGAGGGCAACGCGGCTGAGGGTCAGTCAATCAATCAATCAGTCGTATTTATTGAGCGCTTACTGTGTGCAGAGCACTGGACTAAGCGCTTGGGAAGTACAAGTTGGCAACATAGAGAGACGGTCCCTACCCAACAGTGGGCTCACAGTCTAGAAGGGGGAGACAGAGAACAAAACCAAACATACCAACAAAATAAAATAAATAGGATAGGTACAAGTAAAATAAATAAATAAATATGTACAAACATATATACAGGTGCTGTGGGGAAGGGAAGTAGGAAGCTTTCAGTCATTCATTTAATCGTATTTATAATAATTATAATAATAATGATGGCATTTGTTAAGCGCTTACTATGTTCTAAGCGCTGGGGGGGGTACAAGGTGATCAGGTTGTCCCACGTGGGGCTCACAGTCTTCATCCCCATTTTACATTGTGGCTACCAATCAATCTGCGCATCAGGCAGAAACTCCTCACCCTGGGCTTCAAGGCTGACCATCACCTCGCCCCCTCCTACCTCACCTCCCTTCTCACCTTCTCCAGCCCAGCCCGCACCCTCCGCTCCTCCGCCGCTAATCTCCTCACCGGGCCTCGTTCTCGCCTGTCCCGCCATCGCCCATGTCCTCCCCAGGGCCTGGAATGCCCTCCCTCTGCACATCTGCCAAGCTAGCTCTCTTCCTCCCTTCAAGACCCTACTGAGAGCTCACCTCCTCCAGGAGGCCTTCCCAGACTGAGCCCCTTCCTTCCTCTCCCCCTCGTCCCCCTCTCCATCCCCCT
Organism: Tachyglossus aculeatus; assembly: GCF_015852505.1. NCBI lineage: Eukaryota > Metazoa > Chordata > Mammalia > Monotremata > Tachyglossidae > Tachyglossus > Tachyglossus aculeatus. The sequence continues at coordinate 50,826,188 of NC_052075.1, read as the reverse complement.
CGTCTTACCTCCTTCCCTTCCCCACAGCACCTGTATATATGTATATCTGTTTGTATATATTTATTACTCTATTTATGTATTTATTTTACTTGTACATATCTATCCTATTTATTTTATTTTGTTAGTATGTTTGGTTTTGTTCTCCGTCTCCCCCTTTTAGACTGTGAGCCCCCTGCTGGGTAGGGACTGTCTCTGTATGTTGCCAATTTGTACTTCCCAAGCGCTTAGTACAGTGCTCTGCACATAGTAAGCGCTCAATAAATACGATTGATGATGATGATGATGATATGTTTGTATATATTTATTACTCTATTTATTTTACTTGTACATATCTATTCTATTTATTTCATTTTGTTAGTATGTTTGGTTTTGTTCTCTGTCTCCCCCTTTTAGACTGTGAGCCCACTGTTGGGTAGGGACCGTCTCTATATGTTGCCAACTTTTGTACTTCCCAAGCGCTTAGTACAGTGCTCTGCACACAGTAAGCGCTCAATAAATACGATTGATTGATCCCCACTTTACAGATGAGGGAACTGAAGCACAGAGAAGTGAAGTGACTTGCCCAAAGTCACACAGCTGACAACTGGCGGAGCCGGGATTTGAACCCATGACCTCTGACTCCAAAGCCCGTACTCTTTCCACTGAGCCATGCTGCTTCTCGGCCACAGATAGAGACCCAACAACGGGCTCACAGACTAGAAGTATAGCTATAATTCTATTTATTCTGACGGTTTTGACACCTGTCTACATCTTTTGTTGTCTGGCTCCCCTTTCTAGACTGTGAGCCTGTTGTGGTAGGAACCGTCTCTCTATGTCACCGACTTGGACTTCCCAAGTGCTTAGTACAGTGCCCTGCACACAGTAAGTGCTCAATAAAGAAGCAGAGAAGCAGCGTGGCTCAGTGGAAAGAGCCCGGGCTTTGGAGTCGGAGGTCATGGGTTCAAATTCCGGCTCCGCCAATTGTCAGCTGTGTGACTTTGGGCAAGTCACTTAACTTCTCTGGGCCTCAGTGACCTCATCTGTAAAATGGGGATTACGACTGTGAGCCCCCCGTGGGACAACCTGATCACCTTGTACCTCCCCAGTGCTTAGAACAGTGCTCTGCACATAGTAAGCACTTAACAAAAGCCATCATTATTATTATTATTATTAAATATGACTGAATGAATATAGAAGGGGGAGACAGTCAACAAAACACGTAGACAGGTGTCAAAACCGTCAGAACAAACATAATTATAGCTATATGCACATCATTAATAAAATAAATAGAGTGGTAAATATGGACAAGTAAAATATTCGGGGCTTTGTCCCGGGGGCCCCGCGGCCAATGTGGCTTCTGGGTGGCCGCCATAGCGACTGAACCCGTAGGGCTTAGTGGGAGGGACGACGAGAAGTCGCTCCGCCACCATAATTGTTTAGGGTAGATGGACTTTTGAGCTCGGAAATCAGGGTCATAGACGCTTTTGAAAGGTGTTTGCTTAAGCCTGTTATATGTTTCCAACTTGTACTTCCCAAGCTCTCAGTACAGTGCTCTGCACACAGTAAGCGTTCAATAAATAGGATTGAATGAATGAATAAATAGGGGCCCCTAAGTTACTTTATCCCCATACTGTGCCTTACTGCCTAGAGCAAGGGCCCGGGAGTCAGAAGGATTTGGGATTTCTAATCCCGGCTCGGCCTCTTGTCTTCTGTGTGACCTTGGGTAAGTCACCTCACTTCTCTGGGCCTCAGTTCCCTCATCTATAAAATGGGGATTAAGACCCTGAGCCCCATGTGGGACAGGGACTCTGGCCAATCTGATCAACTTGTATCTACTCCAGTGCTTAGTACAGTACCTGGCATATAGTAAGCGCTTAACAAATACCATTTAAAAAAAAGTTAGAGAAAGGTATTGGTGATGTCAGGATAGGAGTGGGGAGAAGGAGAGGAAAGACAGGAACGCCTCAGGCGAAGAAGGTAGGCTTAGGTTAAGGGACACACTTCGTTCCTCTAATGCTAACCTTCTCACTGTGCCTCCATCTCATCTATCTCACGCCAACCTCTCGCCCATGTCCTGCCTCTGGCTTGAAACGCCCTCCCTCCTCAAATCCGACAGTTACTCTCCCCCCGTTCAAAGCCGTATTGAAGGCACATCTCTTCCAAGAGGTCTTCCCTAAGCCCCCCCTTTCCTTTTCTCCCACTCCCTTCTGCATCACCCTGACTTGCTCCCTCTCTTCCTTCCCTCTCCCAGCCCCACAGCACTCATCAACATAGCTGTGTTTGTCCTTTGTCCATGAATGAATGAATCAATCAATCCATC